>NW_024429222.1:6694589-7199589 GCF_017639785.1 Mesocricetus auratus | reverse complement strand
GACCTCCATCTCACTGAGTTTTCTGAGTTGGGGAGAGAGAGACTTACAAGTCAGTCTCTGTCCGCATGAAAAGACTGTGGAACTTAGAGCATGGGAGCTCTTTGCCTTGGGTTTGGGTCACATGTGATTAACAAAGCTTGCTTTTGCTTGTGACCAGCGGCTGTCTGCTGAGGCGCAACTGGGTGCACACACCCAGGGATGGCAGACCGCCTTCCCAAGCAGAGAGCATCTGGAGGAAAGGTCAGTGACCAGGAGAGGAGCCTTGGGGTCCCTGGCAGGCCCATGTCCTTGATGGAAACTCACATTTAATTTAATAGCTCTACTGGGCTCTCATCCTGCACAGAACCTGGCTTCCACTCTAACAGTCCCTTAGTGGAAATATGATTGCATTTGGGGACAAGGCAGCCATAGTCACATCTTCCCAGGGTTTGCGGCTTTTAAACAGGCAGAGGTCACATGAGGAAAGACTTGCGTGGACATGTCAGGAGTTGATCTTCATTTTGTACTACAGCATAGTCAAGGAAGTCTCCCACTGACAAGGTCACTGGCCAATCTGATCACAGCAGTTCTTTGATGGAGGTTCCTGTTCCCGTGTACCTCTAGTTTATATCCAGTTGACAACACTCTCTACTTCTTCCTCCCAAATGTGTACAGTGTCCTGAGTCACTTCCTCAACTTCCCCCATTTCACTGGATCCTGGAAATAACTCCACAGCCTGGCAGATAGAATACCACACCATAGGTCTTCCTAAAGTATCTGTGAGACAGGGGCAGGGCGTGTAAGCTGCCACCTATGTCTGTCGTTAGTCAGATCTCCGTGAAAAAAAAACCAAAAGCCCAAGCTACTTCAACCTAATGAAAGAAAGGTTTCTTGGGTGTGTGGTAGCTTTGTCTGTTGCAGTGAATCAGCGTGAGACAGGCATCGTGGAGGAAAGCACGTGTGCACCTCACCGTTCTCCGTTCTTCTCACAAAGGTTAGGGTCCCCTTCAAGGACACATCTTCACACACCCCACTTCTTCCTAAGGATTTCCCACCTCCCAGTAGTGCCGCAGACGGAGACTAAGCCTTCAACCCACGACTTCAGGAGACCACAGTGTGTAATGAAAGGAAGAAACAAGACCATGTATTTGTGCTGATGTGTTTGGCTGGTGTGACCTCTGGCTGGGGATTGTATAAACATTTTCACAAATACTTTCTACTGGGTTGTCAACTCATATAAATATGATATCTACAAAAAACATAAAGATGACAAAGTTTAAAGTCCAAATGAGAAACATTGACTTAGGGTCACTCCATTGGCTTGAGAGTTGCCTGGCAATTGACATGTGGAGTATTTCTGCACAGACTTGTCAAACTTTTAGTGAGTCACTACACTGGGAGTTATCTACTGATGCCAAGTTACTAATAAACTTAGCATTTTCCAGTGGGAGGGGCTTGTAGATTTCAAGGCAGGGGATTTATGCAGAGGAAGCCTCTAGAGAATGGAACCTGAAAACACTTAAGAGTAACATCTGGGCAAACTAAGGCAAGGCACATAGGGGAGAGGCTTTGAAATGGTCCCCATTGTCACCTTCCATTATGATGGGATAGCTTGAGAAACTGTCGGTGAGCTTGAATTCTCTCAACTCCATGTTGAAGGCTATGGTTCTCACCCCAGGCTATCTCGTGGGTCCCCAGAAGCAGAGCATGCCAAGAGTATTGTGAAATTGAAATTCATGTCCATTACAGACATTCGGATCTTAAGGGAAGGGGATTGGTCCTGCTTTTGTCTTCTGTCTTCATCCACCTCCATCAGGCAGCATCCTGTATCTTCCATCACTCTATGGGAGTCCCACGTGGACAAGATTCAAGATTCCTCAAGGCCTTGCCTACCTTCTTTATCACAGCCAAGTTTCAAGCCCATGTCTCGGGTTGTTTAAAGGCAGCACCCATGACTGAGCCACTCAGGTTTTGATGGTGCAGTCACACCTAGGCAGAAAGGCAAATGGAAATGAGTGTTCTGGCCAGAGGCGTTACCCATGTGTAACACAAGGACTGAGATTAATAACTCAATACACTTGCGGATTGTTGCCATTAAGAAAATAACACTAATGTAAGACACATGTGGGTGCAGGCCAGGACACGTCCCCAGAGCTCTGAACAGCCCAAGCAAGGCATTGGGGTTGAGAGCTCAACCTGGCTCACAGCCTTTGCCATGATCCTGGGGCAGCAGCTGACAATGTGAAGTTTCTGCCCAAGTTAGGGAATCCATGCGTTCCTGATGTCAACTCCAAAGGTTTTGTCTTGACCTATTCGATATGCAATCGCTGGCTTTCAATCTTCTGAAAGTCTTGCGAAGTTTTGGCTGCTCCTTTTCATGGAAGTAACCCAGAGAGATTAAATGACTTCCACAGGTCACGTGGTGAGCATAGCAGAGCCCAGACTAGCGTTCTGGATATTAATGATTTTTGTCTAGAATGTTGCCAAAGAAATAAGGCAACTGGCACATCACTTCTTGATAGGTCTGGGCATCGTCCAGAGAGACTGCTATGATCATGTCTCTCAGCAAGGTCATCTGGGGCCTCTAAGTTTTCATGGCCACTTCTTCTAGAGGTCCTTTTGTCCTTGCAATTGTCTGTGATCTGGCTCTTGTCCAGACTGGTCCCCAGTCAAAGAGCCTCAACTCAGAGTCACCTTCCCGCTTCCTTCTCCACTCCCTAGCTACTATATTCTGCCCCATTTTCTTCACAGTTGTCACCATGCTGGCTCATCTATTTTTTTTAACTCAGTCTCTTTTTCTTCCCCCTCCTCTTTTATTCTTGTGAGACAGGGACTCACTATGTAGCCTCAACTGACCTCACACTCACGATCCTCCTGAGTGCTGGGATTGCAAGCATATGCCACACCTGGCTTCCCACTCGCTTTTTGGAAAGATGAGATGTATGAATGGGGACTCACGAGCTTCTTGCTCAGTGCTGTAGTCCATACCTAGCATCCAGGAGGCACCCATTTTTTTTTTTTGTGCCTGAGAACAGGAATGTATTCCACTATGAGCTCAGGTTCTTCCATTTAAAATTCATACATCCACTTGCATACTCCCTATAGGACCAAACCATCTGCTTAGCTTTTGTCAGACCAGGGACCTCTGGACCCAACTCCATCCAAGTCTGCGTGAGTGTGCGGTGCCATGCCCCACACATACTGGTTCTGAGATTGTTGTGTGGATCAGAGCTTTGTGCTGTCCGTAAGAGACCCTGTTCGAGAGGAAGGCGTAAGTGTACCGAGAGCTTCCTGGTGACTAGGAAATGCTTTGGTCTCTTCCTATCTGCTGGACTTGAACCTGGGCACAGCTGAAATTCTGCGCCCAGCATACATATTCTGGAGCAAGAACTTGTTTTTGTCTCCTGAGCAGCTACTTCCAGCTGGCTTTGCTTAAGTGATCACAGGATAAAATTTCTTCCTCATCTCTAGCCAACGTCTTGAAAGACAGCTTCATCTCTCATCCAGAGGCCTGGTGCTCAGAATCCCTCAGGCCAAGAGGGAGCCATCACCCACCCTCAGGCAGCCAGAACACCAAAGGCTGGCCATCTTCTGGTACAGAGGAATGATAGCTCTTGTGTATTGGGTCTGAGCTCTATCCTCAGCTCACTTATAGGGCTGTGGGGTGTCAGTTTCCCCATCAGAGACATGGGCATCATACATGACTAGCAGAACTACTTCCTCCCCCTCCCAACCCCACAGCACGGCTGCTGCCTCATCATAGGGTCTCAACTCAAATGACCCATGTCTAAGAGACCTCCTTCCATGTCCTCTTCCAAAGATGCCTCAACCTATGTCCTGCCTACAGCCTGCTCCTCGCCTTCCATATCATCTCATCCTCAGTACAGGTCCTACCCATTCAAGTGATTTCTGGCTTTCTTCTTCCACACATGGTGGCCTGGGTGCTACCTCAAAGCCGGAGAGCCAGGAAACTACTGACTTCCCCACTGCGGCATCTCAAGCTCCTGGCATGGACTCGAGGCCCATTAAGGATACACTGGGGGAAGGTACATAGAGACAAACAAAACTCTCCAAACCATTCCACCAAGGACTTATGAGACCTCACAACAGGACTTGAGATGTGACTCGCAGAGCCCAGTACAACTACAGTACTCCAGGTCCAAATACTAAGAATTCCAACACAGTGACAGCAGAGCCTTAAGCCAAGCATGACAGCCTTTTTGAGCAGCTGCACAGATCCTGCCCATGGAATCAGGCCTTCTCGGAATGCTGGGGGGTGGGGGAGGGCAGTGGGACCAGGGCTTTGGAGAGGGGCAGGGATTTGGGAGTGGTTCCCTGACCACACCCTAGAGCCAGGCTCAGCAGACACAAGTACAGGCTCCACTTGCTCTGTCACCTCTTCCTGCTCTTTCTCTGGTCTCAGCACTCAAGTCCTCCAGGAGGCTAGCTCCAAGTAGGCTCCATCCCTGCTCCAAAGCTCCTTTTGGGAGACCTCCCATCTCTAAGCATTTGGGGGCGATTTTCCAAAGTCGAATCATGTTGTAAGGAACTCAAGAAGGTTGATGAGTAAGAAGCTCCCCACAGCAGAGAGGATAATGCCTCTAATCCATTAGGACAGCAGAGGGTGAGGGCAGCCCAGAACCTGGACTGCATTCAACAGACATCCTTTATTAAGGAATGAATGAGGACAGAGGCCGTCCCCCTACAGCAGCCTCACGGGGCAGCCAGCGCTTTCGTTACCAGGTTCTCTGAAGGAACAGAGCTGATCCTAAACGGGCATCTGTTAGCCTGACTTAAGGCATACAGTCCAGGTAGTCCAACAAAGGCTGTCTCCCAATGGAAAGGTCAAGAGTTCAGTAGTTTTTCCAGTCCATGAGACTGGATGTCTCCACAGTCCCTGTCTGGTGCTGGGGCCCCAGAGGAGTCCTGGACCGCTAGCTGATGGTTTTCAGTGTGCATTGGAACCATGAAAATAAAATGGATTTAATCATGGTCACAGAAACAGGATAGACAAACTTGCCATCAAGAGGGAGGGCAAACATTCGAAAAGCAAAGGTCCATTCTCCCACGGCCTTTGATGTGGGCTACCACCAGAAGGTATGGTCCAGATTGAGGGTGGGTCTTCCCAGTTCAAATAATCCAATCAAGAAAATCCCTGACAGGCGTGCCCAGTTATTTGGGTTTTAGTTAATTCCAGATGTAGTCAAGTTGACAACCAAGATTAGCCATCACACTCCTCAAGGAAATGGAACCATTTTCTTAACACAGCCACTGTCCAGTTGAGGAGCATGTGTCTGCCTAAAGTGGGTATCATTTATAAAAGAGAATCCTGGAGTTTCGAGTGGTACAGACCCTCTCAGAAACCAGACACAGGAAGCTTTGCAAGCAGCTGGGAGAACTTCCAAGTGTTATCAACGGAGGCACATGGAAATGGGATGCTTTCCCCCTGCAACTACAGAGTACAGCACACATGCCTTTGGATCATGTAAAATACCCCAGTGTTAGCCTTCTGGTATATATTTAGAGTCTAGAATGGAACCAAAAAGGAATGGGGGTAGACTGAGATCCATTGGGCAGAGTGGGAAACCATACCCAGTGTCCTCCAGCTCTGGAAAACAGGCTGAAGGTGTTGTGCTCTCCCTCAGCTGGGCCCCTTCTAGGACCCCATCAGAAGATACCTGGGACTTGCAGATGGTCTCATGCCCTGTTCAGTGGGAGATTCTCAGCAGCCCACAGGACTCTGAACCACTAAGGGTAGATCATATCTCTATGGAAGTCTCGTGGTCCCTCCCTTCAGTCTGGGTAAAGTGCTGAACCCTACAAGATGTTTCTAGAACTTACCACATCTAGTAGGACTTTCTCCACTTGGGTGGCGGGCTGGCGGGGAGGCGGGGAGAAAATGACATGGATGACGACTGTGTTTGCCGCTTATAGTAGCCTGGGAGTGACAAAGTCAAGGAGCAGCCCTGTTTGTGCTCGTTACCTTGAATGTGGCAGAGACGAATGATCATGACAGAATGGCTACATGAAAGTAGATCCTCCCCCTCTTTATTGCAGGCACAGAAACCCAGGTGGAGAAAGGTCATGTTCCCCAGCACCAGCTTTCCTCGGTGTGACCCAGGAGGTTACTGACCTTATATTACTCACACCCTGTGGACTGGCTGGTATGAATTCCCATTTTGCAGATGAGGAAAATACAGTTTGAGTTTTCACAGACTAGATTTGCGGTTCCTGTAATTGAGATGTGCTGTCTGGGGATGGGAACCTGAGGACCCGAGCTGTCTCCTTTTTATCTCTGCTTCATTACCAAAGCAAAGGTGCCACGTCAAGTCCTACTGGATGTGCGAACGTCTAGATGCAGCCATGGAAATGCAGGGAGCAGCACTTTACCCAGACTGAAGGGAGGGGCCACAAAACCCCTGTGAAGGTCAGATGTGCCTTTAGAGACCCAGAGTCGTGTGGACTGCTGAGAAGCTCCCACTGGACTTGGGCATCAGACCATCGGCAAGTCCCAGGTGCCTTCAGGTGCCTTCTGATGGGATCCTGGAAGGGGCCCAGCCGAGGGAGGGCACACGCTTGGCTGATCTGCTATGGGCCTGCTGAAGGGATGGGAGCTTCACCAGCCCTGGATGGTACACGGAGAAGCAAAGCACAGCACCAGCGTGGTTCCTGGAACTGGAAAAAGCCAGAGTTCCTCCATATTCTGAACCTCGAGGTTTCCCACAGTGAGCACCTCTTTTTAGACAGAGGCCAGCCCAGCATGGTGATGGAAGCCTTCAAGGCTAGCCCCTCAAGAGGAAAGCCTTCTGCCCTTTGCAAGTCTGTCCTCTCCGAGTTTATTAACCAGAAGGCGGGTGGCTGATCCTGGGTTTGCAATACCAGTTCCCAGCTGGTGGAATCACATAGCAAAGCCCCGTGTCCTCAAACCAGCCGGGACAGTGTGCCAAGCCTCCAGATGGGCAGTGAAGTCTTCTAAACAGCTGCCATCCTCAGTGTGCTACTGCTGGAGTGTAAGATTAGTTTATAGGGATCACGGGGGAGCAGGGTCCTTCACAAAGAGAATTGCAGAGGAGGATTCATCTTCCACGTGTCTCGGGATTCTGGCTGCATTCCAGGCTTCTTAGTTTGGGAACTGTATTAGTCAGGGTTCTCTAGAGGAACAGAACTTATAGAATATATATATATATACATATATATACACACACACACACACATATGTGTATGTGTGTGTGTACATATACATGGGATTTATTAGAATGGCTTACAGGCTGTGGTTCAGCCAGTCCAACAATGGCTGTCTACCAATGCAAGGTCCAAAAATCCAGTAGTTGTTGAGTCAATGAGGCTGTGTGTCTCAGCTGGTCTTTCGTGTGTGCCAGAATCCCTGAGAAGTAGGCTCTCCTGACAGTGGAGGAATGGACCTGCTAGGAAGGAGAGAACAAGCAAGTGAAGAGCAAAAGCTTCCTTCTTCCCTGTCCTTTCTACAGACTGCCAGCAGAAGGTGTGGCCCAGATGAGAAGTGGGCCTTCCCACCTCCAAGTATCTGCATTAAAAGCCGGTCTTCCCACTTCAAATGATTTAATTAAGAAAAAAATTCCTCACAGGTATGCCCAGCCATTTGGGTTTTAGTTCATTCTGGATGTAGTCAAGTTGACAACTAAGAATAGCCAAAACAGAAACTACACTCTTTCATATTCTGGGCCCAGACTGGCAAATTGTTACCATTGAGAATGCCAGGGCTAAGGAGATGGCTGTTGATAGAGTGTTTGCCTTGCAAGCACCTAGTCCTGAATTCCTCTCCAGAAACTCTAAAATGAAGCTGAGTATAATGGCTCATACCTGTAATCCCAACTCTGGGGAAGCAGAAATAAACGAACAACAGCCCTGGGGCTAGTTGGTCAATAAGCCTAGCCAGTTGATGTGTTTCGGGCCAATGAGAGACCACAATAGATAGATAGATAGATAGATAGATAGATAGATAGATAGATAGATAGATAGAATAGATGGCCTGTACCTATGGAACAACACATGAGGTGGTCTTCTGTTCCCTACTCTACACACATATGAACACACACATGTACACACAGAGAATTCTATAGTGGCAACAGCCACAGATGAAACATTGGCCATGGGCTTAGCAGATGTGACAATGCCATGGGCAGACACTGCCATCCAGTCTATCCCATAGATGAGCTTTGGGGGCTGAGAGCTATTAAGGATCAGAAATACACACCTGGAACTCAATCTAGAGAGTCAAGCGCAGGTCTCCCCATCAATAATATTTTCCCCACTTGCACATACGCCAGACAAGGAAAGCATGCCTACCTCCATGCGTGGCAGCACATGAACCCCACCTCCTGACTCTCCAAACTCTACTACCCATGCTCTACCTCAGTTTCCCATAAAACAAAGACAGGAAGAACATCCTTTCATCAGTTTGTGTTGAGAAGCTATGAGAAAATTAAAGGTAAGATGCCAAGCCCAGTGATTGATCTAGAGTAGTGGTTCTCATGTGGGTTGCGACCCCTTGGTGTTGAATGATCCTTTCTCTGGGGTCACCTAAGACTGACAGAAAACATAGATGCTTATATTACAATTCATAACAGTAGCAAAATTACAGTAGCAACGAAAATAATTTTATGGTTGGGTCACCCTAACATGAGGTGCTGTGTTAAAGGGTCACAGCATCAGGAAGGTTGAGAACCACTGGTCTAGAGTTAGGAGGCACTAATGATGATTATTTCATTATGGCGGTTATTTGACATGGTCTGGGAAAGAGTATGAGATTGCCCTTTGTTCTGGGTCCCTAAGACCACGTCAATGCATGGGTCTTGTCTATACTGGGAACCTAGACCCACTTTATTCCCTGGAGCCAAGCTAGGCGCCTCTGGCTTTCACTAATTTTTTTTTTTTTTGTAGAAAGTTCTTAACATTCAAACCAGATCCCGGTTAACCTTTGCTCAGCCCAGCTCTGCCCACTTCAAACCCCTTTGGCACTCAGAGGTCTGGCTTCCTTCATGCTCAGGCTGTAAACGCTTGACTTTGATTTGAGATACATGACAATAAATTAGAAGACATTTATCAAAGCTGCTTTTTGCATAAGTTACTGCATGATACAAATACACTTAGCAGGCTCCTGCTTCTTTGATGTTTGAAGCAAAGATTTATGTGCACTGGGGTTTTTATTTATCTGCCCTGTTCACCTCTACAAGAGTTGGACATATTCCTCAATTAGTTCCATACTTCTGGAAATGACATGTATCTCTCACAACATGAATGGAGGGAACAAAAATACTTAGACCCCATCCTAACGGCCTTTTGAAGGAGATGAATTCTACCTGAGCAGGGGCAGGCTCTTCTGGGAGAAGAATGAGAGAAGTCTGCTATTTTGATACCTTCCCTCACTGTTAGATTGAAGAGGGAAGGGTTTGCTCAACCTCACCACCGTCATCATCACCATGTCATTAGGAGTGTCACAGAAGCATGCTTCTACTCTCCATACTCATGTAGGTTAAAGGAAACAAGCCCCTCCCTGCAGTGGCTTCTGGTCTCTGAATTTAGCTCCCATGGGTGTATCCCACAAAGTGATATCTGTGTCGCCTGCTGGGACCCAGTAGCATATTTAGGTTGACTAGTCATTCAAAATATTCATTAAGTTTAATTCTTTCTTACTTCTTTCCTTCCTTCCTTTCTTTTTCTTTTTATTTCTTTCTATCCCTTTTACCTTTCTTCCTTCCTTTCTTTCTTCAGTGTTTGTGTGTGTGTGTGTGTGTGTGTGAGAGAGAGAGAGAGAGAGAGAGAGACAGACACACAGACACACAGACAGACACACAGACAGACACACAGAGATGGGGAGGGAATATGAATGTGAGTACACACACGTGCCACAGCCTGGGTGTGGAGGTCAAGACGCAGCTTTCAGGAGTTACTCTGTGGTCCACCTTCTTTTGAGACAGGCTCTCTCTTCTTATTTCTGCTAGGATGCTGTACGCTGGCCCTGCCTCTCACGAAACACTCCTGGACTATTCCCAGTTCAGCTCTCAGAATCCCACAGAGACGGCTCTAGGGCAGCAGCTTCTCTGGAAGGACAAGGACGATGGACAGAGAGCTAGGGCGAGAGGCCTTGAGCCTGTGTCAGAGCAAGGTTAACAAATTTTGAAAAGCACAGAGACATGCAGAAGGGCATGGAGGCGCTCACCTTCATTACCAGCCCTGAGAAACAGCCCGTGAACCTGTCCCAGGCAGCCCCTGCTAGCACATATCCCGAAACCTGCTGTCCAAGCCAGCAGCAAAAGCACACACACTCTTATCCTTCCCTAGACACCCTGAGCACAGCTCATGTCTGCCCATATACTCTGGTGGCCTGTCCTCATCCCTTAAGCCCTAGCTAGGTGCAGACAGCATGGGGAGCAGTGGAAGGCAGAACAATGTCCAGCCTTGGGTAGAAATGGCAAAGGGGAGCAGTTCTTCAAATGGGGAACATGCCCAAGAAGGCAAATAGACCAAGGATGAGCAAGACTCGATCATTTAGCCCGTGGGGTAGGAAGTGCTGTGAGCACATGTCGCAGGTAAGTAAGCCTGATGCACGCTTTTCCTATCCCCCACACACAGAGCCGGGGGAAGGATCGGAGGGGAGCTACACAGGGAGCCAGCGACCTGTGTCCTCTATCTGGAAATCTCGCAGGCAGACACTTCAGCATGGTGGCCTCATCTGTCACTCTGCTGGATGTTTTACATGCCCCCATTTGATGATGTTGCTTTTGTTTTTGCTTTCTCTCCCTCCTGGTCAAGTCCTGTCATTTTTGCTAGATGTTATAGGTGCCCAGTCTAGTGATGTTTTGTTAACTATCCTCTGCTTCTCTCTCTCTCTCTCTCTCTCTCTCTCTCTCTCTCTCTCTCTCTCTCTCTCTCTCTCTCTCTCTCTCTCTCTCTGTCTTTTACTATTTGTTCTTTCACTTTTTCTTCCCACACACATGAGGAACTCACTCATTCAAACCAAAAGTACAACTATTGTCGATCTCTATATGGAACATAAATAAAATGAACTCAGATCCCCTTCATCCATCTAACAGTGCATCAAGATTCATTGATTATTTTGTGGCTCAGTAGCTCATTTACTTTAAAATGACTGATAGAATTCCATTTTATGGATACACCACCACTCGTTTCCCGATTCACCTATTGGGGGCTATTGGTTGCTTCCACTTTGATTGTGTTGCTGATAAAACCACCATAAACATTAACGTGAAGATTTTTATTTACATGTTTTCAATTCAGCTGAGTAACTACCTGGAGGTTCAAACGTTAGTTCATACAGTAGGACAATGCTTAGCTTTGTGAGCCATCAAACCATCTTCCAAAGTGATTCTCCATTTTGTGCTCCCAACGACAATGGATGAGAGCTCCAGAGGCTGCACACCCAGCCATCAGTGTCACCAGGCTTTGGATTGTATGCATCCACATAGACACGTAGTAACATCTCACTGCTCTTTGACTTGGGCAGCTTGGTACTGGAATTTGGTGTTGACTATCTTCCCATATGCTCTGCTAACATCTGTAAATATTTTTTGGTGTGGCATCTGTTAAAATATCTTACCCATTTTAAAATTATATTGTTTATGCTTTCTCATTGTTGACTTATGATAGTTCTTTGTATATTTACATGATTTTCTTGTCTCAGGGCCAGATCAGTCCATGTTTGCCCCTGACTCCCTGCATCTGCAGAACCTGAGCTCAGAACACACGGGATGTCCCATCAGAAAATGAGTAAGGACAACACTAATATGACAAACACACACTTGGCTACCCACTAGATGTCCTGACTATGTCTAAAGTGTTCAGCCAGGTTCCCATCACTCCTTTTTGATGTCTTGAGGACCCTGGGAAGCATCAGTCACTGTTCACGCACCACTTTCAGAGCTGACTCAAGCTTCCAAGGATGCAGGTAGGCTGGCTGGGTAGCCAGTGAACCCCTAGGCCTGCCTGTCTCTACCCTCCAGTACTGGGGTTAGATGTCCACCTCCATGCCCAGCCTTTACAAGGTTGGGTACTGGGAATCCAAATTCAGGTCCTATAGGGCACACACTTTACCAACGGAGCCACCTCCCCAGTTGTGGGTGGATAGGAATCATAGAGCATAGATGAACCCTTGAGTAGGTTAGAGTCTGGAAAAGAGGGAAGGAACTGCAGAGCTGCCCAGCCTTTTGGCCTCTTAGTGCCCTGCAGGATGTTTTCTAGATCCAGCATTCCATAGAAAATACTCTCATTAAAATGCTGCCCAGAACTTATGTCACCTACCCCAAACCTAACAGCAGGCAGAGAGGAGCCCCAACCCAGCTCTCCTGCCTCCTGTCAGTCAAGACTTTCCCTGCACTCCTGTCCCCATCTCTGGGAGTACCCCACAACAGTTCAGAGAACCGAGGCCCTGGGCATCCAGCTGGCTGCCGGCCAGGCTGGACACACATGTGAGTTATTTTCATGGGGCAGCAAATTCTGGAAAATATGTGGTTTAGAAGCAACATAATTATAATCCTCTAAAATTAGGCTTATAGTCTAAACAACCCCAAGTCTCTCTCCTACAAAAAAACAAACAATCGCAGGCAGGAAGCCTGCAGCGGTGGGTGTCACGTTGGCCAAGAGGCCTTTGAGTCTCCCTGCTGAGCTAAAAAGGCAAACAACATGCAAAAATGTAAATATTATATTATTTTCTCAAACACCACCTCTTCCAATTCTCACCCCAGCTGGCTTTGCCTGTCCACCTCGGCACCAGGGAACGGCCCTGTCTGTCTACTCCCGTGCTCTGGCTGAGGAAGATGGAGATGTATTTTTTCAGAAGCCATTATCTAAACTGCTGCTGTAATAAGGCGGCAATATGAAATTCCCTTAATAACTCCCGCTTAGTTATTTATTGTGAACCGGGGTGCGTGCTCCTTGATTCCATTTCCCAGAGAAACGTAAGTGCAGCTTTCATCGTGAGCGCCTGAATTTATGGCAAACAGACCAAGTGACATTAAGAAAGCCGCACAATCCCTTCATTCAGGCTTTAATAAGGAAGCCGAGGAAAAATTATCCTAGCTGGTTTGCGGGTGACAGCACAAGAACTTTCTGGAGTCAGAAAGTTAGCGCTGCGCCTCCTTGTCAGCCCATTAAAAAGGAAAGCTGGCATGCCACGATATTAGAACCATGTGTGAGAAAGAATTTCTCCTCTGGTAAGACACTCCAAATACTGTCTCCCAGCCGAAGACTTTGGTGTTAGACTAATTTAAGCAGCATGCTGAACTCAGCGCTTGGGACTTTGATCATGCCGGGATCGTTTGTAACAAATTGAACTAACCCAGCCTCGATTTCTGGCGGATCAGAACTTTGGATTTGTTGAATTAAATGCCTCATTTAGTGCCGTTTGCACATGAAAAGGACGCTGTGCCCAGGAATCTGATAGCGAATTTTTCACCTAACCAACAGGTCTACTTTTTTATTACTTTTAAACCTAATCCATACTCCATCCACATTGTTCCTAATGACCCCGGGGCTGTTCAGAGTGAAGTTTTAAATCAACTCCCATGTTATTGGGGGCTGGGAAGGCAGCAGCAGGGCAGCGGGGCTTGACTGAACCATCCTTGAATTATCAAACCGTGTAATAAAGAACACATTGGAACCCGGGACCTAAAGAAAACGAAGGGAAAAGTAAAATAAATTAGTCCTCGATTGTTATTTACTGTCTAAATAACTGGCCTCCTTTCATGACAACTGTGGGCTAAAATAACAGGGTGATTTGTGCAGGCCTCCAATTTTTATATGTTGCCTGTCTGGTCCGGTTGAAACTTTGAGAGAGAAGGTTGAAAGGGCACGGGATAGGCCATTTCCACATATGGCTACACTTTCTTTACATTTTTGAAGTTCTAATATATTTAACTGTAGATAATGATATTATAAACTGTCATTTAGTGCATTTTAAGTACATTACATACATGAAACACAGATCTAGAAGGAGCAGCTGCTGAGATCTTAACAAAACCATCACACGTGTGACGCAGACCTATGGAGTAGGAGGTAGGCAGGGGGCTGGCTAAGAACTTGCAGAAGACTGACATGAGCGAGGACAGCCTGTCTCCAGAATGTAAAGCCAACACTGGTCAAGGGCCACTTTGTGTAAGTAGTAGTCAGGGCTCAAAAAGTTACTTTAGGTGAGCTTTTGTTTTTGCTTTATCTGATTCATCTGTAACTTTGTTCCCATGGGAAGGGTGTTCAAGAGCCATTTCTGCATCACCTCAGCATGGCAAATAAACGCATGTGTACAAGGTCTCACATACACATGAACACACATGCATGCACTCATATAAACAGATGTACTCAAATACATACACACATGCAATCACATGCATCCACACTTGCTCAAACATATGTATAATCTTGCACATACAGACATGCAGACATTCAAACACAAACACGTATACTCATATACACATGTATACAATCACAGGTGCAAACACAACTGTGTAACTCACATGCATGCATACACTATCAATATTTAGGAAGCCATTTTTTCCTAATCTTTGTGTGCTGTTACATAAATGGTCACCTGCAGGCTTGAGTGTCCTCTTGAATGAAGGCTGTCTTCATTTAAAAGGAACATAAGTTAATTATTATTTTAACATGTCACTGCTGTTGCTTGCCAGAAAAATCAACAGTTGATTCTTCCTTTTTATTGGCATGAAGATGGGTTAGGTTTCCCTCCCTCCTCTTTGGAGGGAGAAAACGGTTACGGAACAGATAGCGATAATAAATGTTTTATTGGTGAAAAAAGAAAGATCAAATCTTTAATGAAATCAGGATGGGCTTAGAGATGAACTCCGTCTGAACTCACCAGGATTCATGGAACTTCAATTAAAACAATTTCAGAAGGGCAGCTGACAGCCAGGGCTGGGAGTATAATTAAAATTGAGCAACATTTTAGCACCAGGCTTTTGAGAAGGCTCCTGAAGGTATGGCAGCCCAGTGGAGGAAGACACAGGTAGGAGATTTCCACACAAGCATGAATTTTTCAACCCACCGTTTTGACCTGCATCTGTCTGCTTGTAGCAAACTGGCTTTTCTCAACCACAGGTTGGCATTTCCAACCCAAAAAACTTCTTTAAAAACAACCTTTTGTGAAGTCACATAGAGGACTGGTTAGATCCAGGTCTCTCACTGCTATAAAGCACAGATTAGAGAGCCAGGACACCTGGGCTTCTGTCTTACTTTCCACGTGCTAGCTGATTGACCATGGCCAAGCTTCTTGACTACTCTGGGCCTCACTATCTCCCCTGTAAAAGAGGACATTAACAGCACCTAGCTCCTAGAGTTGCAGAGTGATTCTAACGGGGACTCCACATAAAGTATGGAACACTGTGCCTGGTACGTAGTTAGCACCCTTAACTGTGAGCAAACACTGTCCCTCATCAGGGCTGAAAGCCAGGGACTTTAACTGCAGGTGTCCAGCTTCTCCTCTGAAGGTACAAATTCTCCTATGGAAAGCAGCAGCCCCACAGAGCTGACAATAGGAAAGGCTCATGTGGGGACATGTAGGGCCCTTTGGCCAAGGCTGGGAGATAAGACCATTGAAGGGAGCAAATGCTCATCTCTTAAAGAACTGCCAGTGGAGAGTTTTGCTAAGGAGACCTGGAAACCTGGAGGAACTGGGGTTCAGCTCCCCTCAGTCAGGAGAGAAAGGGTGGAGGAGCTAGGAGAGGAAGGAGGTGAGGAGGGAACTTGGATCCTTGTCATTTAGCCATAACTCCGCCCAGTTGCCATAGGAACCTGCCTGAACTCCTTCCCCAACTCATGGCAGTGTGAGTAGGTCCTGTTCTGTGGTCACAGGAGCTCTCTGCAGGGCTATGGGCTTTCACAGTGAATGTGAGACAGAGAAAAATCCATCTTTGCATGTACCAAATCCAGGTAGCACAAAGGACTCTGGTTTCCCCTGGTAGCACCCAAGCATACCCGAGAAGCACCCAAAAGAAATCAGTACTCGCTAACAGGATGGCCCCAGCAGGCCACCAGGTTCCTGGAGGGACAGTCCCAGGACTGTTGATGACTGAACCAGGAGGCTGGAGTTAACTGACATTCTTTGGAGGCATCAGCACCTGGAGGGATGCAGGCTTTGGGACCTGTCTCCTGCCTTTTCTGTAAGTCAGATTTCCAATGGACCAGAGAATCCCAACCAGAGTGTACTGGGGGAAAATTAATTGCATATCCTTTGGTTTGCCCTCTGGTAGTTTTTATAGCTGTGGCAGCAGAATTGCCTTCCAAATTATATTGGTCCAAGTTATTAAAATGACTCTCAGTCCCCGGGAATGGAGAACAAGGCAACAAGGCAGGAAGCTGAAACACGGGGATTCTTTTTTCTTTCACCCACCCCCTTTAAACGTACTACAGATAAGCCATGTGCAGATAACCGAGAGGACTGCTTCCATTTTTAATTAATCCATTTCCTCTGGTGTCTGGTGTTTAGCCCTGGACTTCTGGTTTACAGTGTAAACTGGCACTCTCTTAACACTCCGAATCCATTAGACACTTTTCTTTCCCCTCATGAACAAAGGAGAAATGTTTTCGTGCAACTTTATGGAAGCCATCAATCTCCCTGAAAGGCTTGCCACGCTCAACAGAATCCACATTATAACTTATGCAAAACAGAGGGCGGGCAGCATGGGGGAAAGCCCCGTTTCTCTGAGCAGTAGCAATGCATTAAAGAAAACATGCTTTTCTGCTGGAATTCATATTGGTAAATGGATTTCCCATCTGAAACATTGTTTTTCACTAAGAGAAGCTTTTAATCCCCTTAAGTTCCTTTCTAATCTGCCTTGGAAGTGCCTGTCTCGGGAATATAACAGCAATGATATAACAGATTTAATTTATTAGAACGAGGAGGCAGCAGTCAGCAGAGTCCCTGACAGGGCCTTGAGTGGGACTGTGATTTCCATTCCCAAGTGGGTAAAGCCCCAAGTTCAAGTGGCAGCTCCCTGGGCTCCTCCTAGGGCAAGCCCCCCACACACTTTCACAGTGCATCTTCTACTGGCTAAGGGGTAGAAGAGAGCTGAGGGAGTAAGGCGCCTACACTCACTGCCCTCTGCCTTCTTCCAGTGTCCTGGAGAACAAGCAACAGGTTGCAGATGGCAACTGCCAAGACCAAAAGGGCCTGTGCTCTAAGCTTGGAGAGGGACCTCAGTGGGATGCTCAGCTTGTCTGACCCCATCTGACCCCCACTCCCAGAGAAGATATAGAAGAAAATCAGCCAGCCCTACTCAAGTCCAAAGCCGCTTGATTCCAAGAGGCAGCCAGGAGGTCATGCTTGTGATTTAGTCTGTTAAACCCAACTGGAGGAATGGTTGAACCGGACACCATCATGCTGGCACCAAACACTCACACAGAACTCAAGCTCCACAACAGAAAGCCCATCACTTATTCACCCAGTTCCTGCTTATCAATGATCCATGAGCCTGCCCCTGTCTCCGTGGAATAATAATACTCTCCCAACCCAAAGCATGACCTGACTTTAGCACAGGACAGTCATGACACATTTTAATGCTGATGCCTCTGCTGTCACAGCATCACAATCAAGAACAGAGCTTCTGGAAGTAGAACCACAAGAGTTCAAATCTCAAACCCACTACTTACAAGGTAGGACACAAATAAGCCAGCCCTCGCTGTGATGGTTATTTTCAGTTGTCAACCCGTTGAGATCTAGAATAGCCTCTGGGCGTTTCTGTGGGGAATTATCCTGGTGGTGTTGTCCACAGGGTATTGATTCTGGAGGCAGGCAAGGCTCAAGATTGAGAGGTCCATGAAGTCTTTCTTCAGAGAGCAGCTGAGGCAGAACAACATGTTAGGGGAAGAGCAGCAAGGAGACCTCAAAAGGTAACTATGTAAAGCTGGAGTTGCAATGGAGACCACAGGATACTGGAGATGCCAAGACCCTAAGACATCCACTGAGGAAAGCTGGAGGCCTGGAGTGGAGTGCACCTAAGAGACTAATTACACTGCAGGTGGCAGAAATGGAGGCGTTGGCTACCCAGAACTTTAGGTCCCAGATGATTATACAATGAGTCCCAGAAGCTGGGCGTGGAACTTCAGGATTTGGTGTTTGCTTTCTGGGTGTCGGTATTGCTTTGTTCTGACCGTTCCGTGCTGTGCTCCAGTTCTCCCCTTTTAGAACAGGAATGTTTAGACACGTGCCACCATGCACTGGAAGTTAACTATGGGGACAAGAGGCAAAATGCCTGTCACCATTTAAAGTTTGTTTGGGTGCCTTGTTGACAAGGCATGGCGTTATTATGATGGTTGATCTCAATCATCTACTTGATAAGGTCGAGTCACCTGGAAGAGGAGTCTTTGGGCAAATCTGGAGGGTCTTAATTTTATTATAGTAAGTGAGCTGGGAAGGCCTGCCCACTCCATCGTAGCACCATTCCAGAGGACGAGATCCCGGACTGTATAAAAAGGAGGATGTAGCTGAGCCGGGGCCTTCATCACTTTTCATCTGTGGACGGTGATGGATGTGAATAGCCAGCTTTTCCAAGCTCCCGATGGTGACTTCCCCTTCAACGACTGACTAGATCCTTGACCTATGAGACAAAATAAAGGCTCCCTTCCTCAGTTTGTCAGGAGCTGTTAGCACAAAAACAAAAAGGTAACTGAGACGCTCACCAAGCTGTTGCTTTGTCTTCATAAAATGGGACAGGGCCACTTACACCAGTGAGCAATAAAAGCTATACAAGCATTGTTTGCCCCTTCTTCAGATGTTTACTGATCATCTCTGAGGAGATGGGTGACAGATACCACACGATGGACAGACAGCAGGGACTGGAAAGAGTTTGCTGTGGTTTGTGGTGATAACCCTCCCATAGTCTCCTGTGGGTGGCACTATTTTTGGAAGACTACGAAACTTTTCAGAGGGTGATCCTCACTGGAGGAAGCTGGTCACTGGAGGTGGTACTTGAGGTTTTTCTAAACTACCCCTACTTCCTACTGGCATTCTGCTTCCTAACTGCAGGTGCAACATGACCAGCCCCTTCCTGGTCTTCACAACAGGCCTTCTGTGTCATGAGAAACTGAATCCCTCGGTAATCCGCGGGCCAGAGTAAATGCTTAAATTGTTCATGTTGACTTTTCAGTCACAGCAACAAGGCAAGTGACTGGTAAAAATAACCCGTGATAGAAGAGCAATTTTTAATCCATTCTATCAATTTTTTTTCATGGTACCTGTTTAGGGCAGATGTAACTACCTTCAGCTTAGAAAGAAGAAGACAGCTCCCTTAGAATTAGGAAGCTTTGCTTATACCAAAACTTAAATAGTAAGGGCATAGCATCCGTGGCAAGCCTCCACTCAAACCTCTCCTCGGGTAGGATTTTCCAGACAAGGGTCCTGGATCTAGGCAAGGTAGTTGCAGTAACTCAACACCCCAGTGGACATGGCCCCCACAGTGTCAGGACATACCCCATCCTGGGACAAGTGTGTGCTTCATGGGAAATCCTGCCTCATGCTCAGTGGGAGCTGAAGGTCTGCTGTGTCCAGACACCATGAAGGAGGCCAGAGAGGAAGATGGGGTGGACGGGAACTTGACGCTTATTAAAAGCACTTGCTGCCAGCTGTGCTCAGGCCCCATGCTGCCCAAAGGCAGGAAGCTGGGCGCAGCGGGGATCAGTGGCTTGTCCTGACAGGCTGGAGCAGGGGAGTCTGGGCTGAAGATGGATGAGGGGACAAACCAGCCCCCTCAGACCCCCACCAACTCTCCCCTCCAGTCACCACTCCGCTCCCCAGGGAGGGTAAAGCCCTCCCTGGGGGAATCTCCAAAGTCTATCATATCATCTGGGGCAGGGCCTAGGCCCTCCCCCATGTGTCCAAGCTGAGAGAGCATCCCTTGATGTGGGATGGGCTCCCAAAGTCCATTTGTGTGCCAGGGATAAATACTGATCTACTACCCAAGGCCCCATCAATTGCTGAGGCCTCCTCAGATGTCTTCTAATAGACCTCTCATCTCATCTGTCCTACAACCAGATCATCTACAGGACAAGAAACATAAGCTTTCCAGATGCCTCAGAAAGTCCAGCTCCACTGAGAATGAACAAAACGTAAGTCACAGCAAAAGTAGGGTATGTTCTCCAGGGTGACAAAGAGAGAGCAAAGCATTCGCTTAAGCACAGTAGTGGTGAGTATTTTTGGAGATGGGTGCCTTTGGAGATTAGCAAGGAAAGTACGTTAGTATAATCTCCATCCAGATGAATTGTCAGCAACTGTCCAGATGAGAATGCACATATCCTTTGACTCAGCAACTGTACTTCTGGGGACACGTACAAGGGATGTGCTCCTCTATATACGTGTATTTTCCTCCCTTAGCTTCTGCTGGATTGACACAGTCATCTCTTCGTATGTGGATGCTGAAAGTATTCTGGAAACTACCTATTGTGAGCATTTTCCTAATTAGCAATTGATGTGAGAGGGTCAATGTAGGACCCCTGGGCTGGTGTCCCTGGATTCTATAAGAAAGCAGGCTGAGCAGGCCAGGAGGAGTGAGCCAGTAAGCAGCATCCTTCCATGGTCCTCAAATTAACTCCTGCCTCCAGGTTCCTTCCTGTTTTGAGTTCCTGTCCTAACTACCTTCAGTGGAAATGCTTACACAGGTCAAGAGTGACTAGAAGAAGATACACAAACTCGTCCCAGGGCCTGCCTCTGAGGCAAAGACACAGCTTCTGCGGGGCAGGGAGACTTCCCTTAAATGTTGTTTGCTTAGTTTATTTACATGCTCATTTGTTGGGCCTTCGGTGTTAACATGGAGAAATGTTTCCTCTCCCTACCTCTCCCCTCTGGGTCCTCCACTAACTCTACATTCCACTCCCTGGACCGCTCTGCCTACCTCTGCCCCTTATCGTCTCTGTCCGCCACAGAGTAGCTCCACCAACAGCTGTTTAGAATACTGGGCTTTCAGGGGAGAGTTCACGAAAAGATCTCTGCCCAGAGATAGTTCTCCTTCAGAATCCGTGTCCTTACTAGTCATTCTCCAGCCAACCTGTGTTCCCACTCCTTATTCCAGTGTTTTGTCACTAATCTGACAAGACATTTTTTTTTATTTGTTTGTCACTGAATGTGAGCTTTGGGTGGCAAGGGCTCTTGCCCATTTTACTCACAGCTCTGTCCTCTTGTAGTAAAGTGCAGACTCTCAGTAAATACATATTAAATTCACAAATGGTTCGACTGAAGAGAGAAAAAAATAGTAAAGACATTTAGATGCCACAAATCTGGAAGAGAAAATTCACCAGTTTTGTGCTGGGTCAGAAACCCATAGTTCTGCAGCACCGGCCTCAGTCAGTCTATGTAGATGATGCCAGTTTGCTAGGCAAGGGAGCCTAAGTTAGCAGCACACGGCACCAAATGACAAAACAGAGCTGAAGAGGACAGATGAGTGACTCTGCAAGACAAGCCCAGAATCAGGAGCAACACAAACAGCTGCAGTTCCGGAAAGCAGTGGAAGGGGCTTCCCCAGAGGAAGTGCCCTTCCTGCAGGCAGTGGCACCCCTGTTGAAGGGAAGGTCTGGGCTCAAGAGATGAGAATCCATGAGAATGCAGTCAAGCTCTCGCTTGGACCTTCCAGTTAACCCAGTGTGTCACAGAACACATTGCTATGGGAGGGAAGGAAAGAATCCTTACCCTGCTCCAAACTCCAGGACCTGGCTGGAGGCAAGAAAACAAGTCTGTTAGCCATCGGGAATCAGAGCCGTCGAGCTTGAGCCAGAGCATCCTAGAGGGGCTCATGATGGGAATCATAACTTGGAGGTACCCTGTTCCAGAGTGGCCTGTTCAGACTCTGGCCCTCTTCAAACAGTGCTCTGTGGCCTTTTTACTGAGGCGAGACCAGGGAAACATGCCCACATGAGTTGCCCACCAGTTTCAAGCAACTATTCATGCCTGAAGCTTCGAAGCTTCTCTTCTTGGGGGCCTCCTGGAACTCAGAGAAACCTTGTATCTTTCTAAATTGTACTTTTAAGTTCAGCAAGCCCTCGGGCTACCTGGCTAATGTTCGACATTTTAAAAAAATCCTCTGTAATTGCTTCCTTTGAACAACGTCTTCTACGGAGCCATCAAGGCAGGCTTGTTCAGTAGCTGCCATTCACATAAAGCTCAGACAGCCAGATGCCCATCGTCCCAATGTTCACAACCTTGGAGCTTCCTCCGGCTCCACTGTGTGGCAGCATGTGAAAGCAGACAGGATAAATACAATGTAGCCTATGCGAGTGGAGCTTCTCCTGCTGCCTACAGGTAACAGATAATCTATGTGTGTGCGTGTGCCGTCCTGCGCAATGTAGGCTATTTAGCATCAATTTCTAGCCTTGGCCCACTAGATGCCAATATCCCCTTGGAGAACAAAACCGCACCAAAAATCAGTCTTTTAAGACTTCCTATTTTCTTGAACATCTGAAATTCAGGACAGAGTCACCAACTCAGAAACTATAGTCCTAGAGGGTATTGTACTAGAAGGCAGATCCTGATCTATGCATCAGACATAGGCAAAAATCAAAACAAATAAAAACAACAACAAAAACCAAGTGGCACATGTAGTTAGGTTGATGTCCCCAAGAAGGTACTAAGCCCTTAGCTCCAGCCATACTTGGCAACCACTTGTGGAATTAAAAACCCCAGGCTTTGAGAAGGTGTGATGGCTATCCAGTCCAGCCATGGAGAGACTAAGTCGATTATGCAGATCAGTTGGTGAAGCTGGGAGAACTGAATTTGCCACACCAGACAGCCTTGATACCACAAAAGGGGACACTTAACACATGACCCTGCCATGGCTACAGGGTACTCACGGCTACAGGGTACTCACCGCTCCAGGGCTGTCCCAGGAGACACAAAGACATCTTTAAAGAAAACAGAAAGATGCCCACCCTTAGTGCAAGATGGCATCGTTTTCCTCCACTGTGTTCTTGGAGGCTGAGTGGTTGGTCCAGTGGGGCCCTCCTGACACTGGAAGGTTGGTGAGTGGCAAGGGAAGGTGGGTGTAGTGGGCAGGCAGAGAGGAGAGGAGGAGACACAGACAAGGTGGAGAGGTTCTTCGCTTAAGAGCCCATTCAAGGAAAAAGAAATTGGTCCTGACAAAGCCCAAACACCCCTCAAATTTCAAAGCCAGGTATGCAGGCTGCCTGGGGACTGTGGGCATGCAAGAGACAGGAGAATCTGGTTACCCGGGAGAGGTGTCAAATAGTGACGTGATTATTATGTTAGAAGTGGAGAGCTAGGATGAGGAGCATTTCCCCAAGCATGGCAGCAGTATCCCAGCTGGTCCAGAGATGGTTTTCGGGGAGATGAGGACAAAGCTTTCCTAATATTGGATCACACGGGAAGACAGACATTGCTTCAAGTCTCCACGAGTACATCTGGGAAGGTCCAAGAGAGGCTCAGTTTGGTATTAAGAGACTCAATGCTGCCTCCCCACTTGGTCATCTGTTTTGAGAAAGCAAAAAGAGACCTTGGGCTCAAACCTTGGAGCAAGGAAGAGGCTTGAGGAAGAACGGCTTAATTCCTCAAGTAAAACTGACAGTGTACTTCATCCCTTCATAGTGTACAGTTTTATGAGTTTTGACAAGCACAGACAATTGTAGAACCACATTCCCAGTCAACAAATAGAAGATTTCTACAATGAAAGCTCCTTTCCCCTTGCCTTGTCAACCTCTAGCCTCATCAACCAATTATTTCTTTTCTTTTAGTATGTGTGCATGTTTAAATACGTACGTATGTACGTGTTTGTGTGTGTGTGTGTGTGTGTGTGTGTGTGTCCAGGTCATAGGTTGATGTCAGGCATTTTTCTCAATCACTTTCTACCTTATTCTCTGAGACAAGATCTGTTCCTGATCCTGGAGCACATTGGTTCAGCTAGACTAGATGGCTGAGGCCACAAGCTCTGGAGGTCCTCCTGCTTCTACCTCCCTAGTACTGGAACTGTAGTGCTTTGCCTGGCATTTACACAGGTGCTAGGTATCAGAGTCAGATCAGCACACACCAGAAACACTTTACCAACCCATCCACTTGGAGGTGGATTATGTGTCTTGCTACTTTGCTGAAAGTGCTTATAGGAACTAAGGACATTCTTTTGTTGTTACTTTGTTATGGTTTTAGTGGAATCTTTTGGGTCTTTTAAGTGTGGGATCATGCCATTTGTAAATAGGGATGACGTGACTTCTTGCTTTCCTCTTGGTAACCCTTTTCTTTCCTGGTATTGTCAGTATTTCTAATACTTCCAGCACTACCCTGACCAAGAGCAGTGAGGAGAGAGGGCACTGTCTCCTTGTTTCTGATTTCAGGGGCAATAATTTCAGTTTTTCTTCATTTAATATAAGGTTGGGAATAGGTTTGTCATGTGTAGATTTTATCATGTTGGTAAAATGATATCAGCATGATATGTTCTATTCTGTGCCTACTGAGATGATTATATTATTTCTGTATGTCTATTTATGGGCTTTCTACATATTATATTGTTTATTTGTGTGCATTGAGCCAACCTTGAATTCCTGGAATGAAATCAATTTGGTGCTGCTGTATCATCTTTAATACATTCTTAAATTTGGTTTACAAGTATCTTACTAGGTTTTCGGTGTGTGTTTATGCCTACTTTTACCAGCAAACTCGGTGTATGGTTTAATTTTTAAGTTATCTTATTTGGTTATCCAGATAATTGTAGTTTCATTGATTGAGTTTGGTAGCATTCTTTTCCTTTTTTGGTTTATTGAACAGTTTGAGGAGCATTGATGTTAGCTCTTCTTGAAATGCAGGAATTAAACCATTCTGTTCTGGGATTTTTATTTTTAGAAAATTCTTACTATTGTTTAAGTCTTATTGCTTCTTATTTATATAAATAGGTTGTGTCCTTGGTTTAATTTTTAGTTTTGATAAGTCAGTTGTATGCTGGATTTTACCTATTTCTATATTTTCCAGTGTTTTGGACTATATGATATTTGGAATAAGGCACTTTGGAATCCAAGTGCTTCCTGGTAACATTCTGGATTTCATTGGAATTTGGTTTTTCTTCATGTCCAATTTTAATAATTTGGGTCTGTTCCTTCATTCGGTTGGAATGACTTGGCATTTGTCAATCTTATTTTTTGAAAGAGCCAGGTCTTTGATTCAATATACTGCTTTTATAGTCTCCATTTCATTGTTTTCTGCCGATCTTTACATCCTGTCCCTTGCTGCATTGGGTTTGGCATCTGGTTTGTCTTAGACTCTGAGGTGCATTATTTGGTCACTAACTTGTATTTTTTTCTGGTTTTCTAATGTGAGTATTCACAGCTGTAGGCTTTCCTCTGAACACCATCTTAGTTACATCCCAAGGGTCCCGAGAAAGTTGTAGTCTCGTTTTCGTTTGTCTCTAGGAAGTTGTTCGTTTCCTCTCTGATTTCTTCAGTGACCCACTGGTCGTTTAAGAGTGTCCATGTATGAGCTCTGCCTCCTCTTCAGTCACTCACTTGTCCAGTGCAACCCCTCCCTTTTTTCATTGAGCATCTGCTCTGTGATCAACAACCGCACCACGAATGGATTACAAGCTCCTTAGAAGCGGAAACCTATGCATTAGCAGGAAGACTGTGCTCTCCCAGAGCCAAGAACTTGATGTCAGTGGAGTATTCACTGTTGATGACTACTGAGCAAGAGTGGGAGATAGTTCACGAGCAGAGAAAAGCTGAGCAACAGAGTATGTGTAGGATGCATCAAAGGCAAATTGGAAGACTGAGTTAAGGAAAGTTGACCCATTAAAGGTGAAGGAGAGCCTCCTAGGTTGCTTCAGCTGTCAACTTGACAACAGCCCAGGGTCAGTGGGGGGGTCTTAATTGGGACATTGTCCTGATAAGATTGGCTTGTTGTCATGTTTGTGAGGAATTGTCTTGATTGGTGATGGATGTGAGAGGCCCAGCCCACTGTGGGCAGCAAAATTCTTAGGTGGGTTAGCCTGGACTCTAGAAGGAAGCTATCAGAGAACAGAAGCCAGACGGAGGCAGGAAACTGCTTTCTTCCACGGCTCCTGCTCCTGCTCCTACTTGAGTTCCTGCCCTGACTTCTTCTAATGATGAATTGTGACCTGGAATTTATGAGGTAAAGTAAAGCCTTTCTTCCAGCAAAATGTGTTGTTTCATGGTGTTTATCATAGCAACAGAAAAACAAATTAAGACAGAGAGGTAGGTCTGTCTGAACCTGGAAGGTCATTGTCAGGAATGTGCTATCTGTGCTAAGTGACATGTTTAGGACTCAAGGTCAAAAATGATTGACAGCCTGGAAGCAAACAGACTTCAGTGAAAACGAAAATGCATGTGTTTATATGAATATGAAGTCTTCAGGTGCGGGTGGGACCAGACACCCAAGGATATCACTCAGATTTCAGTGCTGCCCCTTTTCCTTCTCAGGCCCGTCTGTAAATCTAGGCTTCTCCCTTCTGGTGAAAAGTTAGCCCTATGTTCCAAAATGCCATTTTCCCCTTATTTAAAATGAAAAAAAAGTGTATTTCTTTCCCAGTTATTCCCTCAGAGAGTTTGGGGATTGTATTTTGGGGGCTACCGTCCAACTACCTCTAAAACAGTAACCAAGATATTGATCGGCACGAGGTGGTCACTTAACCAATCATGGTTGGGGAGGGACTGCCCTGACCCAATCACAGGACGGAAGCCTTCAGTATCCTGATTAGCTAGAACAGGAAGGAGGAGGTCTAGAGTTGACTTCTTTTGCCCCTGTGGTCTGTTTGTGAGGGAAGGAAAAGCTGGTCTCCAGAAACCAGACAACTCAGCATGTGTCCAAACCTCACCTACAGGCATCTGGGAAAGAAAGTGCAGAAGAGGCCCTGGTGTGCTGAAGTCACTGTTAGAGAGACTCACAGGACAGCCACCCTGTGTTTCTGGGCTCTTTAAAGAAACCCCCTCTGGTCCGAGTACAACATATGACTCCACCTCAGGGACCACTGGCAGCGCCGGCTCACCCTTCTGGTCCAGGAACACGATGGAAGCACTGGGTGATGAACTACATCAAGCCACCCAAGCCTGGCATGGCAGATGATGCCCATTCTTGCCTAAGGAGCACCCACACAGCCACCCCAGCTAGAACTCCTTCCCAGCTGCCCCCCTGCCCCTCACTCTGTCCCTATAACCTCCAGAGTAGCTAATCTTTGGAACAGGTGAGTGTCCTGAGCCAGCTCTCAGCTTTCACAGCTGGGAGTCCAAGGGGGAAACTCATTACATGGGTTTAGCAGGGTTTAGAGGGGTGTTAAAGAGTCCTGTGGGCCAAATCAAGAGTCCTCCACTTACAAGCTGAGTTATAAAGAGATCCAAGGCCCGTTTAGGCCGTCAGCAGGAGCCCAGCACTTGAGCCAATGCAGTTGCAAGGAGGAAAACATGCATTCCAGGGACTTCCCAAATGGTGAAGGAGCAACAGGTGTTGGAGGCTGGGATGCCAGCCCGGGGTGGGAGGCCAGAGAAAGCCATGGGGCTAGCCTTTTCTTTCTTCTCCTTCCAGGTCACATTAACTAGAGGCAAGGACTTCAACAAAGGGAGGCACACCTTCATGCTGCATGCCATGACTGTTACAAAGGATGGAGTATGTCGTCAGGAATTAGCACAGGGGAGCTCCTCGGTGCAGAGGATCTGAGTTCCCTTCCAAGCAGGCAGGTCAGGTGACCTACAAGCTCCTGTCACTCTAGCTCCAGGGTATAATACCTTCTCCTAGCCTTCATGGGCATTTGTATACACACACACACACAATTAAAAATTTAAAAAATAAGTTTGCAGTCCCAACGGGAGGCTGAGGCAAGAGCATCATGAGTTCCAGCCACCTTAGACTGCTGAGTGAGAGCCTGTCTGAAAACAATCAAAAAGCATGTCAGTGATGCAAATATAGCTGACGCTACCAATGCTCACACCAGCACATAGCACTTACTTCAAGCCACATGAATACTTATCCTTATAGAGCACAAAAGCTTTGCCACACGCACATTTCTGTCACACGGTACCCATGTGTAGAGACCGTCTTTGTCGCATCAATCAAGGCCAGGTGACCCCGGCTTCCTCTGGAAACACCCGATGGGAGTTGCTTCCAGAGTGGGAGAAATGGGGATTTTCTGGTACCTTTTAGGCTATGCTTACTTTGGTTTTTTTGTGGGAGCCCAGGGGTCCTTCAGTCTCTGTCCTTCACCCTGAGCCCCATCTCTGCTGCTATAGGAGCCAGTGGCAAACAGGGTACAGTTAGCTGCCAGATGCTATTGGTGTTGTCCTGTTAGACAATTCCTTTCCAGAAAAAAGAGCCCATGGGCACATGTGGAATGCAACGTCAGCAGGGGCACAGGGCTCAGAGTAGAGCACCACTCTCCCACTCCCCAACCCCAGCCTTTGCCGCTTGGTCATTTTATTAAGAACGGCTCTCATAGGGAAAAATGGAATTTTCACTGGACACAGTCAATTCATATTTTACATATGATAGGAGAGAAGCAGAGAACATTAGCTTTCATCGCCAGTACCAAGGGACTCAGAAGGAGTTAGGGTCACAAATTTCAAAGTGTGAAAGGGTTGGCACACACCAGAAAATTATCTTTCACAGGAAAGTCTATAATGGATGTTTCTGGTCTGTGTGGCTGGCCCATTGGCAGTAACTCTGGAACCTGGTATGATGTGTTCAGCCGTAGTTAATAAGCAAGGGCCTGCTACGTTCAGTCAAGGATGGGAAAGCATGGAGGGGTGCAAGTTGGCAGGAGCAGAGGCTGAGTGGGAGGTGGTTCATAACTACTCAAAACTCAGGCGCATGAGGCATCTACCTACAAGGGAGACTCAGAATGCCACCTAACAGGAAGATAAAAGCTTGCTATACAGTGGTCTAGGCCCCCAAACAATCTCCAGAGGTCTCCATGGGGCCCCGAGATAGAAACCTGTGAATCCCAACTCTGGGCAAGATAGTAGAAGGGTAAAAGTGGGATCAGGCCTTCTGTCTCCAGCTCTGAGCTTGGGGGAGCAGTTCCCCAACAAAACAGGAACTGGCTCTATGTAGAATTCCTGCCATGTAAGCTGCTGACTTCAGAAGAGAGCAAACTATGAAAATATAAACACACCAGAGCAATGGTTCTCAACCTATGGGCCGAGACCCCATTGACAAACCATGATCTCCAAAAAAAATTTTGCATTACAATTCATAACAGTTGTAAAATTAGTTATGAGGCAGCACCAAAAGTAATTTTATGGTTGGGGGCCGCCACAACATGAGGAACTGTGTTAAAGGGTCAAAGTGTTAGGAAGGTTGAGGACCACTCCATTAGAGGGACTTTCTCATTTGCTGTCATGTCAAAGAAGCTGGGGCAGGGGAGATGACAATGAAGATTCTGTCAGGACGGTGACCCCCAGAAGAGCAGTATGAGAAGAGCCACCAAAGCACGAATTTCCAATCAAGTGATGTCCGGTGGCCAAGCTCAGTGGAGACCACAGAACCCTGGCTCCAAGATTTCTCATGGACTTCCGTGGAGCTGAGTTATTTATCTGTTCCTGCCAGCCATCTTGGGGTGGTAGGGTTAATTTTGTAGCTCATTGCAAACAAGCAGATTCAAGTGCCCCCCCTCCCCGCCCAACTCCTTAACCAAATAAAACCCTCAGCAAAAGAATGCTGCCACATAGTGCTTGCACAGTGGGTTGAGGCTGTTTCCTGTATCGCCCAGGGCATACGAAACTACAGAGAAGACATGATGGTAAGAGGATCGGGCACGGGAGAAGCAGTTCAGGAAGCATGCTGCCTCGCTAGGCATCCTGACTCTTTGGATTGCCAACAATTTGACTTACTTTGGGTGTTTCCATCATGCCCTGCCTCAGTTTCCTATTCTGTAAAAGGGGTAAATGGCAGCACCTGCTTTGTAGGCCGGCTGGGAGATTTAATGGAACAATTCATTTAAGGGCTAGGAATAGTCCTGGCCTGTCCTTGCCTATGCTCCATAAACCTAGCCCACTCCCACCTACTCATCACCCCTGTGGGGCCTCTTCATGAGCAGGTGGCTTTCCCTCAGACTCAGTCATCTGACCACTTCCTGTCTGTCCCTTAGAAATCAAACTCCCCATGACTGAGGGCATGGCAGAACCCTGGGCCAAGTCCTCTCTGGGCTCCACGTGAGCCTGCCTGACACTCAATATGAAAGTTGGACTTGGTGGCGTTCTGGTCTCCATTTGTTGGAATCCAGTTGCAGGCCAGTTCTGAGCGCCTGACCTCAGGGAGAACAATGTCCCCTCTGTTCCCCCTAGCCATTCATGTCTACTTTTGTTTCAGCCTAAAATAACAGCAGCACTAGAGGGTATTTTCTTAACACCACAGACCCTGTGGAAAATGTGGCGGGTTGTGGCTGCTTGGGGTCGCTGGCTGATAACGACATCATGAGGTATAGACGAACTCTGCTCTTCCAGGGCCGTGGTGACCCTAGGATTAGGGCCACCCTTATCTCTCAAGACATCTCCGAGCGTCTGGGATTGCATTTCATGACAGAGGCCCTAGGGGCTGAAGCTATGTTATGTGCCTATGAACAAAGTGGGCTATTCCCCAGCAGGGCTGGAGTGGATTACAGTTGATGGCTTGGCCTAAAACAAGGACATCTGAGAATGCAGAAGAAAGGAAAGGGATTCCACAAACCCAAACAAACAGGACTTCAAGCAAAGACTCGGAAAGAGCCTTTTAAAAGGTCCTCGTGGGTGAGGGAGGGTCCTAGGAAAAGTGTATTCTCTCCACTAAAAACCTGCTTCAAGTCCCTAACCTCCCCCAGCACGGACTCACAGTTCTACCCGTCAGGTGCCGGCAGCTCTATACAAAAAAGCACAACTTTAAACAATTAAAACCTGACTTGCCTAAAGGACCTCAAAAAATCCCCACACCTGCCACTTTCTTTATTGAAGTTCACAGAAAATAAATATTCAGTTTCTTTCAACCTGAATTTTCTCTCCAACTAAAGTCATGGAAAGTAGAGATGAAGGGGAGAAAGCAAGGCGAGGCAGGACCCTGCGGGTGACTTTTTCCATAATTTGTGCAGGAAATTTTGCTGCCACGGTTTCTGCAACATCACCGGCACATTTGCTTTCAAGAAATCACACAGAACCCCACAAAGTGATTGTTGACAAGCAACCCTGGCTCTAGAAACTTCTAAAAAAACGTTTCAGAAGGAAGAAAAACGTTCTTTAAGCCTCCCCTTAATTACAGGCAAGCTTTCCCCTTCGATTTAGTTCAGCTCAGTCATGAAATGGATTTGAACTTCCTTTCTGATTCATTCTTCAAAACCTCAATGTCGATTTTATCAGAAACAGATCTGACACTCACAGTGCAGTGGGGGTCAGTCCCAGACCCAAGTCGTCATTAAAGCTCTGTGTTTGGTTTGCTTCAGGAGAAATCATAACAGATCGGGTTCGATTTCTTTTGTGTTCATGAAAAAAAAAGTGTGTGTGTGTGTTTCTGTGTCTGTGTGTGTGTGCTGACCTTTTCCTTGCCTTATTAGGATAACTAGGGGTGACAAAAGTAACAAAACACAATATTTCCCTAAGAATACCTCAAAGCTTTAGTGGAAACTCACAGGTCAGGTTCTCACTGATTTCTGGGTCACAGAGCCTGGGCCACTGAGTCATGTGGCTGGCTATCGTGGAGGTTTGATCTTTGCCTTTCAAAAACACTCAAGTGGCCACAGATGTCCCCGAGAGTGGCTAGAAACTATAGGAGTCTCTTTCCCCCACCCATGTCCCCCTTCTCACTAACCTGAACTAAGCCACTTAAAGAGAAAGTGGAGGGGGAGTTGGGAATTCTTTCTAGATCGTCATCAAAACCTGACCACAAATGGTTCCAATTTGCTGCAGTGATTAAATCTATGTGAGTTTAAGGGTTTTCACTCCGGTCATTTGCTACTTTGGAATTTTGCTGCGTGCCTTGCTACGAAAATGAACTTATGAGTCACCAGCCGGCGTGAAGAGCGAAGGTTACTAAACAAACTCCAAGCCAAGTTTAGTGGCTACAGGAAGTAAAGACTAAATATGGATGGGGAGCAGGGTAGGGGAGACTTCAGCAGCTTTAGGCCTGGTGGGGCAGCCTGAAGCCTGAAGCCCTGTCTGGGTTGCCTCTTTAGGTTGGCAGCCTGGGACGAAACACCAGCTTCCAGTTTGTCAATAGGCTAAGCAGGATGTTTACACTGAAGTGTCAAGGCTGGCCTTCTATTACAGGGGAGCCCCAACACTGGAGATTAATTACCTCAAAGCAGAGATTATAGGTCAATGCCATCTGTGGGGGCGGGCAGTTTTCTCGGAAGTATTTTCTTGGTCCCAGGCTAAGATATGCTGCCAGATTTAGGGACCAAGGTTCATTTTGTTCCCTGTCTATTCTCTGTGATACATATAGTCTCATGGAATATCATCTTCTCTGGCAATTCAGACAGACTAGGATCCAGGTACCAAAAGTTCCTCTTTTCTTCCCTCTCCCCTCCCTCTCCCCCTTCCCTCCCCTCCCTTCACCTCTCCTCTCCTCTCTTCCCGTGCCCTCCTTTCTTCTCTCCTCCCCTAGACTAACCCCTGCCTCACCCCCTTCCTCCTCCTGTTCCCTTCCCTTCCACTGTGGGTAACTTTTCTGGGTCATTCCCTTCCCACTCTTTCCTCCACCAATATGAGAGTAAACAGAAGTCCCAGTAAAATGATTCTGAGCAAGAAAATTCATTTCAAAGCTCAGTGTCCTCTGTTGATAGGGGTAGGAGCCGTGGGGCTCCATCTACTGTTTAGCCCTGTTAGAAAATATGAAAGACGGAGTAGCCATCATATTTGTAGGAGCAGAAAGTTTCCATATGAATGCTCTAATGGGAATTTTCTCTATCAGACATAGGAAATCTGCTTGAATATGAACCACACATACCTCTCATGCCCAAACCCAATAGAGTCCAAGAGCATTAAATGCACTGGGAACACTTATTCTAAACACAGGTTGCCAACTGTGCCCATCAAAGTGATTGAATGGCATTTCCTACTTGTATTGTGTGGGCAGAAGAGCATGCCTTCATTTTAACAGCTTCCTGTGTATCTTGAAGAATATGAGAACGCATGCCACAGTATGATCTTGTGTGATTCATGGGTCAATATAAAGCTAGATGTTCAAGACAAATGAGCTCGTTTTCAAATTAACCAAAGAATTCAATGGAAAAGGAAGAAGTTGGTGTAGTTCCTGCCTTCAAGAAGCTTTCTGTGGGACAAGGGTGACCTTCAATAATCTGGCAGAGGAACAGGGCCTGATAGGGTAAGAGTGCCTAGGGACTGTCTTCAAAGAGAAGGAGCAAAGAAAGGCCATGCCCAGTGACAGCTGAGGAATCTCACAGGTATCCAGGCCAAGAGAAACACAGAGCCAACGGTCTATAGGGGGACGAGTATGGCAGTCAGGGAAAGTTTTTTTGTTTTTTTTGGAGGGGGTGTAGATGACACTAGAGAGGAGGTGACCCAGCTGTTCCTTGCCAGGTAGGTCTAGTTAGGTAGGAGCACCACGTCAGAGCATCCCTTTAGAGCTTCTGTGTGGAAAATGGTGTCAGTCACTCTGCCCTGGCCACCCTGATGTCCTTGCTCTTTCCAGGCAACTTTAGTCCCAGAGCAAGGCATCATCTTCATTGCCTCATTGCCTCTGAGACCACGGCGGTCCTTCCACTAGTCACATACATTCTTTGACCAGCCTGAGTATTCCTGGAGTTCTATGGTGTCCAAAGGGAGGGCCAGCAAAACACGGAGAAGAGAAGCAGAGAAAGCAGCTAGCATGTTCTAGCTACTCTGGGCTACACGTCCTGACAGGGGCCTAAGCTGCAGCCCTCATGAGCAGCCTTGCTCTGGACCCCACCCTTGCAGAATCAGAAGTGATTCTGTTCTCCCCATGCTATGAGGTTCCAAGGTAATAACAATACCCGTGGAACTTCCACCAAAGCAAGCACATTCTTTTTTCTTTTTTTGGTTTTTTTTTACAAGGCAGGGTTTCTCTGTATTGTTTTGGAGCCTGTTGGACCAGCCCGGCCTTGAACTCACAGATATCCCCCTGCCTCTGCCTCCCGAGTGCTGGGATTAAAGGTGTGCGCCACCACCGCCCTGCTAGCAAGCACATTCTTAAAGGCCTCCAAGCCTTCTGGCTCAAAATCTACTTCCTGTTTTCTGACCAAAGGACTCTAGGCCAACTGATCAATGAACAGCTCAGAAAATGGCATGACTATTGGTAACAGTTCAGATAGGTCTATATAAAATATATCCGTGTGTATTACTTTATACCTACTCCCTACTTTTCCTTCCCAATATTTGGAAATCCCAACCAGGTAAAACTCGGCCCTTGACACTGCAAGTCATCTGCTTACCTTAAGCCCATCTTCAGAGCACGGCCGCTTTCTTCCTAGCCCACAACACAGCAAGCCTGTCACTTTGCAGAAGGGCTGGTTGAGGTCAATTCACAAAAAAAAAAAAAAAAAAACCACTCTGTAGAGCCTTCTAGAGGCTTCTGCAGTTCCAGCCCTTGTGACTTTGTGTTCTCTACTCACAGCAACAGCTATACCCACACCTCAGGACTAGACCGGCCAATGTCCTTCAAGTTTCTACACCGCAGCTTGTCCTTAGGGCTGAGCAGGAGGTGGATGCCCTGGACGAGGTGAAAATAGCCTTGTGGGATGGACGGTCCCCTCGGGGTGTCCTCATTCCTCAGAATTCATTCATTTATGTCTGCCCCAGGCCAGGGAAAAGGTTGGGTACAAAACTTTGGGGGATGAATTAACCAGGGCAGGACTGTGGCTTTGAGAAACAGCGGGGTGGAGGAGCATAAGAGTTTGAGCCTACACCAGTGTGCTCTGCCGTCACTTCTAGGAGGGAGGTGAATTTTCTAGAAAGAAACATGTATCTCTGGGCCTCAGGGTGGATCACACACACACACCCCTACCCCGTCCTGGAGTGCTGCCCAAAGAAGCCTTTGTATCCTCTAGAAGGTTCAGGGATGGTGTCTCAAAGTCATTGTCACCACTCACCCAGTTGGCAGCTAACTGTGGGGCACTGTTCTCAGAGGCTGAGTAACATGGAGTAGCTATCCTGCCAAGACTGCCAGGGGCATGGTTCATGGCAAGAGGCTTGGTGAGACAGCTCACGGGGATCCAACATGGTGTCTAACAAGAGCAGGCTAGTTGGGCTTGTTTTGGCGGGGGCATGCTTCACTGGGGCCCTGATGTCCTCCCTTGCCTGTTTCCTATCTTGATCATATCTGTGATTGCATAACAGAGACAGTGGTATCAGTCCCATCCGCCCTGGCAACTGAGTAATGATGTGCCCCAGCTAATGAGCTCACTGGGCACAGCCCAGTACCCGGAACCTCCTTCTAGGTACGGGGTGCCCAGCAGAGGGCCGAGACCAAATCCTCTCTAGGAGGTAACAGAGACCTCGGACAAGGTGTCTTGCTTCCATAGCCATAGTCCATTCAGAGAGTCCTAGGTGGTCACAGATTTTTTTTTCCAGAAAATTCCACCCTCCCACATGGGTGAAGTCTGTGACTTGGGAGGTAGCTAGAGAGGATGCTCTATAATAACAATTATAAATGAGGGAGAAGTACAGGGGGGCGTTGCTGACCTTCCACACTGGGGCCTTCAGGATGTATCAAGTGTGCCTAGCCAAGGTAGACACACCTGCAGACGGTTCCCTAGGTCCCCCTGGTCTCTGTCATTGAATTTCTTATGAAGAACTTTTAAAGCCTCCACATAGATACAGAAGTTCTGTCACACAGATTTTGTGAAGCTGCCAGCAATAGAGGAAGGAAACAAAGTTGAGGCAGCAGCTAACTCAACTGAAGGGGGGAGAGAAACAACCCCAGCAGAGTTGATGATGAGGTTGTGAAAGGAGCACTCTGTGTCCTTCCTTCGGCACATCTGGAAGTTGTGATGGAGGATGTGGAGACAGCAGAGTGGCTGGGGATGCCTGTCCATATCCAGGTTTCTTAATCTGGCGTTAGGAAGTGAATGGAGACCTAGCTCACTGACAGCAGCACATCTGCTAATTTCGTAGACTTCATATGGATTGTGTGATTTTTCATGACCTTACTCTTAAAATTTAGAAGATTCAGGCATTAAGAGCCATAGGATGGGCAGTGTGGTCCATGGGAAGCAGATGTGGTCCAGGCAGCAACTCACAACCCCAGGCAGAGGAGATAATCTGTTGGTGGGCATCAGGGTGAAAACATACACAGCCAAGAACAGGTAGCCACACCGCCCAGCTCTTCTCCAGCAGCATGGCCAGAGTTCCTTAAGTGGCTTCTGGGGACTCCTTCAATCCACTTCAACCCCCAAGTACCACTACAGGGTCCAGATCATAGTGTCCATTCTACAAACGAAGAAACTGGCCTGTACTGGGAGGGATTAGATGGTTTTCCCAGTCACCCAGCTGTTTAGAACCACCAGCAGAACTTGACCCAGAGCTTAAGACACTCATTATCCACCCCTGAGAGCAGAGGACAGACAGTGCAAGGTCCTTTTTGTAAAGGACCCATGAGTTCAGACCTCACAGTCTCAGTCTCAGTGTGTATAAAAGGCAAAAGAGAGGGTCAGGGCACAGGGGAGATGAGGTGCAATGTCTGTGATTAGGAATCACTGGCTATTGACTACCTCTGTCTGTTTCCCTGCAGCACTTGTCACCCCAGCATGCCTCTCCTTGAACCACCTGCTTCCATGTGACACACTGTGCTCAGACAGTCTTCACCAAGCAGCCAGGTGGCCTCCTAAGTGCTTGTGGGCATACAGGAGTAGGAGAAGGGTACCCATTGTTCACCAACTTATCTCTGATGATAAGCTCGTCTTATCTCTCCTCCCATCTTCCAGAAACCTAGAGTGAGCTATGGGCCTGACTCATCTGTCATTGACTGACTGGAGATTCTTGAACCCCTCAGTCTATTCCCATCCCACGCTCAGCCAAAAAAGAGATTTCAGTGCCCAGACCCCATAGGACGTCACCCCCTTGCAGCCCTGCAGACAGTCACAGAAAACATGTGGGCACACAGACTTGTTCATTAGCCCTACCATGCTGACCGCCTGACAGCCACTTCGTGGGTCACCTCACAGCCTGAGAGAGTGGCCTCAGTATCTCTCCTTGAATACTTCTTGGAAACACAGGGTGCCCTCTGTGACTATGACTGCCTTCAGGCCTGAGGGGAAATGAGCCCCAAGACAATCCTGTTTTGCATGTCCTTACCAAATGTCCTTGGAGAGGAACCAAGATGAACTTGCCTTATCTTGAGTTTGGCTTTGCAATCAGTTAGGGTATGGCAAAGTGCCACCGTAGGCGGAGAAATTCAGAACTCCTAGGTTTGAAATGATCTGACAGGTGTGCCTGGGCCTTCCTCGCCTATTTTGGACTGAGGACTGAGACCTCTGCCTGCTAAGCTCTCCTAGGAGAGATGGGAAAGTTTCAGGGAGTCTGGAAAGCATCCTGAAGCCTTGAGAGCAGGCAAGAGGCTGGCAGGATCAAACAACACCCACGCCAGGCCTTCAAGTGAGGGTGGATGAGGGCTCAGCTGAAGTAACCAATGGTGGATCCAGCCTAGGAGTCTACTCGGAGATCAAGGAAACAGAAGACATTATTCCTACAAGGTGTGTGTGTGTCTTGTCGGAACACATATGGAAGATAGTTGATACGGGTGGCTGTCAATTACTGTGGAAAATAGTTTCTTGAATAAACCATCATGGGTTTAAAGTAGAATCATTACACTACACATATGCCACACACATACAACACATATCACTCCCCCCTCCCCCACCAGGTGTATTAAGTCTAATGAAGTCTAATGGTTTTAAATATATGAACGGTGTTAAATGACATAAGCCAGGTACAAATGAGCCATGCTGTCGGCCTCCACTGGTAGGTGGTCCTTAGCATATGCAAATCTGTAAGGATAGGAAATAGGAAAGTGGCTGCTGGGGAGTGGGGGAGGAGGAATGAGGAGTTACTATTTAATGAGAAGAGAGTTTCTGTTTTGCAAGATGTCAAAACTCTGGGAATGGAGGTTGGTGATGGTTGCTCAACCATGCAGTTGGACACTGAAAGACAGCTGAGGTACTGTACAATAAACAATGACCGTTTTAAAGTTACACTCTAATGGAGTGTATGAGCATCAGAGAATAAGACGACAAAGTAGCTTTCATAATCTTACCGTAAAGGAAGGGTTCTTTATTGTTTGGAGCAATTCGTGAAATGTGGGACCCTTAATGAAAAAGCTGGGCTGAGGCAGGGGGTTGATGAGGTCCAAGAGCTCTGGGTCATACTTAGGAGCATAGTGAGGTGCCATCTGTAAAAAGAAGAGGAGGCAGATGGATCTCTGTGAGTTCGAGGCCAGTCTGATCTACACAGAGAGTTCCAGGACAGCTAGGGTTACACAGAGAAACCCTGTCAAAAAAAAAAAAACAAAAAACAAAAAACAAAAAAGAGGAGGTGAGGAGAAGAGGAAAAGAAAAGGAGGGGAAGGAGGAGTGGAGAGGAGGAAGAAGGAGACTGGAAGAGGAAGCAGAATTGCTATGGGATTTTCTAAACAAGAAAATGAGGGCAACCACCTGCCTTCAGCACGAGCGAGCACTGACTCCCTCTCCTTCTGTCCTGTAGTTTTCCACCAGTGTTCAAGGTAACTGAACCAACTTCAGCTGCAGCACAAGGCACAGTCTGTGTCTGTGTCTGTTTGAGTGCTGCGCAGGACACAGCAGTCGCTCTGGTTTAAGACTTGTTCATCCACAAAGTACTTTAGGCTGCCTTGTTCATGCCTCATCCAAGGGTGTAGACAAACTAATGACTACTGTTGCAACTGCCAGGTCTTTCTCTTTTTCCTTATTTGAAACAATATTTATTTTATTTCTTTTGTTATATGTGTATGGGGGTAGGGGGCATATGTGTGTGTGTCAATGAAGGTCACCAAGGAGACTGAAAGAGAGTGTCAGATTCTCTGGGGCTGGAGCTACAGGTATCCTGTGTGCAGCCCAGTGTAGGCGCTGGGAAATAAACTCAGGTCCTCTGCAAAAGTAGCATGTGCTCATAACTGCCAAGCCATCTCTCCGGTCCCTTACAGTATCTATCATTCTATCTATCTATCTATCTATCTATCTATCTATCTATCTATCTATCATTTATTTAATGTGTGCGAATGTTTTACTTTATATGTGTGTATGTGTACCACCTGTGTGCCTATGGAGTCAAGAAGAGAGCTTTAGATCCCCTGGGACTAAAGGTACACAAAGTTGTGAACCTTCATGTGGGTGCTGAGAACTGAACCTGGGTCCTTAGGAAGAACAGCAAGTGCTCCTAGCCATCTCTCCAACCTCTCTTTTTTTGTTTTAAATATGGCTGGGAATAGAACCCAGGTCATTTAATATGATAAGCAAGTACTCTACCATTGACCCATACTTTTAAGACAAGGTCCCACTATTTAGACCTCCACTGGTTAGTTTTTTGTCAACTTGACATAAACTTGAATAATCCTGTGAAGAGAGAATCTCGATCAAGAAAATGTCTCTATAAGTGTGGCCTATAGGCAAATCTGAGGGGGCATTTTCTTGACTTTATGGATATGGGAGGACCTGGCCTACTATGGGTGGTACTAGCCTTGGGCAGGTGATCCTGGTTTTTATAAGAAAGGAGGCGGATTAAACAAGGAGAGGTCAACAGCCTAAACAGACCTATAACAAATGAAGAGATTGAAGGAGTAATAACAGTCTTCCAACCAAAAATGTCCAGATGGATTCAGGGTAGAATACTATCAGAATTTCAAAGAAACTCCACATCTAAACTATTAGAAAGGAAAAAAGAAAGAAAGAAAAAATAGGGAAGAGAGAGAGAGGGAGGGAAGGGAGGAAGGAAGAGAGGGAGAAAGAAAGAGAAACAAAAGGGGGAACTCCCAAACTTCTTTGGAGACAGTACCTGGTTTTGGTACTCTCTTCCTTCCTCCCTTCCCTCTATTAGTCAGTGAGCATGCTTGCTGGCCTGTACACACACACACACACACACACACACACACACACACACACACAACCTGATGAATATAGATTCAAAAATCCTCAATAAAACACCAGCAAACTGAATACAGATATATATAAGAAAGATTGTCCACCATGACCAAGTTGGCTTTATCCCAGAGATTCAGGGATGTTTCAACATATGCAAGCCAATAAACTTATAAACCACATAAATAAACTTACAGACAAAAATCATATGGTCATCTCTATAGATGAAGGAAAAGTCTTTGACAAAATACAACATTATTTAATGATAAAAAGTCCTGAAGAAAGTAGGACCAGAAGGAAAATATTGCAATGCAATAAAGGTTATATATGAAAACTCCACAGCCAGCATCACTCTAAATGAAGAAAAATTTGAAGTAATCCCACTGAAATCAGGAATCAAAAAGGACTGCTCCCTATCCCCATTCTTTTCCAATTCTATACTTAAAGTACTAGCTAGAGCAATAAGACAAGAAAAATAAATTAAAGGGATACAAATAAGGAAAGAAATCAAACTACATTTATTTGTAGATGACATATTATGCACAAAATATACTGAAGATTCTACTAGAAGATTTCTAAAATTGATCAATGATTTCAGTAATGTAGCAGGATACATAATGCAAAAATAAATAGCAGTTCTATACACCACTATCAAGCACACAGAGAAAGAGACCATGGGCACATTTCCTTTTACAATAGCCTCAAAGAAAATTTCAAAATCAAGGAATAAACCTTACCAAAGAGATGAAAGAACTATACAATGGAACCTTTAAATTTGTGAAAAAAAGGTTGATAAAGACACCAGAAAATGAAAGGACAGCCCTTGCCCATAAACTGGTAGAGTTAATGTTGTAAAAATGATTATACTACTAAAACCCATTCACACATTCAATGCAATCTCCATTAAAACTCCATCTTACTCTCACAGAAATAGAAAAAAATCTATCCTAAAATTCATATATAACTACAACACACACCAGATAACCAAAAGAATCCTAAGCAAAAAGAATATCACTGGAGGGATTATCATTCAAATCTCAATATATATTACAGAGCCATAGTAATAACACAATAAGGTATCAGTAGAAAACAGACATGTAGACCAATGGAACAAAATCCAAGACCCAAACATGAGTACATGTAATCTCAGGTATTTGATATCTGACAAAGATGCCAAAAAATATACACAAGGTGGGGGGGAGGAAGCATCTTCAACAAATGGTGCTGGGAAAACAGGATGTCCACATGCAGAAGAATGAATTTACACCCTTATCTATCACACTGTACAAAAACTAACTTTAAGAAGATCAAAGACTTAAATGTGAAACCTGAAACACTGAACCTGCTAAAAGAAAAACAGGCAGTGCACTAGAGAAGATACTATGTGGAAGGACTTTCTGAAGATGACTCCATCTGCCCGGGGATTGAGGCCAACAACTGACAAGTGGGGCTTTTGCACAAATAGAGACAACGGAGTGATGGAGATGCTCACAGATGGGAGAGGAGTCTTTGCCAGATATGCATCTGACAGAGAATTAATATCCAGACTATCCGAAGAACTAAAAAAACCAAAGTCAAAAAATGGTCATTGTATCTGAACATCTCAAAAAATAAATAAAAATGGCTAAGAAATATCTCCAAAATGTATATCATCCCTAGTGACAAGGGAAATGCAAATCCAAACAACTTTGAGATTTTTTTTCTTACTCTGATCAGAATGGTGAAGATCTATAAAACAACTGACAACAAATTCTGGAGAGGATGTGGGGAAAAGGGAATCCCTCATTTGCTGTTGGTGAAATCACACACTGTTAGAGTCACTCTGTAAATCTGCATGGATAACCCTCAAAAAACTAGAAATAAAACTTCCATATGACCCAGCTATATCACTTATCAACATATGCCCAAAAGACTTGACATTCTACTCTATAGATACTTTCTCAGCCATATTCATTGCTGGTCTATGGGAAACAACCTAAATGTTCCACAGCTAGTGAATAGATAATGAAAATGGGGTATACATACAATATGTGTGCATATATAAGAAATAAAAAATTGAAATCATGAACATTGCAGGTAAATGGATGGAACAAAAAAAAAGATCATATTGAGTAAGATAACCCAGACCTAGAAAGACAAACGTCACATGTTCTTTCTCATCTAAGGCTCCTAGCTCTAAATCTTTAAGTGAGAGCATGTTGCCTGGAGCAACTGTAGAAACCAGGAAAGTGGAAAGGGGCCATGGGCGTGGACAATGGAGGGGGGATATCAGGTTACAAGTGATTAGAAGGGAAAAATGGAAAAAGTTAGGGAGAGAGTAAAATAGTAAAATAGTAATAAGGATGTCTGAACTCAAATATATGTACATATATATATATGTGTGTGTGTGCATATATATAATTACACCTAATACATATATATGTTATTTAAATGACGGTCTGTGTACACATATACATATATTTTTAATATATGTATGCATATATGAATATATGTTTCCCATCTGGGCTGACAATGCTCCCCACAAGAAACACAGACTATCTAACAAAAACTTCAATACCAGGTGTGAGAATTCCCCTTTTGAGTTTGTCAAGGTTATTCAAGAGACATAAAAGACACAGGCTACTACTGTTGCCTCTGGTTGCCTCCCAGAGGCTGAAGGGAAGTCCCTGTTGCTGAAGACACCTTGCACTTCAGACACTGAACATGAAGGATCCAAGCTTATTCTGACCTGATAGCCTTCAGCCTTCTCCCTAAAGACCGATTTTCATGTTACCGGAAGGCACCATGAAAGTTTCCAAGGGAGGGAAGTAACTAACAGTTGCTATAATGCCTCTGAATTAAAACAGGACAATATGGCAAAATATGCCTCACGTGCAGTAGTGGCATGCATGATTTAGCGGTAACCAACAGTTCTCCATTTGCGCTAAAGACCTTCACAACAAGAGGGAAATAATGTCTGCTTCTGGAAACCTAGCCAACTACCCAGGTCTAGTGAAGCCATGTATCTTGGAGGAGAAGCTACAACTGCTACTTCCTTAAACCAGCATAATCCCTAAGTACATTGTAAATGTTTCTCCTTATACCCATGGGTAAGTATAGGTGTCACCCCTTAGCAAGGAAATTCTCTTTGCAACAGATGGGAACCATTACAGAAAACCACAAATGATCAAACCGCAGAGAGCAAGTGACCATGTGGTGCCCAGCCCCACTGATTCACCTACAACAGAACTCCTGCACCTGAGGCTCAGAGAGTATCTCATAAGGGGGGGACAGAAAGAGTGTCAGAGCCAGAGGAGCAGGAAACTTGCTGTGAGAGTTTGTCTCCTAGAAATGTCAGAAGCTACACCCATGAAATCTCATCCGCATGGCTGCCTAAATAGGACCCGAACACCACCACCACCTGTAGACATGCTAACACGGAAGGGGGAAACCTCATGGGCCCAACCCTACACGAAGAACTGCAGGCAAGTAAGGAGTGCTGCCCGCAGGAGAAATAATCCTCCCGAAAGAACAATCCTGAACTGGTTATCCAGTATCAAGTGATTAGCCCTGAAAACATATATAAACCTTATGTGAACCAAGTAGGTCGTATTTATATATTTAGGAATTTGAGAGAGAGCAAGGAGAGGTTAATGGGAATGGTTTGAGGGAGGAAAGGGAAGGGGGAAAACAATTACATTTTAATTTCAAAATATAAAAGGTAAATAAAAATGAAACAAAACAGAAAACACAGAGAAGGACTGAGCAAATCGCAGGGCAGTAAGCAGCACTCCTCCATGGCCTCTGCTTTACTTCCTACTCCCAGGTTCCTGTTCTGAGTTCCCACCTTAACTTCCCTTCTCAGAGGACTGTAAGTTGTAAGATGAAATGAGCCCTTTCCTTCTCTCCAAGATGTTTTTTTGTTCGTGGAAAGCAACTAGGACATCCAGGCTAGCCTTGAACTTGCAGCCTCCTGCTCAGTCTCCCAAGTCACTGGTGTCATAAGCCTGAATCACCAAGCCAGCTGTCGTATGCCTGTTAAGAAAACGATTAGTGACAGACTCCCAGTGTATGCCAATCTCTGCTTTCGGATTTTATTCATGTTGACCCCATTTTTGCAAATCATTCATGTTACCTACATGCCTTCCTATTCGGCTCATGTTTATGCTTCCTAGCTCTCTATTGTCTGGATGTGAAGTTTTTTCGTCCTCCTGTTATTAGACATTCAAGTGGCTTATGGCCACTAAATACTTGTAAGAAAGTATATTTGTGGATACTTTGTTTTCACTGCTCTGAGATCCTACCAGTGGTATCTGCAGATCTTATAACACATGTACATTTCAAGTCATTTTTAGTTGTAATACAGTTATTTTGAAAGAAAACTTCATGTCACTACTGTGATTGGAAGTAGGGTTATGCTTAAGTCAAAGCTTCTAATAACAATACGTTTATGAATGTTTAGACGACACAATAGCTTTGTGTGTTGCACACAAATGCTGTATGCATGAGATCTTGGGCACGGTGATGTTCTTGTCTGAGAGATGCTACTACTGCCCACCAGAAGCTCTGAGCCATGGGTCAGTTCCAAGAACTCTGCCTGCTGAAAGGGAGATTAGCAGGTGTTGGAGACATGCTAAAATTGGGCCGCTCCATGTCAGTCTCACAGACGCGCCACCTGTAACCAGGTGACATCTCAGAGAGCAAGTGGAAAGGTCTCTGCCAGACTTGCACACTCCTCCTGTCCCTCAGAGCTCTGTCCAGGAGACAGACCCTCTCCTGAAGCACAAGTGAGAACATAGCTCACATTGTGAGCCGGGTGCTGTGCTAAGTACCTTGCAAGTAACAGCTCACTCATCAACGGCCAGGTAGAACCACTTGACAAGCAAGCAAGCAAGGAAGCTACACGAATGCACCTCGCTTGACTCTGCCCCATACAGATGCTGTTTGTGATCCAGCTAAGCGCTGTTCCCAGTTTTGTGCATGGAAGAGAACAGAGCCACAGCCCCCAAGCAGAAACCAGTCAGAGCTGTGGTCAAGCTGAAAGTGCACTCCCAGAATCCAAAAGCCAACCTTCAACCCACAACAGCTAAAGTCTGGTGTTGCCCTGCTCATAAACTCAGAACCTACAGCCCTAATGTAGGGAAAAGGGGCGAGCCAAAGAAACACACCCTGAGCGGAGCCAAAGAAATGCACTTTGACCCTGCAACCAGAACCAAAGAAATGCACCCTGACCCTAAAACCAGGGCCAAAGAAACACTTTGTCCCTGTATTCAGAGCCAGTGAAAGAAATACACCCTGGTCCTAAAACTAGAGCCAAAAGGTTAAAAAGGACCAGTGAAAGAAGCACACTTTGGCCCTAACCCTGTGCAGACAACTAGCCAATCCCTGAGCAGGAGATTGAAATCTGACCAATCCCCACCCCTGGAAACACTTCCCCGCCCCCACGAATCCATATATAAACCTTGTGTCTGTTCAGCTTGTGGCTGTTCCTGCTTCCTGACTGTCCACTGTCACTGTTGCAGAGGGCAGCCACTCTCCTGGATCCTTCCCTCCCAATAAATCCCTTCGATGAGCTTCGGGTAAAGACCTTCTTTTGTGGTAGAGCAGAGACGATCCTGAGCAGAGCAAGCAGGGCTGTAACACTTCTGCCAGGGAAACCTTTCCCTGGCAGAGCAGAGTTGTTACACTCGGCTCTCCACTCTCCTGAGAGCGAGCAGAAGCAAAACTGCTGCTACACTGGGAAAACATCCCCAGCTGGAAGACCCTCTCCTGCTGGAGCAGAGCTGATACACTGGGGAAGCATTTCCCTGAAGCAGGCCTGTAAGCTGCTATGCTTACTGTGGGTTGTGGTATTTCTTGGCTCCCGAGCTCCAGGATACCTTCCGGTCTGAGTTGTGTAACACTCAGTATTCTGTGACTCCAGAGTGCCAGAATACCTGTCCCATCCGATCTGTTGAAATGCCTACACCTCCCAGACTAGAGAAGTGCAGGGGAGCAGTGTGGCTTCACAGAGCCTCAGGCTTATGGACTGAATGTTTGTTCCCCAACCCCACCCCAATTCCTACACTGGCACCGATCCTAGAGATAGCACGGAGTGGGGGGGGGGAATTGGGGGGATGGGATGGTTGAGACATGAAAACAAAGCCTCCTGTGTGAGACTAAGGACCCCAGTTTATTTCCAAAGGACGTAACAACTCAGGGAGCACTTTCACCCCCTTCTCTGTGTGTGGACCCAGAGAGAAGATGCCTTCCTAAACCTAGAATGGGGCCTCAGTAGAGAGGCCTGTCTCCTAGCACCTGGGCCTTGATCTTCCCAGAGCCAGGACCTATGAAAAAGAAATGCTTGCTGTTCAAGCCATCAGGTTGAATGGTCTGTGGCATTGTTTTGCCACCTGTGAACAGGGCTTCTGTGGTTCCTGCTCATGAGCTCTGCCTGTTCACCAGAAGAGTTCTCAGGAAGCTACTGAGGGCCAGGCCAGGGTAAGGTCCTGACAAGCCACCCCAGGGGATGTTAAATACCATTGTTCATGTTACCACCACAGCAACAGTGTAAGACACTGGGACACAGAATATTCTTGTCAAGGAAGCTTCGGAGTCAGTCTATCAGCAAGCAGTGGTTTCTCAACAGCCATCAAGCTTTAACACTGTGGATGCCCAGTAGTGGGAAAGGAAATGGCAGGACCAGCCTGGTCCTAACCCTCATAGACCTTGCACTCAGCAGGAAACAAAATAATCAGGGAAACAATAGAGAAATAAGGAACTTCGGGTTCCTGCAAGAGCTATGAAGACGCGAAAGTAGAAGAATGCTGGGAAAAACTGGAGTATGATACTGTCCAGCAGAGGCCTTCCCCGTGACCTAGGAAGTTTAGACTTATCGAAGAATCCTTATAAAGATGGGGCCGTTGCCAGAAAGTAGACTATGACAGGGACCCTCCTAAGATGAAGGCTTATGACATGCAAAGGCCCTGAGCTTATGGATTTGAAGTAGCTGATCTAGAGCTGAGAGGTGGGTGGAAGCCTAATCATACAGATTCCGGAAGGCTCCGGGTAAATCAGAACTATTCTCCTGAAAGGACATGACTGGATGAGAGTTTCAAAAGAAACCCAAGGGTACGGAAGTCTAACCACAGGGGTGAGAGCAAAGGCAGGAAGCCCCGTTGGAGGCCGTCACAGGAATCCAGGTGAGGGAAGTGTGGCTCGGACTGGGATAGACATAGCACAACAGTGAAAAGTGGCCTCATGTAGGAGGTGTTGAAGACCTAGAGGACAAGCATGTTGACAATGTAGACACAGAGTGTGACTGGCCAGGAGCAGGAACTAGTCACCAATCAGGATGAGCTCCCTGCTTGGTCCCAAACTGCTAAACACTATTGCTATTCCCCAGGATAGACAAAGGGGCAGTGGAGAAGAACAGGGGAATTTGGAGAACATTCAGGCTGAGACGTTTGTTAGACATTGGTGAAGCAAATGGACAGCAGGATATGATGGCCAAGGAGAGTTCTAGATCGGAAGTTCTGGCTTCAGATAAAAAACGTCGGGAATTCTTAAGCTATGGGAGCTGATAACACCACCCAGAGATACGGAATGGTCTGATAACGAGGGACCCAGGTCTTGAGCGCTCAGCAGTACAGATGAGGAACACCCACACTACACTCCCTGCTTGCAGATTCCCAGGACACACACTAAATGTCCCTGATATGTCCTGAAGCCAGAAAAACGTGCCTGTTACATCTTTCACTTAGGACCTCCCTCGTGTGTGTGCTCGTGGAAATCTTTTTCGATATGATATTGATTAACATTCCAGGCACCGAGCAGATCAAGCAGTCAAGGGAGTCCTTAGGAATGAGCGGAATCTGTGGGCCATTGGACGAGGAGGATATCTGGAGCAGAGGTCATCCGGCTTCTGTAGTAGCATGCCAGGGGGGAGAGTGGCCATAGGGTCTGTGTTACAACTTCTCACCTCTGCCTCCGTAGCACAAGAACCTCAGACAGTGTGTCACCTGCGCACAGCCGTGTTCCAGTAGCACTACAGGCCAGGTGTGGCCTGTGGTCCATAGATGTTGATATCACCTCGGATGCCCAAATAAGGAGACCCAAAGGAAGTAAAAGGCAGAAAGAGAAGTGATACCAAGGGCAAGGTGAGTGTCCAGCACCTGGAGGGGAGCCAGGAGCCAGCCAGAAGGAAGTATGCACTCTCCTTGAAGATGGCATGGGCCATCTCAACAACCTATGTGTCTTAGTTAGGGTTACTATTGCTGGGATGAAACACCGTGACCAAATCAGCTTGGGGAGGAAGGGGTTTCTTTGGCTTATACTTCCACATCATAGTCCACTGACGGAAGTCAGGATAGGAGGCGGGAGCTGATGCAAAGGCCATGGAGGGGTGCTGTCTGCTGACTTGCTCCCCAGAGCTTGCTCAGCCTGTTTTTTTTCGTAGAACTCAGGACCACCTGCCCGGAGATAGCACCACCCACAATGGGCTGGGCCCTCCCCCATCAATCACTAATTAAGAAAATGCCATACAGGCTTGTCTACAGCCTGATTCTTATGGAGGCATTTTCTCAACTGAGGTTCTCATCTTTCAGATGACCTCAGCTGTGTCAGTTGACATAAAACTAACTGGTACCCTAGGAGAATGGAGAAGCTTCCTGCTCTGGTTTCTATGTGAACTGGTCCCACAAGCTAATGTTTTGAATACCTGCTTCCCAACTGGTGGAGCTGGAAGGGGCCAGGCCTCTGGGGTGGAAACAGGTGACAAACAGGGGTGGGCCTCTGGAGGCTACGGCAGTCACTGCTTCCTGCTCCACCAGGATGTGAACAGCTGTGCTCCGCCCACAGGCTCCTACTCCTATGCTGCCCTCTGCTCCAATGTGTGAGTGAGGCAAAGCAAGAATAGACTGCAGACTGAGCCCACGAGTCAAGCAATCCTTCCTCCCTTACGCTGTCTCTGCCGGGCTCTGGTCAGAGGAAAATCCTGTTTCTGCAGATGGAGAGGCAAAGACTAAGCACGGCCCCTGGGGCCTCAACCCACACCTCCTGTGTCTCAGTCGGGGCTACTCAACCCACACCTCCTGTGTCTCAGTCGGGGCTACTCAACCCACACCTCCTGTGTCTCGGTTGGGGCTACTCTTGCTGTAATGAAACGCCACAGCCAAACCAACGTGGGCTGGAAAGAGTTCATTTGCCTTACACCTCGACATCACAGTTCATCATCAGATTAAGTCAGGGCAGGAACTCCACCAGGGCAGGAACCTGAAGGTAGGAGCGGACGCAGAAGCACCGTGGAGGGGTGCTGCTTACTGGCTTGCTTGCTCAGGCCGCTTTCTTATAGAACCCATGACCACCCACCATGGGCTGGGCTCTCCCCCATCAACCACTAATTAAGAAAATGCCCTCCAGCCTGATCTTATGGAGGCATTTTCTCAACTGAGGTTCGCTCCTTCAGATAAGTCTAGATTATGTCAAGTTGACGGAAAAGTAGCCACACAGCCTCATCCTGAGAGAGCTTGGTCTGCCTCACTCACTGCAAGGTCACCTACCCATGTTCTGGGTAGAATACAGGAAGATAGACCCGCAGCAGGCTCTGCATCCATCCGGGGGAGGGCTTTACCAACGACCACCCCCTACCACCTGCTCAGCCTAGGACGGAGACTACATGCCCTCCCCAGCCCCTGTCCCTCTGTCCCTGCCAGGCGAAAGGGGCACTCGGCCAAGAAACAGTTGATCAGAGAATTAACAAATGCCTGCACCTCTGGTGCCCACGACAGCAAAAAGATCCAAGAAGACACTGGTATTTATTTATCTCACGTTTTCTTTCAGATCTAGCGATGTGACAATAACACATGTCACTGTCGGCCCAGGCCCTGCTGGCAGGCAACACCTTGAAAACTATGCCGAGGTTCAGAAAATAAACAGCAGCCACTCTGATTCCAGTGATAAGACGCTGGTGTAAGGCGAGCCTCCTGGGATCCATAATCTAGAATCGTCAAGGGATTGGAATTGTCTGTCTTTTTGATAAAAGATGTCAGCTCCCCTTTTGGGTCTGAAACAGAAAGAAGCCTTCTGATTCTGACACCGCTTGTGTGTCATCAAGTCTGTCGAAAGAATCGTTCTTACGGTAAAAGTACTTCCTGTGTCCATCAATGTCCTTAAATTTTTTTTATCAGAAGAAAACTCAGTCAAATCAGAGCATAGGAAATACACAATCCAGAGCCCTTGTTCTGCCTGGAGAGGCTGCTCTGTGAAGACGTAAGTTTCTGGATTGCTACTTGATTCCAAAGGCCTTCAAAAACCACTCCACAATTGGCAACTATTATTTCTTTAAAAGACCCAGGACTAATAAGCCTCGAGAAAAATAGTTCTGCTGTTCGCGGTCTGTGGTTGCTGCATGGTTTGTTTTGCCTTGAAAAGTGCCGCAATTTCTTTTTTCTTCCTCAGCTGAAACTCAGCAAGGGAAAAAATAGCTCAATTAGGGATCATCAGCAGACTGCCTCACATAAGAAAGCCTGAAGAAATAAATATTTACTGAATGATCGTGTGAGTGACTGAATATTAAATAGCCACCAAGAGCCAAGGCAGATGATTCGATCCGAATGAAAAAGCCGCGTGACAGCAGAGACCCCTGACTCAGGTGTGTTGGGTTCCCACCCGGCTGGCCTCCAGGACACCAGGAGAGGTCTTCATTCACCCCATTCACACGATAAGCATGCATGGTGCGGTCAGTCTGGTCTGGGCTCCCCAGCGTGTGCTGAGGTGGCAGAGCAGGAAGCCACAGCCTCTTGTCACCTATTCAGTGGGAGAGAAGGAGAAGACAGAATCTGAGGACACAAACTCACCTCTGACTGAATACGAATAAAAGCCCCCCCTTTCCCGCCCCCCAGACCCATGGTTTGGATCACTGGTCCCCAGCTTATGGCACTGTTATTGGGGGAGGCTGTGAAAACTTCAAAAGGTGAGATCAGGCTGGAAGAAATACTAAGTGTGTAGGGGGTATATTATCTGTGGCAGCTTCCTGCCTCAGTATCTACTTCCTGTTTGGTTATGAAGTAAAGAACTGTCCTGTACCATATGTTCTCCCCACCATGACAACAGGCCCAAGCACACAGAATCAAGTGCCATGGAGAGGTGTCCCCAAGAGCCACAAACCCCAGGGTTTTGCATGGGAAATTCCCCCCAAACAATGTAAGCTAGTTCTATTGTCCTTGGCTAGTTCTATTGTCCTATTGCTGAAGACCACACACTTTGGACACAAGACTTGGAGGCATCAAGCTGGAACTAACATGGGAGACTCCTCCCTGAGGATTAGCTACCTGAGGGTTAGCCCTCATAGTATCCCAAACTGCCGAGGGAGAAAGTCAAACAGTCCTGTGCAGCTCTATCTGTGAATCACAATGACTGGCCTGGCAAGCTAGCTCCAATGGTATAAAAGTGATACCTTCCTCTCCGGTTAACTAATAGCTGTCCAATTGGACTTAAGGTCCGATCAATAGAAGGGGACCTATGTTTGGTAGTGCAAACATAGCCAAATAACCATAAGTAAAGCAGTCATAGACCCTAGAGGAGAAGCTACTACTTCTCTTTCCCAAACCAATGTAATTTCTAACTGCATTCTAAATACTTACCCTTATACCTACAGATAGCTGTAGCTCTCACCCATCATCAATGAAGCTTCTTTTTGCAGCAGATGGAGGCTATTACAGAGGTCTATAAGTGGCCAAACTGTGGAGAATGAGTTACAGCAGGGAGCCCAGCTCCAGTTGAAGCAACTGCAACGCACCGGGGAACACCGCGGGAAAGGGGGCGGAAAGACTGTGAAAGCCAGAGGACCAGGACACCTGCTGTTAGACGGTGTCTTCTGGGCATGACAGACAAGTTGTACCAATGAAGCCTCACAAGTATGCTTACGTCAAGAAAACTTGCATAATGACAACATCAGCTGACATGTCAATGTGCATGGAGGACATTTCACAAGATCCCAATCAGTGGCTGAAAGCGCGGGGGGGTCTTCTCCAGGGACCAGCTCCCTGATAGGTAATCCAAGCCCAAGTAGTCAGTCCTAAACAGATGTTAAGTATGACAACACTAAATGGACTCAGTAGGCTAAATATTTATACATAATTATTATGTATTACGTAATTAAAGAAGAGGTAGGCCACGAACTAGAGGAGGAGGATGTGGGCCATGGAAGGAGTTGGCGCATGGAGAAGTGATGTAACTACAGTACTTATGTATGAAATTTTAAGAAAAATGAAAATTTGGATTTAAAAGGAAGGGGACAGAGGTGACAGCGGGTACTGTATGTAGCTCAGAGGAGGGTGTTTGACTTGAGTTCAGTCCTCAGTACTGATGAAATAAACAAGCCAAATCAAAATGAAAACAAAAGACTTGTCTGGCAGAAGGCAGCCTGCTTCCCAGGCCCTGTATTTCTGGGAGTTGGCCTGCCCAAAGCAAGCCAACACTACAGACGTTCAACGTCTGCACGGTCACTCTGCCTCACACTGTAAAGGGAATTTGTCATCATGGGTGAAAGTAGATGACGGTCTCCAATCTATCTGGACTCATTTCCGGCAGCTGCTAACCTACATTAGGCCAGCATCCATCCATCTTGATGAGAAGCGATTGTATCAATTCAACCCGTGCGGGCATCCTACGCCATTTATTTATCTTAACAAGTTCATCAGCGCACACATGTTCTGGTGCGTCACCACCATGCTGTTTTTCTTTCGACGTCTGTGCTAATTGTATAAATATGCCCAGAGGTTTGCTGGGACTCCTAACGCAGCCTACCATTAGTGGCCTGCATAGGGTGTGTGCTGTGCTGTAGCTATTTCAAAGCAGGGCATGTTTCTCTTGAGGCTGGCAGTCTCCGGCCCCATGATATCCTGGTCCCATTTGGACGTGGAGATTGTTGAATCACCCCCGAAATCTAGAGATAGGAGAAAGGATTCTGTTTTCTCCAGAAAACGCCAAGTTTTATCCCCAAGCCCTTCTCTCCTGGGATTACGCTGTAGAGCAAATGGGCAAGCTCAGGGCTTAGTGCTTCTGCCAGGCTGTGCTCTGGCCAGTCAGCGGTGATTGATGGCAAGGTGGCGGGAGGCTGCTGGACTGGGGCCAGTCCCCGGGAACTGATGATAAATCTGGGGCCCATATCACAGGTGGTGGAGGAGAGGAGGGTGAACTGAAACCGATGTGACCAAGTTTTGTTCTGAAAGCATTAGTCTGGGGGATTTCCTGCTTTATTCTGCAGGCCTCTTCTCAGGTTTAAGCCCCCGGTCTCCTCGCATTCATGTCCATATCTCAACCTATAAGGGTCATTTTCATAAAAGAGGTGCCTTAGCCAAAAGACAGAGTGTTTTCGAAGGCTACAAATGTCTGTCCCTGATTGGCCCCACTTTTTACACGTTTTGTTTCAAGTTCTTGACATCTCCCCTTTATGTCATGGGTATACATGAGCAAACAAATAAGTAAGTAAATAAATGTGATAGTCCACTGTTTCTCTCATGGAACAAAAACAGACAGAGGAAGGACTCTTAATTTGGAGCTGGGATGGTGGGTTGAGAGAGCATGGAGCACCAGGGCTAGAGCGCCAAGGTCTGGGGCAGGAGCCTGAGAGCTCAGGCCACCGTCTTCAGCTCTCCTGACTCACCCCTCCCACCCCACCCAGACCCACTCAAGCCGCTGATCCACCTGTTGGCACAGCTGTGAAGCATCCTGATGTCACGTTCGTTCCTAATGTGTTTCCAGGGCTCGAGTTACGGGCTGTGCTGGGACCCTGCTGCACACCGGGAACAGCCACCTTCCACAAAGCCTTTGTGTCGCTGGTGGATTCGCATTTCCCGCGCTGACCACGAGACTCCTGGTCTAGTGCCAGGCTCCTAAGTCACCAGTCTCGCTAGTATATTCCAAAAGCCAGTGAGAAGTCCTCGGGCCCATGCCAACCCCCTCTCGCATGGCACCCACCCCACAAAGCACTTAGGATTATAACTTTATGCATACAGGAGACTGTCACCAGTATGTGAAGTATGTCACAGACCACACAGACCCCAGGTTTGTCCCAAAGGCCCCTTTTCATGAAACCTGTCATAATAGCATCCTGTAGCCACCCGCATCTGGCCCTAGTTCACTCCCTCAGGTCTCTCACGGACAAATGTATGTATAGCTAGATTTTTGCCAAGATGGTAGCACATGACTATGATCTAATCATTTGCAGGTTGAGGCAAGAGGAGGACAAATTACAGTCCCCCTGGCTACATAGTGAGTTCAAATCCTACTTGGGCCATATAACCAGATCCTTTCTCCGATGCCTTCTCCACCTTAGATTTGTATTTGAAAGGGGTGATGGACAATAATTAGCGTTTGAAATGACAATAATGGCATGAAGCTATCTTTCAAATCAGTGTATTTCCATGCAAAAGTTAAAACCATTTACCCCCTTTAGAAGGTAATTAAAATCCCAGTGATGTGAGGCAGGCAAAGGAGACCACACGGTGTACTGGTTGAGAGCATAACCCTGAACCCAAATCCTAGCTTTGGCTCTTACCAGCTGGGGTGGTGTAGCATAGAATACACTACACGGGGCTGAGCATCATGACTGGGGCACACCAGACCACTGGGATCCCCATCCCTTCTGGAACAATGGTTCCAAAAGCTGGGTCATATCTTGTTTCCCTAGTGAAAACTGCCTGCTCCCAAGCTGAGCCCCGCTGAGCTGTCTCCACTCAGTTTCTACAGCTTCTTCCGCTGCTGTCTGTCACTCTATGACCTGTACCCCAGCCACCTCCTTGGTTCATGCTTCTAAGCTTTTGCTTATGCTGTGCCCTCTGCCAAATGGTGCCTTTCTCTCTTCAGGCAAACCCCGATGTTTACAGGCTGGTCTGACTCAGTCCTCACTGGGTGCTATCACACATGTTTGTGATCCAGGCATTCTGTTGCCTGAGAGAGAAGAATCACGAGTTCAAAGCCAGCCAGGGCTATGTACCAAGACTGTCTGAAAACCAGTCAGTTTCCCACAAAAACATCTGAAGTGCTTGGACTCTTCAGGCAGGATGAGGGCTCTGAGACAGGACCTCACCAAGAGGTTTCCACAGAAACATTCAAAAAAGCTAAAACACTCTTCAATAAAGTCTGCATCCCTCCCCCTTGATTAATTAACAAAAGCTCATGCTAATAAACCAGAAGGGCTTAATTTACACCTTTATTTTGAAAAATTGAAGTCAAGTTGTTCCAGAACCCAGTTGTCTGGTGTTTGCACCATCTAAACTAGCAAGTACGTGCTTGCTCTGGACACTGAAAGAGAACAATATGCTCTTGGCTGATAACCCTGCAAAATTACATGTGAGCGCAACACAGTGCCGTTCCTGGCATGCTCCGGTAAACAGCGGGCTGGTGAGAGGCTCACACAGACTGAGCTCTGCTCTCTTCCTTGAGAAACTTTCAGTGCCTTGGTGGCCATTTTCGGTGGCCAGTGCCAGTTTTCTGCTCCTTTGTTTGCCAATCGCCCCACCTTGACCCGGCAGTTGCTTTGAACCCGGCTTTAAGGACCATTCCAAGATATTCAACCTCACTTGCAGTGGCGCCCTAAACCCCTGCATTTTCCGCAGAACCAGTGATTTCCACTTACAACTCACTTGAGCTCTGTTCCTGTGTTGTGAGGTGTTTGCATGGGATGCCTGTGTAGAGCTTGACTCTGGGCACCGAGCGCAAAGAGTGAATGGCCAGCATCTGCCACCCCCTCCCATAGCTCTGCCCACTGGCAGCACTGTAAGTGGACATTGTTATTTTGGGGTAATGCCTGAAGTGTACCCGCAGCACTCTGCATTCCCCTTTCCGCTTATGTCTCCGAGCCCATCTTCTCCCCACCCTGATTCCATGGCACAAACGGCAGCACATACCCTTTCCCCTTTTCCCATTTCTGTTTCAAACCTTAAGGGTGAAATGAGGGCTCCCATTGCCAACAACAGGAGTAGTGACTATATTCTTACTATCATACTAAGTCTTATCAAGGGACTTACCACAGGGACAAGAGTCTGAGACCAAGTGGTGGCCCTCACGGGACAGACCCTCAACTACGGATCACTCTCAGCTGCCTGAGTCCAAGTGAGCCATGAAGGAAGACACAGGGGGCGTGACTTCTGGCCCGAATGCTGGTACCCAGCTCCTTTTCTCGTTATTCAGTCCACGATCCCAGACACAAGCATGGTACCATCCGCATTCACAGTGAGTCTGCTCTCCTCAAACCTCTCTAGAAATCCCCTCAAAGACACCTAGGACTGTGTCTCATAGTTGACTCCAAGTCTGTTGGAACTGACGATAAAACTAGCCATTGCATAATCATTAGTCATGACTGAGAGTCTACGCCAACACAAGGGGACCAGGGACCTGAATTAAATCCTGCAGGTGATAGCTACCCCAGTAGGTGATGGCTACTCCAACACTGTATGCTACTTAATTCTTTCTTGCTGGGCTATTCCCACTGCCTATTACACAATGCCGTCAGTGGCATCCTTGTGGACTGGCCTTGGTTCATGTTCAAGTATTTCCTGGGGAGATGGCTGGAGATAGAATTACTGGACCAATTTCACTTTTAATTTTAGAATTCTTGCCAGATTTTCCCAATCAAATTTCTCTTCCCTGGAGCAGGAAAGGAATAGGAAAATGACTGGGATAAGGGATGAGGCTCAGGGGTGGAGTAATTGCCTGGCGTGTCCGAGGCCCATTGCAGTCCTTTATACTAATGAAAAGACAGTTTCTTCCCACTATTAAACATTAAAAGCAGCGGCACTCTGACGGGTAAACCCGTTGTTTTGTCGCATTTCCTTGGTAGTTAATGAATCTGAACTGTTATTTTCTTTCTTTTGATTGTGTGTGTGTGTGTGTGTGTGTGTGTGTGTGTGTGTGTGTGTGTTGCTTGAGGCTGAGCCTGTCCCTCATGCAAAAAACAAACAAACAAAAACAAAAAACAAAAAAACCCCAGACCACTCTCTCCCACTGTCAGGTCATCTGAGGCACAGGGATAGGCTCTGTGCTTCTTTCTACAGCTTCTTCAGGATTTGTGTCATGCGCTGCCCCTTCTGATCACTATAAACCGTTGGTGATGCTGTGATCTGTTTGGTTGTACTTTGACGCTCTGGGGTGGAATTCTAATAAGAGCACTGGCATTGGTCCTGACATCTAGTCTTTTGGTTCCAACAAAGTTATAACTTCCCCAGTATTTCAGTCAGGGCAGGATTCTTGAGGAAGCGTGTAGGCTGGCTGGTGGGAGCAGGTAGGACCCTCCTGGAAAGGGAGGACATTCTAATGGGGAGGTCAGAGACACAACAGTGCGGGCTCCTCCCTTGGCCCTAGCCACCTCTTTCTGGTTACAGATCTCATTACAGAATGAGCTCTTAGGCTGACAGCCCAACTCATCAGGGCTGGGCTCCCAGGGACCCAGTGCACCTCAGAGAACTGGCACCCGCCCCGAGAGAGGGCACAACTGTGAAAGAAGCTAATGTTACAGGTAACTCTGGCAATTAAGAACCATGTTCAATTAAATGGATTTGTATCTCATTACTTGGGAGGCCCAGACGTCTGGGGTAGGTTCCCAGTGGAATTAAGCACTGAGGACTCCCAGTTCCTAGTCCAAGCTCTCCATGGTGCTTCCCATCCAAAAAAAAAAAATCTTCTCCTGGCCCAGGAGCTCCCAGCAAGACACACATGCCTTGCATCTTCCCAGCAAGCCATACCTCTGCCTCCAGCTTGGCAAACCACACAATGGGGATAGGAACCTTGAATCCTACAGAATCCTTGTCTACAGGAAAGGAAACTACGTCTGACAGCTGGAAGCCTGACTCATGCAGTTAATGCAAAGCCACACTCTCACTTACAGCAGTAAGCTTTGTTAGCTAGTTTTGTCTTGTCTGTGTTATTTCCCAAAAAACTTTCCTCTCGTGGGGAGACCTGGGAAATCACGGCGCTGGCGTGCACACTGAGCTTCTTTTCTTAGGTGTCTGTGTATGGTGTGAAAACAGCCTGTGCCACAACACACCACTCAAGGGTCATCTCAGAGACTGCCAGGATTCCACATTGAGCCTCGCCTAGGAAACAACCAGGCTGGTTTCAGGGAGGTCAGCTCTCTGGGACGTGAGGGATAGATAAATTTCCCAGTCCTCTCGACATTGACTCCTTCTCTTTTCCCTTTTCCTCATTCTCCCCATTTTTCACTTGCTCCCTCCCTCCCTCCCTCCCTCCCTCGTTTCTTACCTTCTCTCCCTCCCTCCCTTCTGCTCATTCCTTCTTTCCTTTCTGTTTTGTTGGTTTGGGTTCTGAGACAGAGTCTTGCTATATAGCCCAGGCCAGCATCAAATGTTTGAGCCTCCTGCCTATGCTCATGTCTCCCAATCGTTAGAGGGCCAGGCTTGAGCACTCCCTAGCTTCTGGCCTTGCCACAGTTGAGCTTAGGTGTCTGTCTATACACTGGTGCCGGCCGCCTTCCTATAGAGCTGCTTTCTGGGTGACTAGAGATGGCGGCCCTGGGTAGATCTCTGATTATTGGGGGCTGGGTACAAGAAGCGTGAAAGCAGGCCACTCCCTATAAGAGGGCAGGAAAGTGTGCTGGGCACTACTCTGCATGTGTGTAGTCTCTTCTTACCATAGATACGTCCTAGCCACCTGCTTCCAGCCCATTGCCTTGATCTCCCCACCATGATGGGCTCTACCCTGATATGTGGGCTGAAATAAACCCTTTCCACCTTAAGTTGCTTTTGTTTCAGTTTTTTATTCATTTAATCATCACAGCAACAGGAAAAGAAACTAAGACATCCAGAAATCATCAACACAGCTTAGGATGGGTCATTGTCAGCCCCTCCACCGGCACAGAGCGAAGCATGTCATTACTGGTCATTGCTCAGGGCATCTTTCCCAGATGAAAGGGGCAAAGCCAATCCAAACAGTTTAGATGAAAAGGAGGGATGAGCCCCGAGGCTTCATTGCCTGAGAGAAGCCCAAGGCAGGAAAACAATCTTTCTTATGGAAGGCCTGAAGGGGAACCAGAAAGCTATCTAGGGGTGGAGTAGTCCTCGATCCCTCCTGCATGGGGGGGTCTCTGTTCATCTCCCACTGCTCCCCACTCTGCAAGCCAGGATCAACTGCCATCATGTCTATGGGGCAAACGACTCCTCCAACTCTACAAAGTAACATCTAAGGTACCCACAAACTCCTTCATGTCTGCCTCATCTCAAACCTATTCTGTAGGGGACACATGTCTCCCAGCCCAGCTTGAATCAAGGTCCCTACCAGGGTGGCAGGGGCATCCATGGCCAATAGCTCTTCTGGAGGCCTTTGTCCTATGTATGGAGATGCAGATACTGCAGAAAGTCCCAAGGAGATGAAGCCAGACAGCCACCCGTTCAGGCTATTCAGTCCCTCTGAAGCAGGCAAGAAATATTAGAGGGTGGTCGGAAAGCACGCTACTTTCTGGCTGGGTCTACCATAGGAGGAGGAGGGCAGACCACTGTGGCACAGCTGTTGTTATAAATGTTGCCACAGTCTCTCAACCAGAGTGTGACATTTACTCACCGGCTACCCTGGGGTCTTGGTCACAAACACACACCGAGGACCAGCTTACATCAAGTCCTGGGGCTTCAGGCCCATGGTGAGGCCTGGACTCAACATATTTCCTAAAGGAGCAAGGGACCCCTTGTGTGCACCCCTTCTCCACGGGCTGCTGGATGGAAGGCAGCGACAGACGAGCGGACCCTGGCTTTGCAGTCTATGATCCAGGGAGGAGATGGCATCTCCCAGCCAGTGGCTCAGCCTGGGCAGTGGCTGGGTCTCCAAGCCAAGAGATGCTTCAGCCAACATACCAGCAGCCCAGACGCTGAGCAGATGACGCCGCCCTGCTGCCATCTCGCTCAGGGAGCCTGCCAAGTCCCCAGGTCCAGCCAGTGCTGACATTTAAAGCAACGTGTGTGTCAACCATATTAAACCATACGCCAAGCTGTGGGTTATTAAGTGCAGGGCAAATTGACCACAGCAATTAAACTGAGATTAGAGAGACAACCAGAGTCCCCGGATGGGAAAGCTGCAACCTACAGAACCAGACAGTGTGAGCACTACATCCCCCAGCTGGAGGAGCACAGACCTCAAAGGAGACTCACCTAGTCCTCCGGCCCCCCAGCACTCCCCTTACATGAGTTTGATAACCTGGCGTGCTCAGCTTGTATCTGACACTGGGGATTTTTGGAGGCAGGGAGAGCCAGGAGATACGTCCTCAGGGAAGAAGTTCTGCTGGGGCAGAGTGCTCCCTTCATCCCCACAACACCTTCTTGGTGTGGATCATTCATGGACCTGTGGGTGGGGGAAAGACACTCGGGAGAGTTCTAGAAACAGAGCTCGCTTGATCTCATTCCACCAATGTCAGGTGCTACTAGTTACCTGAGCAGCTCAGGGCAGCAACGGGAGAGTTCCAGGTGGGGCTAACCTTACATAACACCACTGGCCGTAACACTAGGGTAGAGGATGGCACCCTGGAACTGGGGGTGCCGCCCCTTACCTCAGAAAGAGTACGCACTCCCCTTTGAGTCGCTGCCTCCAGCCTATCTGGGCCACGAGGCCGCGGTTGTACTGTTGACTTGCCCCGGACCTTCAAGATATCTTGGTGTGAGGGTAAGAGAAAGGGTGTTTAGGAGAGGCTCTGACTAGGACAGAATTGCTTTTTTCCTCCCAAAATGTCCCCAGGCCTCACAGCTGGCCTGGCTAGGTAGCTCATTGTCCCAGGAGCTGCAGGAGTCTGAATATAGTGACGGAGGACTCAGGATTGAGGAGGTAACCTGTATGTGTTCAGGTCCTGGTCCTGGTCCTGTCTCTTGCTCTTTAGTGATGGAGGACACAGGATTGAGGAGGTAACCTATGTTCAGGTCCTGGTCCTGTCTCTTGCTCTTTAGTGATGGAGAACACAGGATTGAGGAGGTAACCTGTGTTCAGGTCCTGGTCCTGTCTCTTGCTCTTTAGTGATGGAGGACACAGGATTGAGGAGGTAACCTGTGTTCAGGTCCTGGTCCTGTCTCTTGCTCATTGGATGGTTTTGATTATATGATGGCCTTTGCCTGGCCCCGGCTTCCTCTCCTGTGGAATGATGCATCCTAACTAAGTTCTCCATCAGAGCCAATGGTTCAAGCAGGCAAGGACTTAGCCAGAGAAGAGGTATTTCCTTGGGCAGGATTGGTAGTATCCAGCATGGAGGGATAAGGATGCTGGCTTTATTCACTCCAGTGGATCCCCAGGAAATTCACTGTTTCCAGCACCAAGTCTCAGCTGTCCATCCACCTTCGGGCTGTCCCCTGCATGAACTCTCCTCTAACAGTACTGCTCCCAGCTGGACTGTGGTCTCCCACTCCTTTCCCAGAGCCCCTCAGTCACATTCACCAAGGTAAGAGACCAGAGAACTTCTTGGCTTTTAACTTTTATAAAGTGATGTGCCGACATCCTTGCCCTGGATGAAGGCTCTGTGATTGGAGGATCTGAGCCCCTTGCGTTCCGGTTGCCTGCGGAATATGCCCTGCTGTAGACACCATTAAAGAGCCTAAGTTACTGTCAATACTTTGAAGAGAAGCCCCTGGGAAGCAACCTTCTCTCAGTAGGGGTTTCCTGTGATCACAGCGTGTCCACAACTGAACCCCTTTATCTCATCACAAGAGTTGGTTAAAGAAGCGGTTTCTGCTTGTGCCTCCTGCAAGGCCAAACTTTCTCCTGGGATCCAGTCCAAAGTATCCCAGTGCTGGATGAGCCACATGGCTCACAGACCTCAGCTTTTGGCTCAGTCCTAACCAAACTTGCTGTATCACCCGCTCTCCTGTCCTCTGCCCCTTGAAGTAGAGGTGGGGAGTGGTGGGGAAGCCATCTTGTTTCCTGAAACATTTAGCCTTATAAGTTGCCAGAAAAATCCTCTGGTTAGAGCCAATCTGAACAAATGGTGCTGTACTACTGAGACTCAGAAATGTCTCAAGATGGGAGACACGTAGGACCCGGAGCACCAGGTCCATCTGTAAGCGGACCTCTGAGATCCAAGATACCACGAACCAAGTTTAGGAGTATTTATTTTTTTCATTATGAGCAGTCAGAAAAGATGAGAAGTCTCAGCCCTAAACTGAATAAGTTCCAAGCTGTAGTGCCTTGACTGAATTGTAAGGGATACAGATTTGGTCCTCAGGAAAGGCACTGGGATCCTCAGGATTCTCAGGTACCTACCCCAACCACATTCAAAAGCACGCCAGGCTCTCCCTGAACTCTGGATTCACATTCCCCTGTCTCGTCGCACCCCGCGGGACCTTGCTCTCAGCTAGCTAGCACTCTGGAAAGTCCCTGACAAGCTTCAGCATGATCAATGGGTATAATGTGCTTGCAGGTAAATGATGAAGACACCTTCATCCAAGTCTCATGGGCAGAATCATAGACGCCAGCATGGGACTGGACCACTGACGGTCCATTGAGTGCTTCTGAAGGTGCCCTTCTTGGCTACAGTCCAGCCAAAGTGGGACATTGAACATGCTTCATTTGTTGCCTATGTCCCTGGTTTCCTTTAGGGGATTGAAAATAGCCTCTTGGGCCTCTTTAACCCAAAAGTTTATTCCTTGGGTCTAAATTCCTTAGCCTAATATTCATAATGAGACCCTGAACTCAGCTTAAGATCCATCATTCTCCTTGCAAAACTGGAAAGGCCATGCCGCCTCTGAGCACAGTAGCTGCTTCTCTAAGTGGGTCCCTGCAAGCACAACCACAGTCCAATACTCCACACCCACGAGACAGGTGATGATGCAACGGGGCTCAGATGGCATGGACTGGAAAACTAGGCTCAGAGAGGGCTAGTGACTTGACTGAGGTCACACAGTCAGTAAGTGGCCTCTGAACCCCACCCTCAGACATCACTATGTTCCCACTGGCTCCTGAGACCTTAGACCCATTCTCCCCCCATCTCTCTCCTAAGGACCCAACTCACCGTCCTTCGGATTCGCTATCTGCTCAGGAAGCTGAGAGAAAGCCCAGCACAGACAGAAGGATCCAGAGTGAGCAAGCAAACAGTCCTTCCTCTTCCACAAAAATAAAAATCAAGAGAGCCAGAGACTCTTTATCTGACCCCCAAAATAAACTTCCTTTCTTCTGGGCTGGGCAATAGATGCCAAGTTCTGCTTCAGGTCATTAAAAACCCAAACCAAACCAAACACTCCTAAAGCCTTCAACCCCTTAGTGATTCCGTTTGTAATGAAAACATGGACTTCCCCTCTTCTCTGGTCAGGGGAATTGCTGTGGTCGGATACAATGTTTTCACAGTCAGCTAATTAGCCCCTTCAAGGAGGGCTGATGATCTAACTTCCTGCCCTTGGCTTGGCCTGAGAGCTCCTGGCTTGGCCCTGAGGGCTGAAGTGAGTAGGACCAGGGTTTCAGAGGTGAGGAACACAGGGAGAGAGCCTGGTAGATCTCTACACCCCCACACAGGCCCGGTACACCTGCCTCTGCCAGCAGGTCCTGTCTACACACGTGATTTTTCCTTCCCAAGGCTGTCTCCTCCATTTCTAAACTGGGGCAAAGGGAGCAGGGGGGCAAGGGGGGGTGCTAATGGTGCTTTAAGAAAGTATTCCGAATGATGCATGGAGTCTGCTCAGGCAATGCCTTTTCTCGACTCTTCCCTCCTCTTCCTTCCTTTCTTAGACACCCCAGAACTGAGGAACCGTTATTCCGGCACATCCCCCAGCCACAGCATTAATGCTTGACAGTGAATGCATAGCAAGAAGTCCAGCAGGAAGGGGCACTGAGTGGTTTGTAGCTGCCATCTCATGTCAGCCTACGAGCGGGCCTGCATCTGGTGATGTTAGTCTGCCCATTTTACAGATGAAATAAGTGAGGCTCTAAGACCTGGACCAGCTGGAACATACTAGGGAAGAACAAAACCTCAGGTGTTGAACCAAAATCAATGCCTCATGATTTAGTCTTTTGCTTGCACACCTGGTGTTTTTTTTTTTTCTGGAGTAAATCCTTGTTATGTATTTCATGGACAAGCATTCAGCACTAAGGACCTCTCCCCAGCCCCCACAGCTTCTCACTGCAAGCTCTTGGCCACAAACACAAGCTGGGGCCATGCTGCCCCTGGGGATCCCCCCTGCCTCCCCTCTGGCTTCTCGCTTCTCTTATCTTCCACGTTTTTGGTTGATATTCTTGTTGTAGGATGACTATGACTGGGTTTGTGAAGGGATGACAAAGGTCATGAGTCCTAGTCAGATAGGCCTGGTGCCCTAGATGAAGAGGACACCATCTCCCTTCCCCCACCATGCCATGAGACGCAGCAGGAAGACACCATCTGCAACCATCCTGAGAACCTCACCAGAACCCTCCCCCAGACCTTGATCCTCTAGCACTGAGAGGAAACAAACCAAATGTCTGTTGAAGCCAGACTGTCTGTGACTGACACAACTCTAGTTTGCTAAAGTAAATCTGTCACTAAAGCCAGAGAGATTCTTCATAATGGTTCACGTCTTTAAAACAACAAACTTGCTAAGTATAGAATTCTTAGAATTTTATACATAGAAAGCTACAGAATTTTAGTTTGTGTTTATGTGGTTTTTTTTGTCTGCTTGTCTGTCTGCATCACAGTGTGCCTGGTACCCGAAATGACCACAAGATGGCACTGAGTCCTCTGGGACTGGATTCAGAAGTTTGGGAACCACTTGTGGGTGCTGGGAATCTAAGCCGGGTCCTCTGGAAGACCAGACAGTGCTCCTAACCACTGAGCCGTCTCTCCAGCCCTCCGTGTGATTCTTATTCCCAGTCTACAAATAAGACATTTTTTTCCTTTCTCTCATAGATTTTAGAATCTTCTCTTTATTTTTACCATTCTGAAATTTTGCTGTAAGGAACACAGGGTCAAGTTTATTTCTCCATTCCTTACATGAAAAGGTGAGTCATTTTAATTTTAAAATTCTGAGCAGTTTTCTTGTATTTTTCTCCTGTGATTTGCATCCCTCATGGCTGTGTGGAGTCTTCTTAAACTTCATGTGAACACCATGTGGGTTTAGCCTCTCAAACAGCAGAACTCTCCTCCTAACAGCCCCCGTTTAGGCTGCCTGACTTGCTGCTTTTTACAGCCTTTTTCATGAGTATACAATATTCTCTTGTCACTGAAAATGTGAGTGCTTTTGGGTTTTCCTTCTGGTTGTCTTCATTCCCAGTCCTTTTTAGGGTACTATTTATTATTTATTATTCATTTGCTTTTACTCTGAAAACATCTCAAATCTCTGAAGTTCTTTGGCTGTTTGTGGTTTGCAGACAAGTTCCAAAATGTCACCGGGGAAGTGTTGTGGATGTTTTGGTTGGTCAGGGCCCTACTTTTTCTCTGAGGGAGCCCATAGATGACATTCCTACACTCCAGAACTGACCTGACAAGCCAGTGAAATTGTCAAACTTCCTCCGGAGAGCTGCAACAAAGTATCAACAAGGGGGGTGTGTTAAACACCAAAGAGCTTCTCTCAGGTCTGGAGGCTGGATGTTCAAGGGTACCAGGAGGGCCTGCTTCCTGGTTCATGGATGGTTCTCTTCTTTCTACTCCCTCACATGGCAGAAGGAAGGAGAAAATTCTTGGGCCTGTTTAATCAGAGCTCCAATCCCACTTATGAACAACTTCCCGAAGACCCACCTCCTAACGCCATACTCCAAGGAATAGCTTCAACAAGGGGATGAGGAGGGCACCAAAGCGGGTGTATTACCGTGAGAGCCTCAGAGTCACTCAGCACAGAGAAGGAAAAAGAGATTAACTAGAGAGACACATCTTGTGGGTATCAGATTTAACCTTGTTGGAGAACTCCACCAGTTTCTCTCCACATCTGTGCGATGACACCCGTTCTGGGCGATCTCTTCTAGGTTACGTTTCTGCTAAGATTTCCCCTGGAAACTTTCCAAAGGGCCATGAACTTTGGTGATAAATCCAATAGATGCCTAGACAGCGTTTATTCACAAATTTCATCTTTTAGTCATCTTTAAAATGACTAAAACTGCCAGTTTCAGTCATTAAACTCTGAAGTTCATTACTTCTGTCTTATTACTAAGCTTTTCTACTGTACAAGAAAATGTGCTCCTGAGAGGCAATCTTGTTGGGTCCCATTGCCATTTCGGTTGGGGGAGGGGCAGTCTCCTTTGTGGATGCTCTTTTCCATGTTCATCGTTATCGCAAGGAATCGGTGCTGAGGCTTAACTGTTATGCTGGCCCAAGTACCAATGCTCTAAGTGGGCCTCCATTCCCATCAGTGCTGTCTTGGTCAGCACCATCACTAAGTGACTTCACTATCCAGCTGAGAGGCGGTCACTGGTTAAGAACACACCCTGCTCTTCAGGAGGGTCAGGATGTGGTTCTTAGTGCCTGTAAGTCCAGCTCCGGATACCCAATATCCTCTTCTGGCCTCTACAAGTACTGCACGCATGTGTGTACACACACACACACACACACACACACACACACACACACGCAAACGCACACACAATCTCAAAGTCAGTTTTGTCATAACATTAGAAATGTGCTGGTGGGTGCAGTTTAGCATTCATATACATTCCTAAAAGGAGAGTTGCTATTTGCTAAGTAATCACATTTTCTACAAGTATGAAATCATTTTCCAGAAAGGCAAAAATAAAAGGACACCTCTTTGCCATCCAAGATCTCTTTAACAAGTGAATTTCAGGTAATCATGGATTCTTAGACTCCTGAGTAGCACACAGGACAAACAGAAGTGATTCTCTTTCTCAAACACTGCATTGAGGGAAGCCAGCACACCCCTCACAGACATGTGCCCTCCCGTTTTCCTTCCCCCAGTATGTGTCCTGTGGATGCTTATTACAGGGGGCGTGCTGAGAAAAAAGAGTCCATGGTTACAGACGTGGGGGCTGCTGAATACTGTCACCCTCGTCTTAGCTCCAGGGCACCCTGGCCTGCTAAGAGCATTGTTAAGACCTTGTTGAGTTCCCAGATGAAATCCCTGGTCTGAGTAATATCTGTAAGAAACTCAACCAGCTAGTTCTTCAGAACAGATCTGGGAACCGTGGGCAGATGCCTAGCATCACATGGCATGCTGTTCCCACCCAATAATCCCAATAATTCCACCAGTAAAGGTTAAAACTGAGAAGGGTCTCACTGAGGGGAGCATTTGTGGAGGTCGCCCTAATTGGCCTAGGGAGACAGTTCCATGGATAAAGTACTTGCTGTTCAAACGCTGACTGGAGTTCAGATCCCCAGGACCCATGTGGAAGCTGCTTGAGACAGAACTCCCCAGGGCAAGCTGGCCAACAGGATTAGAGATCCAGGTTCAGTGAGAGACTGCCTCAGTCATCAGAAAAGACACCAGTGGTGACCTTTGGTGTGTGTCTACGTAACTATGTAATGAAAAAGTACTCAAAGTAATGGTATTAAAGGCTATTAAGTAGCATAGTTCTCCCTGGCATATGTAGGGGAAACAAATCAAAACCTTACAGAGTGAGTCTACCTTAAGGACACATGGTAAAACACTGAGAAGCAATTAAAGTGCGTAAGTAATAGCTTTATGTGAGAATGGGTTTTTAATTGTGACTGCTGGTTTTAGAACACAGATGAAGGGGACCATCCAGGTGAGGTGATCCTGAGATAGGAAGCTGCAGCCCACACAGCTTAAGGGATACCATTTAACCTTCGCAGAAGGATGACAAAGTCACAGCACTCATTACCCCATGATGTCCAAGGGACACTTTGGCTAATTTGTACATGTCAGGTTTGTAATGGATTATTTCAAGAAAGCTAAGAATTTGGGGGAAGAAACATCTGTGACCTTTGGAAGCTGACATCATGGAAGGAAATTGCCTTGTCCCTTCTTTCTTAGGGATTCAAGCTTAGTCCTCTCCCTAAAGGTCAGGGAGGAGGGGAGGAGTGCTCTGTGTGAGGTTCCCTAATAGCCCGCCTCCCACTGTGCCTCCACCATCCGTTCATTCCCTGGGAAAGCCTAGCCTCTAACCCTTCTACACGCTTCTTTTCCCTGTCCTGCTGGCTGAAAACTAACAGTTGGGACCTTTTCTTCTCTTTTGGGACACCCTTGAAAAGGGACGGGGGTTGCTGCCCTACCTCGGGAAGCTCAGGAAACTCACTCTTATAACTGATCTCTAATCATTTTCCAGGGCAACACTGTATCTCAGATTTCTAGCCTTCACCCTAACAGTCACACGTGGAGAGACAGCTTTCCATGGTGAGAGCTTGTCTTAGCTACTTTTCTCTAGTTGAAGTGATTTAAGGGAGGAAGGTGTCCTGGGGCTCACAGCTTCATGCTGGGGGAGGATGGCAGTGTTTACAGTAGTAGGAGTAGCTCCTGTTGATGGTAGGGTGGAGGCCAGGGGCTGCTCGTTCACACCTGGATGGATCAGAAGACAGGGAGCTCAAATCAGAAGTGAGGCTAGCCAGGTTGTAACTCCCCCAAACTGCCCTTTTAAAAACTAGGCACCACCTCCTAAAACAGCAGCACCAACTCGGGGTTCAAACACTTGGGTTCAAACGCTTGAGCCCATTGAGGGTGGGGGCATTCTCAGTCCCATCATGAAGGAGGGGCACTCAGTTTTGGCAACACAGATTCTATTCAAATGGTCTTCATACTTAGTCTCTTTCCAGGGTCCTCTTTGCCAACAGGATGTCTCGAAAGATCAGCAACGCACACAGTCCTCGGTACTGGGGTGTGGTAAGCATGAAGGAGGCAGTAGGGACACCTGAAGATGCTCTGGCACACTTGCTGACTTTTCCAACCTTGACAGAGAAGGTGGACATATAGGAAGGCTTGTCAGGGGCAGTGAATGCCTGACCCCAGCTCACATCACATGTGTGAGAAGTGATCAGAGTTGAGCTGAAGAGAGTTCCAGTTTGTGTTGTGGGGTTGAGATTAGAACCTCTATCAACTTCTTCTTCTTCTTCTTCTTCTTCTTCTTCTTCTTCTTCTTCTTCTTCTTCTTCTTCTTCTTCTTCTTCTTCTTCTTCTTCTTCTTCTTCTCCTTCTCCTCCTTCTCCTCCTCCTCCTCCTCCTTCTTCTTCTTCTCCTTCCTCCTCCTCCTCCTCCTCCCTCTTCCTCCTCCTCTTCTTGTTCCACAGAACTTACTTCCTCCTGTTTCATTCCACACTGGGCATATTTGGTCAACTTTGTAAGGGGCAGTTGATGACATAGAAGGTTGTAGAAAGATTCCTCTTGTGAAGATGAAAATCCTGGGTTTTAAGTGTGCAGAAATAATGTATATCCCTAGGTGCATCTATATGCAAGCTTTTGTCTTGTTTGCAGTCAGATGTGAACTCTTCCAGAACACTCTCCAAATGCATCCTGAGACCTTTCCAAACTTGTCCTCCTTAATTATGCAGAAGGCATCTTTCCCGCAAGGTTGCCAAAAGTAGTTTTATAGGAACTGAAGCAGAGTCGGGGGTAGTCTTCCTCTCTCGCACCAATGGTACATTTTTGGTTTGGTTTTAAATTTCTCCATTCTCCATGGGTATTGGCAACGCTGGATTAGTAATGCTAAAAAATTTATCTTTACAACCTATTGTCTTAGGTAAGATTGTATCAACAGCTCCAGATGGACCAATCTCCAAGAATAATTTCACTTCCTCTTATCACTGACAGGAATCACATTTACATATTCTACTGGTGGGTGAGATAATGCAGAGATGATTAATGTCCCTCGATGTGCAGATACCTGTAGACTGTTTGATCAATGTCTCCCCAAGAAAGTGTCTTTCATTCTAGACGCTCGAAGTCCAAAAGCACTCTGTGATTAATGTAACTAAATGTTTGGGGTCGGCAGGAGCTGCAGCCTCCATTTCTGTGTCCCCATCCCATTTAAAGGGAGGTCACAGGATACTGCATTAGTCATGTGGAGGAAAAGTCTGTGGGATATGTGTGGGGTGGAGGTGCCCAATGTCCCTTGAGAGGTACAAATCGAATCTCCCCTGGAGTCTCACCTCCAAAGCTCTGATGGGGAACAATATACTCTTAGGGGGTGCGTGGAATCGCCATGTAGAAAGCCAAATGTGTCTGACACTGTGTGTTGTGTTGAAGCCGGAATGCATGCTGCCTTGTTAACTAGAAACATCTGGCCTTCTCCAAGAAAGGAGCAATGGGCCAGCAGAGTTCCGGAAAGAAAGACATGACGAGCATTAGAAGTCTGTTTGCCCCTCGTCCCCCAGGTCCACTTCCGTGTCCTCTGAGGGATCCCTGAAGATGACTCAGTGGTGGGGAGCTATCTTTAACTAACCTGCCAGAAACTGCTGCAAGCTGGGTAACCTTGGCACACAGTCCAAGCCTTCTCCATGCCTCAGTTTGCTTGTCTGTGACTTGGGGATATAGTTGTAATGACTTCCTTTTTTATGAGCTTGGATCTGTGTATGGCTTCCAGCAAGTGTCCCATGAATCCTAGTTTTTGCTGTCATCATGATGATGCAGCTGTCTCCCCTGCCAGCAGATCTATTTTCCATTGGAAAATGGTTTTTTAAGGAAATTATATTCAATTCCAGCACATTTACATAATAATATGCATATCTAAAACCTGACTAAGCCAGGCTGCCCCTAGCTGTGGGAGCCAAAGAGGCCATATTTAGGAATACAAATTACTTCAGGAATATGTTTCTGGGCCCTGGGCTACTCCCAAGGAAGGCTGTGGGTCATGATTAAATGGCAAAACCAGAAGACACTAGATGAATTGAGAAATAAAATCCAGAATCTCAGACAGTGGTCAGATCCAAAAGGTGGAGTTTAGGAAGGATGAAACTGGGACCAGCAGAGCCATTCGCTTATGCAGTAATTCATTCATTCATTCATTCAACACACATTTGCTGGATGGCAGGTGGAGGTCTAGGAGCAGTAAACAAGGTGGGTCATCCTGCCCTCATGAGCCTCACAGAGGCAACCAGAACACACAGGCCCAGCAGACAGGGACCGGAGTTATGTCAGCCAGGCAAAACGTGCTTCCTACGCATGGGGAGGGAGACGGAGTCAGCCTTGCTCTCCCTCTCATGGAGAAGCAGCTTGGAGGCATCTGCAGCGCCACACTCCTCTGTCCCCTTTATCCCATGTGACCTTGGAGAACTCACACCTGCTTAGAGCTATCTTCCCTTCAGAACGGGAGACCCACAGCCCCGGTGTGGAGTTCTTTGCAAAGCAGCCACCCGGCAGTTGCAAACTTAGGGGAGGGGAGACTCCTCCCAAGATGCCCGCTGCCACGTGGAAGGAGGACTGTGCCCCCCAATGACTCGTGTGTCCCCCAAGGTTCACTGTGACTGGAGGCTGGGTCCTGAAGGGAGAGCCCCACAGCATGGATGTGTGCCCTTGGGAGCTCTAGTGGGACCCTTGGGATCCCTGTCATGGCACTTTGCTTCTAAGTTCAGCACATGATCTTGATGGAAGTAACTGTCACTGCTGCCCTCCCTGAAGTGACAGATGCATCCAGAGACTACCTCCACCCTGAGCTAAAATAATCTCTTTTCTTCCCAAGTTCCCGGCTTGGGGCATTCGGTTAAGGTAATGAAAAGCTCGCTAGCCCCTGTTGTTTTGGTTGGAATGTCCCCACATGCTCATGTGTTGGACACTTGGTCCCCAGTTCATGGAGCTGTCTTGGCAAGCCACGGAACCTTCAGAACATGAGGTCTGGTCTAGCAGACGTTTGCAGGCCACCAAGGTCAGTGCCCGCCTCCACTTCTGGTTGCTTTAGCTCTGCTTCCTGATCCAGCTGTCCTGGAAGGATGCTGCCCATGTTCCCGCTGCCATAAAGCCACTGCCCCATGCCTCCCTTGCTATTGTGGACAGAGACCGACACAATGAGCCCAAATAAATCACTCCTCCCTTAAGTGTCTTCCGCCAGGCGTTTTGACCAGGAAAGCAAATAACTAATGGAGTGAGGTTGCCTCTGACTTAGCTCAGCTCCAGGCAAGACCCATCCATCAGTCAATTCACACTGGCACCAGTGGCCCAACCCTCAACCTCTGTAAAGCATGGCATGAAGAATCACCGCCAAGGAGCTGTCAGCTCCTCTCGCTTATAGGCACAACCAGAAGGTGTTACTAAGCTCTGTCCAGTGAGGGGCACCCAAGCTTGACCTTCTAACAGTCACAGCCCTCGCACCACAGATATCTTACCTCCAGGGGACAGGGATCCAGACTGGGAATCTTAGGGACATACAGGGCCAGACTCCCTTCTCAGTACCACCCAGACACACGACTCTGATTGGTCCTCTCTGAGGCAGCACTGCAGGGACTTTGGGGTTTGACAAGCCTGGGTTTACATCTTGACTACACGGCACTTTGCCCTCTCTAGGCTTTAATTTCATTGTATATAAAATGGAGGAACTAGCAGGGTGAGTGTTAAGTGAGCTAATGCTTCCGAACCCTCATGCACAAGTCTCAGCCAGTGCCGCTGTTACCATCACCGTTGAACATCCCTAACTTCTAAGTCCGATGTGCTCCAACATCTGAAACTCTTTGGGCGTGGACATGATGGCACAGTGGGAAATCTCCCACCATAAAACTAGTAAGAATGTATTCTGCAAATAGCTGGGTGTGATGGCCTGTGTATGTAATCCCTGCTACTTGGCAGACAGAAGAAGGGTCTCTTGAGCCCATGAGCTATAGGCCAGCCTGGGCACCATAGCAAGGCCTGCTCCAGAATAATAAAAAAGTATGGTGTAAGCTTGCCTTCTGGCTACATGTCCAAGGTACACATGGTGTGTATTTGGTATTCAAACTTGAGGTCCCCCTTCTCATTATGTATATGCAAATATTCCAAAAATCTGAAAAAGCCAGAATTGAAATATTTCCAACCCAAAGCACTCAGCTGGCATTTTTTGATAGTATCTGTTTAAATAAGGATGAAGCACCTACCTTGAAGGTGAAACAGAAAACCCACAAACATGTCTGGCACAGAGTAGGTTCTTAATAACTTTTATTCTTGTCTTTGCTGTGCTCTCCCACCGTAAAGTAGGCAGAGATATATGCCCATGGCTTAGGAAGCTGGAGAAAGGAGAGAGAGCAGAGCCAATCCCACATGGCGAATCTGAAAGACAAGAAGCAGGGTACACTGGCCAAGACAGTAGCTCATGCCTCAGCTCTGGTGTTCTCTAGGAGTTGTGCTGTGGCGTAGGGTCCATTGGCTGCAGTCGGGCTTTAACTGGCAGGGCAAAATGCCTGTGTCTGCTAAATAGTACAGAGTACCCGCCCTCACACACAGAGGTTTAGGGAGGGCCCTGCATTTTCCACAACAGGCATGATTGGGGCGGGGGGGGGGGGCAGTGACCAGAAGAGAGTGTGACAGCAGGAGGCCTTGTCTCTAGCTTTAAACAAAAAAGAAAAAAATGAAAAAATATACATTCAATAAACGGGAAAATTATTTAAATAAGCAATCCTGAGGAAAAAATATGGAAGCCAATTTTATTCATAAAACAACTGATTTACAGCATTCTAGCTAAGAGCAGCTTTTAACTCAAGCCTCTGAGACCCTATTTATTATTCAGTAAAATATTCAAGATTAATAAAGGTATCTTTAATGCTAATATGGCAGCAAGAGCTAATATATGTAAAATAATTATTATGAAAAGTGTTATCAATATTTGGGGGAAGTAATGCACATGCATAATGAATGAATTTTGCCCCTGGGTTTCAGCTTCTATCTTGGCCTGATTTTGCATGGAGAAATTCTGCATTATAATGAAAGGAGAAATGATCACACATTAGAACTGTAAGCTTTTCATCACTGCTCAGAAGGATCTTAAAACTGTCACCCAAACAGGAATATATATATACACATATCTATCATATATGCATATATTCCATACAAGCATTCATATGGCATATGGTAAAACTTGATAGTTCTCTGAGTGGTAGAAAATATGTAAACGCACACACATGCGCATGCACACACACACACCAAAACACATTCATCTGTATACATATTATATACCTACATACATACAAACATACATATAAATAATAAAAAGTAAATTTCCAAACTTAAAAGACACCCTCCCCCATATTCCCAGAGTTTTGTAGTAAAAAATCTAATTCTGGGCATGATAAATGTTTCACCAGGTAAAGCCACATGCTACAAAAGTCTGATGACCTGAGTTCAATCCCCAGAACCTACATAATGGTGGAAGAAGAGAACTGAGTTCATGAAAGTCGTCTTCCGGCCTCCACATGGCATCTTTTTAATTTTCTAAACTCTACAATTTCTTTTAAAAACTCTCAAGTACATAAATACATCACACCTAACTGCATATAAATTCACTACGTTGATAAAAATCAAACTCTATCTAAATGACCCTGATCCTGGCACCAAACCCTATGAAAACACAAGCAGAAGCTGTTTCCCTTCCCGAACATAGAACCCAAAAGACATTTCTGCAGCTGTGGTCCAGTCCTTCACTCCATAGATCAGACACCGAGGCATGAAGACGATGAACACGTTCAAAGCTACCCATCCTTAGTCTTCAGGCTTTCCAGAAGCTGGTGCCCACAGCAACCAATGAAGGTGTGCTGTCCTCTGACATCATTTGTTTCCAGGTAAAATCTGCACCTTCTCTACAGAAACAGGGCTGAGGGACCATGTGGCCACGCTACAAATACACTTTGCTCCTCCGCTCTCAAAGTTTCTACAAACTCCAGTTTCCACAAACCAACTGAGTACCTGCTGGGCATAGCCCATGTTGTGCATTACATTCAGTGGCCTTTGCGTGTGCTGTGGACTCTCAGAAGTGAAGGCTCCAAACCTTCTGTGAACCCTAGGATGTGGTGGGCATGTTCAATGTCACCAAAAGAAAACACAAGTTTCCAAACATTTGCTTTCTCTGGAATTTATGTTTGAGAGGTCCTGTTTCTTATGTTAAATGATTAGGCTGTAAATCTCACAAACTGCATAAATCAGGTCTGACACTATCCCTGTGTGTAAGGCCAGGACCAATTTATGGCCAGGCAGGAGAGAACGGTGGACTTTGTTTATTTTACCAGCTGGCATTTGCACACAGGAGCCCCAGGAGGGCTGACCTGGAAGGCCAAGGGGACAGCTAACGAGGCTGCCGTAAATCCACCTGTGAACCTCACCCTTAAGGTTGAGAGTGGGGCCTCTGCCTCAGTGGCACGGGGTCTGGTGGACAATGTCGCCAGACTGCAGGTCCAGTGCGATGACTCCCCGTCTTGCTTGGGTTTCAGTGAGCCACTGCTGCCGTAGAGAATTGGTGTAGGACCTTCCCTCATCCTTGGGATTGCTTTTGCTGTGGGAGGCTGGAGATGGGTATGAAAGCTGAAGACTGAGAATGTAGCTCAGCGGTACAGCTCTTACCTGGCATGTGTGGGGCCCTAGGTTTGATTCATGGAACATCTTCTCTGTCCCCCTTTGGTCTCTCAACATATGTTTTCCCTGTGTACTTGCCCTGGATGTCCTGGAACTTGCCTTGTAGACCAGGCTGGCCTCAAAGCCACAGAGATCCAACTGCCTCTGCTCCCCAAGTGCTGGGATTAAAGGGGAGCATCACCACACCCTGCCTTTTTCTTACGAATTTTAAAATCATGGAAAATTTGTCATCAAGAGCCATCAATCACGTCATCAGTAACATGCTCACAGTAAATCTTGTTACTGTAACTGTCACTCATTAAAACATCTTTTAAAATGTTTCACATTTACTCACTTATTTACATATGGTTTACATATGTACACATGTTTGTGGGCACACATGTGCCACAGCACACATATGGGAATCAGTTCTACCATGTGGGGTTGGGGGATTGAACTCAGGGCACCAGACTTGATGGCAAACACCTCTTACCCTCTGAGTCATCTCAACAGCCCCATCGCTAAACATTTATATATTCACAATATTTAATAAATATTACTATGTGGTAGGGACAGCCTCCTATGGTTCTTACAAGGTAGTAGCAAGAGACAGACAATAAAGCAAACACTGGGCCAGACAATGAATACTAGCTGGAAAGCTAAGCAGCACTATAGAGGTAGTTCAGAGAGCAATGTGGTCAAGCATGTGTCTTAACAGAGTGACCTCATTGATTCAGTGTTTGCCTATATATGTGTATGTGCACCATGTACATGCCTGGTGCCCTCAGAACTAGAGGAGGCATTGGATCCCCAGCAGCTGGAGTTACAGATGATTGTGAGCCAACACGTGTGCGGGTGCTGGGCACAGAACCTGAGTTACCAGCAAGGGCAGCTAGTCCTCTTAATCTTAAATCGTGTTATCTAGCCCAGGCATTTAGTGAGGGAATGTCCACAAGGAAGAGCATGGAAGGCAGGAGACAGCCAGCCAAGAGCAGCAGGGGACAGTCAACTGAGAGGCTGACGGAGGAACAAAAGCCACATCTTTAAAAGAGACCAGGGCAGTTGGAGGGGAATGAACAAGAGAATAGAGTAAGAAGAGACGAGATCAGAGAGGTAACTAGGGTCCAGTTCCTACAGGGCTGGCGGACCACAGGAACTCTTTCACTTTAGCAGAGGAAGAAATGGAGCCTAAGGGGGCCTGAGCAGAAGGTGAAACAATGTGTCCAACGCTTTGGAGGCTTAACTGTGCTGGGAGAACAGAATGTCGGAGATCAGAATGTCAGATGCAAGAAAAGGAGCAGGGCCCATTAGCATGCTATTGCAGAGCCCGCCTGAGCCAAAAGCAAGGGCTGTGGGTGGGGAGCTTTTTCTGATGGCCCCGGGTATCTCATGCTTGCTCACTGTATATTGGGCTCACATTGAGATAGGTGATGCCTCCAGCCTGAGAGCTGGAGGTAGCGGTCGGGAAGGAGCAGCCGCTGAAGGCATCCCATGGTTCCCTTCAAGACAGGATCCAGGAGCAGCCCATAGTTCCCATGTGTTTTCTGAGTTACCAATCTGCTGCTGGGTACTTCTGGCACCAGGGAAGAGGGATGGAGACCTGCTCACCAGTGTGTGTTCTGAGCCCTCGCTGGACTTAATTAGAGCCACACTGGACTTCATAGTCAGGGGATGAAGCATGCCAGGGAGGGAGAGAAGAGAGCTGTCCTGAAAAACCCTCCTCTGGTAAATTACTTTGCTGCCATGTGGGCCCATTGGGAAGAACATTCGAGAGTGATTACCGAGAAAGGGGACTGCAGGACAGTGAAGAATGGGGCGGGCCAAATGGGAGAGAATGGACAAATTAATGATTCGGGAAGATTTTTTTTCTTTTAGGAGTGATGTCCAGCCTGGCCTCTCTGATTTGATCAATCTTTCACTGTCAAGAGAGCCTGGGAGATGGATTCAATTAAGATTAGCGAGGCAGGAAAACGGCACAGGGGGGCTTCTGATGGCGCTGTCTTCTCTCTCATCTCTGGGTGTTGGTGGCCTCGACAAGTCTCAGGGAGGCAGCACAGGCGTCAGAGTGGGGCTGGTGTGCCCTGCTGGAGAGGAGGCCCGTGTCTCTCTTATTTACTTCTTAGTCAGCTCCCACGTGTCCCTCTGGTATGTCTTCCTCATAATTACTAACTTCTGAAGGGACACCAAAGCGTTGGGAGCCACTGTTATCTCGGAGGGTCAGTGCTGGGTATAATTCCTTGAAGCAAATAAATGTAATTGGAGTCTCATTAATTCCTAGTGATGCCCTGGTGCCCTCCCTGCTGTGTCGGGGGCAGCAGAACTGCCCTAGAGATGGAGGAGACCACGGAAACAGAGTCAAGAAGCCCAGAATCTAATAGCTAGGGCACAGAGTTGGGTGGCGAGGGAGTATGCCTTTTTCCCCAACCACCACTGTGCCAGGATTCCACAGTCACCCAGTGGGTGGATTTCTACCCTGAGGGCCTTTGCTCAGGGAAGCCCCAGCAACTGTCTCAAACATGCGTGCCTTGCAAATTGCCATCACCTCCAAATTGGTATTCGGTTCTTGTTGCTGGATGAGTTTAATGAAAGTGGTACTTTCCATGAGGTCCCTGGTGGAATTAGTTCACATTACAAAATCATTATACATAATGTGACTCTATTGTGTGCCGTTAGCTTAGGGGAAAAGCCTGTTTTACAGCTCTTGGAGACAGAGGTCCCTCCAGATAAGCTAGGGCTTCCGAGAGAGGGAAGAACGTCTCCCTCCGGTTAATAATAAGAACCTCAATGCTCCAGGCAGCCACTGACTTTCCACTAGGCAAGATGGATATATAGTCCCTGTGGAGAAAATAGCCAAGTGTAATAGACAGTGGGCTGGACCCTAATACCCAAAGGCACGTGGTTCATTTGTCCCTTAAAGATCTCTCCTGACACCACCAATAGCTAATTGATGTTTCATTCTGGCACATCCTACCCTGATATTTGGCACGACTTTCTGTGTGCTGTTCCAGGCCACTCAATACTGTTCCCATGCTGCCCACACAGGACTGCCTTAGGTATGGTCTGGACAAGGGAAATCTCACGGGTTGTAAGAAGTCAACAGATTTCCACAACGGTTGTTAAGTAGCATAGGCCACTGGGTCCCTTTGTCCACTGCTGATGTATTAATCTTTCCCCAGGATTTGCAAAAGTGCCTGGCCAAATGACAAGCACCTAAGAGTCTACTTGTTGAAGACATAATGACCAATTTGCTATCAGAAGACAAGGCCACATGAGGGCTAAATAAGGGGAATGTGGTCGTAAAGACGGGGCAACAAGCAGATAAATTAAACCTACTAATAAGTGAATAGGTAGGACAGGGTCATGCCTGTCCTTACAGTATGAGGAGAAGACACCAGAGGTCTGGCTCTGGACAGCAAGAAGGCACATACTTCCTCTAGTCAGCAAGAGCAGCCCCACCTGAAGCCACCATGCCATAGAGCATGGGTGGAGGTCAAAGGTCAACCTCCAGTGTCAGCGCTCACCCGGAAGGTGGAACACTTCTCAAGAGTTCCGGTGAGGGCCTGAGGATTGAAATAAAGACAAAAGCCAGCAGGTCATTCTTGCAAGGAGAATGCCGTTTATTGCAACAAGAGGGGAGCATTATATACCAGTTAGCAGGCACAGTGGAAAACTACCAAGGTCAGAGGTTCACATTCCCAGGGCCCACCAGAAATAAGGGTGGACAGATAGCAGGGTTTGCTGTCACATAGCTCATCCTAGATGGTCTGTGAGCTTCTGTGGAGTCTCCTGTCTCCCTTCCATCTCACAGGAGGCACACTGCTATCACAGACTTTGTGTGAGCTCTGGAGATTCCGACTCTGGTCCTTGCTTGCTTAGAAAGCAAATTGTTGACTGAGCCATCTCCTGGGCTCCAAGTGCAAGTTTTACAGAATATTTTCAGTGGTTTGTTGAATGTGCTCATTCAGAACACATGGGTATATTGTACACTCACTATCAGCTACTAGCCTCCTTTCTTACTTGAAACAAAAACAAAAACCAATTTCCCCTGAATCTAACTTCCAAAGGTGCCTGCAGCAGAGTCAAATAGCCCACGGTGATCTTCCCATGGGGGCATGTAGGTCCAGCTGTCATCTTTGACTCGTCTCTCTGTTTTGAACAATTTGATGGTCCTCCCTAGACCCTACCTCTTGATGTCCCGTACCCGGCTCTTCTCCCACACATCCAGACTCTCCTTTAGTTCAGAGAGTGACAGCGGTCACAGTTTTCCCCTGGACTACTCTTAAAGTATGCTCTAGACCAGGCACCCCACCCGCTCACCGCTACAGTTAATGAGGCTTTCCTAGAGCTGTGATCACATCCCTGCTGTGCTGAATAAACTCAGAGTGTCTCTACTACCCTGGGACAGACCTGGCTCCTCCGAGTCTACTCTTGACTCTCTGGCTTTCACCCATGCTCCTCCACTACCCAAACCCACACTTCTTGGTCCTTCTTTTGGTCGACTCCTGCCTAGTCTCTTGAGAAAGAACTCCTTGCTGTCACGGCGACACACTTGAATGTCATTCAGCTCTTCAGGTGCAAACTGCCAAGACTCCTTGGAAAGACTGTCGGTTGCTGAGATATGAAACCCATTTGTTGTAAACTCTCCTCCAAAATCCTCCTTCATCCTTCTCCAGGCCCCACGATTTCCTTTCCAGTCATTCAGATTTCCTTTGAGCCATGGGAGCTGAAGCTACATTCTCATTCACATGAGTTCAGTGATTCCATGTCTGTGAGGCCAGCACACCATGTACGCCACATAGGAAACACATATGAAGTCAATGAAGGAAGGGATAGCTAAAATAGAATGTGAACAGTAGAAGAGGTCCCCAACAAGTCAGTTCCACCATCCTTCACTACTAAGGGTCAGCCACAGAGAGGGCATGGCCCTGGGCCACATGGAGAGCATGGTTGTCCAACACAGAATATGTAGATGTTTGGCACTTGGACTGAAGGCAGACTGGCAAACATTTGGGAATTTTCTGACCTGGAAATGGACAGCATCTTCCCCAAAGGCATCATTGGATAATGCAGACTTCAGCAGCTGCAGGTCCCACTCTTGATGTCCCAGGGAACAGGATGTAGGCTGAATGAAATTTCCAACACTGTCAGGTTCTGGGAATTCGAAAGTTACAGATGATGGCAGGATCCTGCCTGTTTCCTAGACAGAGACAAATGTGCTTGGAAAATTCCCAAAGGCAAGGAATCTCCACCTATGGAGGTAAGTCTGGCCTAAGTCAGGCAAGAGAATAAGAATCCAACATAGTTCCTTTGTGTTCCAGAATGTTCCTAGGGACACATCATTGAGGGTGGAATAGACATTCCAAATGTTGCAGAGACACTAGTCTCTGAACGTGAGACTAACGCTATCCACAACGTCTTTCCCCTTCCATCCTCAAGACCCCATCCCCTGAAACAAAGAGGAAGAAATGTTCACTCTGTTCTATAGCCAAGAGAAGGAGGTGGTGGTGGGCTTGCTGGGATGTGCCTGTCATCTCAGCACTGGGGAGACAGAGGTAGGAGGATCTTGAGTTTGAGACCAGCTTGGGCTATAAAATGAGATAGACCTCAAAAATAGAGGGGGAGAAGACCTGGAGACAGAAAGGGAAAAAGACAGATTTTAAAAAGACCATAAATCACCCATGCAGAGACTGGCCATGAGACAGACTCTCACCAGCTTTCGATCGGAAGGAGTACAAATTAATCATTCAAAGAGAACCTTGAACTGGAGAAAGAAGGTGTGAACATGACTTTGCTCCTCCTTTCTCCCTCTTCCGTCCTCTCTTTCTCCCACTTTCCCTCCCTCTCCCTTTCTCGTTTTGTGTCTCCATCGGAGCAGACTTCTTGGCACCCACAATAGAGGCATACTGCTCGCCTTGAGAATGCAGTAGCAATCAGTCCATGGTGGTCACGCTGAGAACCGTGAGGCCTTCAACGCAAATGCTGCTCCACATAGCTGCACTAATTTTCCTCCCAGCATCCCCTTCTCCCAGATACCAAGTGTTCTAGACAGCCCCATCTCTTGGGACACAGAATCTCTGAGAGAGTCACCAGCACTAGTCCTGGGAGAGCTAGAATCTCACAGGTATCCCTCTTTTGGATTCAGGGCTTTCTTGTGGGCTCCAGACGAAGCTTGCCAGCACAGCTCTAGAAATCCCCAACAGTCTCAGGACGGGATCCCCACCCCTGGTGCCCGTACCACTCACTCCCAGCTGATTTCTGGCATCAGGAGGCTGCTTTGATGATCAGGGTCCCTTTCTTATGAACAAAAAGATGATCCTAAGGAGGCTGAAAGTTGCTCTCATATAGGATTGTCTGGAGGACTCCACACCCAGCTTCAGAGCTTCCTGATAGGCAGAGGGGAAGGGACACACCCCCATGGCATGCACAGTGCCCAAAGACACAAAGAGCAAACTCCCACATTTCTCCCAAGTCTTCCTGCCTCTGGAACTCACAAGAACTAAATACTTGCCTTGCAATGAAAACTTACCTCAAAGATGACCACGGTATGTCCTCTGGCCATCCATACTCTAAGTCAGAGAAGGATCCTCCATTGAGAAGGTCTGGATGAGTTCAGGGATCACCCACCCTTGGCAAGATCCAGTGGCAGAACTTAAGTCACAGAGAGGTAAAGCGATTTGCCCAAAGCAACACAGTAAGACAGGGTCTAGACTCTCCTATATCCTACACAATGGTCGACAGCCCAGTCAGTGTAGCTGGGAGCCATAGGCATGAAGCTACACGGTGAAACCAGGTGCTAGCACACCCCGCATCAACTTCCAGATTATGAAGCAAGGATGGTGGTGGTGTGGACCCCTTGTGTGTATCCTAGCACAAGGTCTTTACTCAATAAAACGTAACTTTCAATGTTTGCACAAAATACTCCCACATCCATCTGAAGCTTGTGACAAGCAATGCCAGGGAAGAGACCCAGGAAAGCCTTCTGTTGCCTACATGACTTAGTGTCAAGCTCACCTGAGTTAACACGCAGGAAACATGTGCAATAGGACAGAGCGTGAGGCCTGGCGTGAAGTGGGCACTCTGAGTAAACCACCTCTGTCCCTTCAGAGAGCTGCATCTGCACCTAGGTGTGTGTTGACTCTAACTGATGTGACAGGACTGACTTCCTGTTGGGCCAGATGACTGGGCTTCTGGAAACTGCTGTCTTCTCATGCAACGTTGCTTGGTTTTTGGTCCCAGTATCATCTGAGACAGGAGGGACTGACCGTGAAGGAAGCATGGGACACAGTTATTCAAAGTGCCACTGGGAGGAGGAACTTCTTAATCCTATCAAGTTGACTTTTCCCCTCCCAGATTGCTGGAGCCCCTCTCCTGGAGGCAGCAAGGCTAACCAGGCTCCCAGGGCCCTCTGGCTCCATTCAAAGTCTCCTTTCTCAGCTTTGGCACTTTTATGGCCCTTAATGACCTCCTATTGTGCCCTGATTGCCAATCAGGGCACACGTAATGACCAAGCAGCATCACTTAGCTCTTATTCTGATGACAATGGCCAGAGTGGCCAGTTAGCTGTTTTGACATGAGCGGGGTCACAGGGAAAGATTTCAAGCCAGTGACATAAAGATCACTGACCAGCCAGTACCCTGGACGCTTCAGTTGCCAGGGCTTGGACAAAAGAATGAACTCTGAACTTTTCTTTTGACAAATGGAGGTCATTAAAACTGTGGTGGGGGCCCCTTCAAAGGCAGGTGTAGACCACGATGTCCCTCAAAGTGCCTAATAAAGAGAGAACAGACGATTGTGTGAGATTTGGAGGAGGGAACTTCTGAGAGATTCAGTGAAGTGGTTCAAGAAGTCACAGAGCTTGGGACAAGGATTGACAGGGGCCAGAAGTGCCTGGCCAGCCCACCACCACCCATTGAATGGGTGGCTGCCCCAATTGTTCCAAAGCAGAGGCCAGCACAATAAACGCTTCTGAGCCTTTTCAGGGGTGCCCTGGCTTCCAGGGCCTGGGGCTGGCAAGAAAATCCAGAGAAAGCATCGCCACCAACCGGCCTTCTCAATTACAGCTATTTTCATAAAGTGCCCAGAGGCCTCCAAGCAGCTTAAAATCTTAAAGGTTTCTTTTAAACACCTGGAAGATGACATCTAATTGCTAGATATTGCTCCCAGTAATATATATGTAATAATATCAATCCCACCTCCCACCAGCAAACCCCAAACCCCAACTCCCCCTGAAAACCTCAGTCCCTACAGAACATAGGGCACCATGCAAACTCCCAAACAACATAGGGCTTCCAAACAACATAGCCCCCTTTCTCCCATTTCCCATCACCCCATAGCCAGCTGGGGCCACATGCTGCCCCTGGAGGGGCAAAACCAGGAGTTCTGACCTCCTGGAAGTCAACAGGACCAGCCAACTAAATAGATTGCCTGCAAATGATCTGAGTCGTAGAAGTTCAACCATGAAGGGAAATGAAAGCTTGGGGAATTTAGCCTCCCATGTGTGTGTGTGTGTGTGTGTGTGTGTGTGTGTGTGTGTGTGTGTGTTTTCAGAAGGTATTTTAATTCCTGTGTGACAGTTTGGATGAATTTGGATGAATTGGAAGCTGGGTCTTGAGGGAGCAGTGCTCTGAATGCATCATTAAGAACGTTTGCTGGACACATCACACACGCATGCTCAAGATACAGAATTCCTTACCCGTGTAAGGGTTATTAATGGTAACACCATCAGATGAGAAAGCAGTGGACAGGAAGCCACAAAGCACAGATGAAACAGTTGTGGAGACAAATAAATGGAGGTTCCACATCCCCAAAATGTGCCCTCAAGGCAGAGTCACATCCTTCGAATTGTCCAAGGACAAACCATTGTGGGTTCTTGGGCAGACGATGGTGTCCCCAGGGTTGAAGGAAAAAGTGATGACTCACAGATCCTGGGGAGGGACACACAAGCATACTCAGAAGGAAGTCCACTTAGACCCCTTTCCAAGGAAAGCAACATCCCCCCCCCCCTTGACACAAATGTCAAGACTAGGAGAGCTCTAGTGGGAGAAAGGAAATTCTTCTTTCTAGCATGTCCAGAAACGTGGTCTGAGTCACTAGGGCAACTCACTGCAACACATGCCATAACATCTTCAGCACAGAAAATCCAAATGGGCTCTAAGACAGTAGGCACGTCACCAGGAGAAACCCCGTTTTGATTACAAGCAAATGCAGAATGCCCTCTTCTCCAGACAGGACCCCAGCAGACATCTGATGTGATGGCAGCACTTTCTCCAAAGCACATAACCCTGATAAAGTCAGGCACAGCAAGGGATCGGCACCCATAAGCAACAACAGGCTAGAGCAGTTGTGGCAATCTGCTATGCTGCTTAACTTCTTAACTATTCTGAAGTTTTCCACTTAATATCTTCAGAACATGGCTAACTATGAGTAAGTGGGTCTAGTGACAGAGAAAGCGCACGTAAGATGACCACTGCAGACCTCCCTGGGCTGTGGAAATGACTAGGGCTATCCCTGTGTCCTTGACTTCTCAAAATAGCCAGCCCAAAAATTCCAAAGAAGTGTACTAGAAGTGTCCCATTTTTATGCACTTGTACTTTGGGGTGCTATGCCTTGAGCCCCAACAGATGAGGAAGGCCTGCCACCTTCATTGGAACAGTAAACATTAAGCAGATAACTCAAGTAATGAGTATTATTATCTGAAACGCCACAAAGGTAAGCAGTGCCCCGAACACCCGAAGATCTGCCCCCATCTGGAGGGCAGGACAGGACTGGGCAGAAGTTCCCTGGCATAGGGCACCAGAAAGGGCACTGATACAGACTGAGACAGCCCAGGCAGGGAAAGGGGGCTTGCCATGAGAGGCGGTGGCTTAGAATTTCCCAACGAGGAACAAAATGACTAGCTAGATAGCAGGAAACTTCCATTCCCAGCTGCCTCACTTTCTCTGCACACTGTAAACATCAGAATCCCAGCTGAACTAGAACAGCAGGGCCACCCGAGGCAGGAAATGGAAGGATGGGCCACCATGGGCAAGTGTGCTTACAACTCTGCTATGAGGCCAGACGAGGAACAGAAGGAAGACAGGGGGAGAAAGAAAAGAGGAAGAGGTGCAGGGTGCAGAAGGAAAAGAAAATGAGGACGAGGAAGAAAAGATGAGAAGGAAGGAAGGAGAAAAGACGAGGGAAGGGGGAGGGGAAAGGGAAATGATGAAGAGGAGGAGGAGGAAGACAGGGAGGAAAAAAAGAAATTGAAAAGCAAGTTTGATTGTGAGATTTGGTCCTCTTAGGAGTTGAGACAGAAGCATCTAGAAACTTCCAGAAAAGGGAAATATGCCCAGTTCTTAGGTGTATTCAACTGTCCTGGGTAAAAACGTCTACCAGCAACTCCGAGATGTGCTCACCCACTACCACCTCTAAGTCTGCAACCAAATGTAGGATGCCATTCCTTAGCAATAGCCTGTACCTGGTCCTACGAACCACCCACTTCTGAGCATGTTAGTGGAAAATCATTCTTAATTATAACCAGCACTAACTCATCATCTGCACAAGTAGTGTAGAGTGACATAAACCCACACCCCACTAAACTAAAGGTTTGTTTGGATCAAGATGGAGAGATATTGATCCAGGTGTGGAGACACATAGCCATGATCCCACCACTTAGGAGACCGGAGCAGAAAGATCACGAGTTCAAAGCCAGCCTGTACTACCTAGAGAGATTCTGTCCTGAAAGAAAGGAGAGAATGAGAGAAAGGGGGAGGAGAGAGGAGAAGAGATGGAGAAGAGAGGGGAAGGAAGGAAAGGGGGGAGGAGAGAAGGAAAGGGGAGGAGAAGGGAGGGGAGGGAAGAGAGGGGAGGGGAGGGGAGGGAAGGGGAGGAAAGGGGAGGGAAGGGGAGGGAAAGGGGAGGAAGGAGAGGAGGAGAGGGGAGGAGAGGAGGGGAGAGGAGAAGAGAGGAGAGGAGGGAAGGGAAGGGAAGGGAAGGGAAGGGAAGGGAAGAGAAGAGAAGAGAAGAGAAGAGAAGAGAAGAGAAGAGAAGAGAAGAAATCATAGAAGACATGGGTTTCCCCAAAAGACTCCCATTTCTGAGCCACATAGAGTAGACAGCCTCCACAACGCAGGACCCTGTGTCTCTCTTTTGGAAGGGCCTCTCTCTGTGTGGTGTCTGCTCAGAGCGGTCTGCGTTTTTCCAGGAAATGTCTCCGTTAAATATGCAAGCATGTTTAATTGCGGAGGCTCAGGCAACTTGTTTATCTTCCTTGCACACTGCCAGGGTGGCTCTCGTTTGTTATCTGGGGTGTGAAATGAACGCTGACAACAATTAATACCTCCTCCCAGGCAGCTCGGCGGCGCTCTGACGGGAAGCCGTGTACTTCCGAGCAGGCAGCTGAGGAGGTGGTGGGCCTGGCTGTCACTCAGGATCCAAGGGGCAGAAGAGTGACAGTGGCAGCTGACAGCCCCTCCCGCCGCCTCCGGAGAGGCCCCCGTGATAAAGCGTCCTGCTTTGTGGTGTAATCAACTTGCTTTACATGCCTTACTTCCTAATGAGCGCCGTGTTTAAACAAGTGTATAGAACACATCTGTCCGGGCCTTGGGACTCGAGGCTGTGTGACCAATTTCAGCATCTGAAAGTTAAATTAATGGTAAAGGGTTTAATTGTGAGTAAACAATACCGCATTAAGGAGCAGTAAACACAGCAGTGGGGACCTACCGACTGGCTCTGGTATCACAGATGTGGCTGCCTCTGTGTGACCATTAATAGTCCTCCCCGCCTGGACTCTCTGACAGCGCCTGGAAGCCCATTTGTCATCTAAATGGTCCGTCCCCTTCTCAAACATAATTTTGGCTCATGGTCCATTTGGGGGGGCTGGTAGGGTATGTTCCTTGGAAGATGGGCCAATTTTTTTTCAAAGCAAATAGGAAAAGTTCCAGTTTCTCAATGGAGACCCGAAGTGGGTAGGAGGCACCATGGCCTCCTACTCTAAACCAACATGGGTCCCAAGGACTGAGTCTGGCTTAGACTGCAGGCTTTGATGGCAGTGATTCCACAACTGGCTTTTAAACACCCTAGGGTGTCTCTAACAAACAAAGGATGCCTCAAAACCAAATTAAGTCCCCTTAACTAAAGATCATAAAATACACCACAGAACATTGTTACAGCAGGGGGCAAGGAAGCGACTGTCACATAAAATAAACAAGGTTCCGCCATCCAAAAGAGTTATACAACAAGGGCTCAGCACCTTCCTGGGTTGTTGGGGAACCAGGTCTGGCTGTCAGTGTGCTGGGTAGTAGACTTGTCTAGAAGGACACAGGGGCTCCCCCAAAGGTGTGTGCTCTGAGTGCTCCTGATCCTGGGGAGCATAGACTGCCCCCTGTTATTTCCTCCATCACCCATCAGGATAGGGGACATTCTGGTGGCCAGGTCCTGGGAAAGGGTCACAGGAGCACATGATACTCCATGGTCCTGAGGTGATCTCCCTCTGCACACTCAATGATTCCTCCTGTGGAGGGCTGGAGCTGGTGTCTCAGCCACCTTGCCCTCCTTACTGGGCAAAGAAGGTGCTACTATCTCCCCTGAATGCTGAAAATGTAGTCTGCTGGGATGAAATTTCCCTATAAGTAGAGAATGCCACCAGTCCAACTGTCAGGATTAACATCCCAGGTCCCCATCATCTCTCTCCCTTTAAATGTGGTAGTCTATGGCTTCCAAGAAAACTATCCTCAGGGTTATGCAACCTATAGGTTCTGAGTCCCTTCTTGAACCTCAGCACACTCATCTGTGAGATGGGAACATCAGTCACGTCATGTCGCTAAAAGAATCAAGTGCCTTCATGAATAGGGAGGGCACTGAGCAATGTATGACAGGACGAAAATTCCATAAACGTGACAAGCTATGAAGGCACCTCTTTAAATAAAACCCAATGATGCCAACAGCTAAGACATGCAGAGAGAAAACTGAGGCCCACATTGGGTCAAGGCAGCAGCTGGGCTGAACAGGGCCACCACGTCTCCTGCGTTGCTTGGCCTATCTGCCTTGCAGGAATGTGCACACAGCACCCACAGTCTCCGCATATCTGCTGTTGGATGTGCGGTGAGTCGGGTACGGGAAGGCAGCTGAGTACACTGCTCAGAACTCTGGAGAACTCCTGCCGGCTCATGTCAAAGGAGAAGGTACTGCAGTCCCTCAAAGCCAACTCCCAGTCACAACCAGCTACAGAGAAAACTCTCCCAAAGGGTTGGTCTATATCATGTGCTACATATACGGGGAAGCATGTTACTAACAACTCTCTGGCCAGAGAGGGTTTCTACATGTGGACTGCAATACTCCATGCATGTCCCACAAACTCCAGAACCTCTAAGTAGGCAGGACCTTTTGGTGACAGACTTCCACAGAGACAGATGCCTGGGATCTGAGCACTCCCATGCAGCAATGGCTTGGGCAGAATGTGAGATGAAGCCTCTTCCACCATCCTCCCCTCCCCATCCAGGATGACTCTGTCCCTTTGGCCCTGGACTCGTTTGCTTTCCATTGCTGGGATAAACACTAGAACCAAAGCAACTTGAGGAGCAAAGGGTTTATTCTAGCTTACAAAGTACAGTTCGCCATCAAAGGACACCAGGTAGGGACTTGGAGGCAGAATCTACAGCAGAAACCATGAAGGATAGCTGCTCTCAGGCTTGCTCCAAGCTTGGAGTGGACTACTTTTCCTATACATGCCAGCACCTCGTGCCCAGGGCAGCACTGCTCGCAGTGGCCTGGGTCCTCCCGCAGCAATCGTTAGTCAAGGAAATTGTCCCACAAACCTTCCTACAGGCCAATCTGATGGAGGCATTTTCTCTACTGAGGTTTCCTCTTCCCCAGTGATCCTGCTTGTATCAAGTTGACAAAAACAAACAAAAGAAAAGACAAATCTAACCAGTATGGGTTACAATGTCGGATCCTTAAGTAGAGTTTCATGTACCCAACCTTGTCTCACAGACTGGGCCATGTAATTTTACCAACACATGTACACACACACACACACACACACACACACACACACACACACACACACACACACAGTGTGTTTGCATCCTGAGCTGTTGTTGCTGCACTAGTCTCTTGGTTTCCAAGACCTTGTCTTGAGGACTGGCATCTGAGTCCCCCACCTCCTCTGACCTCTGAGTCCCTGAGATAGAGACTAGGTAGGCTGGCACTTTTTACCCCTGCCATCTCTCTGCCAGCCCTTGGAAGTGGGCTTTCCCATGGTAACTGGCAAGCATGCAAACGATGCCAGAGTCCCTCCGAGACAGGGGAAAGCTTGGAAGCCCTCTATCTGGTGATCTCCAAGCATTTGTCTCTCTGTGAAATTCTAACTTCAGAAGAAATCATTGAAAGGGGCCCAGAGTAACTGCTGAGACACAGTGACAGGATCCATGCTTGCCACCTGACCCTGACACCCCGCCTCTCCTGACTCCCCACTGTCTATCTGCTTCAGTTCCTCATAGGAGAACAGGCTGAAAACTACTACACCACACTTTGTTTCCTGGTAAAGAAGACTGTGGCCCAGAGAAGTATACAGGCTTACAGAGAGTAACACAGCAATCAGCAGACAGATGCTCCATTTTCTGATATGCCCTACCCCATTGTTCTCTGGAGTCCAAGTCTTGTCTGATGGATTCCCAGGCTATCTTTAAAGAAGTCTACTTGTATTTTCCTACTTTCTTCTGCTTTAAAGACGTGGCTGCCAGATCCAGTCCTAAATAGCCAGGAGCGATGTAGCCCACCAAGGGAATGGAAGCTGTTGCCTCTTCCTCTTCTGCTTTAGTTGCCCTTAAAGCCCACTTTCACCTTTATTGATTTTAGTTTTCTGCTGGTCTATGAATGACAACTTGAATTAAGACAATGTAGGCTGAGAAGTCACCAGGCTGAGCTAAACCGACGCCCAGGGCTTCGAGACTGAGTACTCCCTGACCACACAGCATCCTACCCATCATCCTCTTGGGGGGCTGGAACACATAGAAGAGGCTCCCTGAATGCCTGACATGTGTCCGCCCAAGTCTGCACAACATTCTGGGGTGTACGCAAGCTGGGACAGGTCACAGCTAGCCCTCCATGAAGCCTCTTTGCTGACCCACTGTTTGACGAGGGACTGTGTATTTATCCCTCTGGGCAACAAATCTGAGCCCTATCCCTCTAGCCCAGTCAGTGGCACACCTGACTCAGGTCAACTCAGAAGCCGCCATTCTCTCCAAAGCACCTTGCTTTGCACAAACCTTTGACCGGCAAGCCTGAAGTAGCATTAATGCTACAGCCTATCTGTACCGTGGACTCAAAAAACAACATAACCCTCGTAAGCTAGAGCGTACACGTTCACAGCCCACCTTAAGACATGACAGAGTAAGCTCATGATCTAAGGACAGCCAGTGCAGTACCCACTGTTACCACAGACAAACCCCAGCCAGAGGGGAGGCACCCCAAGAACAGAGTTCTTCCTTTAGACGTTCTGACTAAAATGATAATGCTGACTAACATTTAGTCTCATGGAAAGATGTCTTGCAGAGGAAATAATAAAACCCAGAAACAAAGTGTATAGTCCCATTCTAAAATAATTTCAGCGATCCCTAGGAAAACTCTTATTTGAAAAGAAAACAAGAAGCTGGGAACAGGAGACCAAGGCTAGCCTAAGCTTCTAGCAAGTTCAAGGCTAGTCTGAGCTATAAAGAAAAACTGTCCCCCTAAGAAAAGAAATGAAGGAAGGAAGAAAAGAAATTGAGACAGGTCAAAATGTCAACATTTGGAGAATGTTAAATGCCTTTTGGACTGATTTCTAAGTATATTAATTTATGATCAAGTAAAAATAATGCTGTTTTAATGGGTTTATGTGACACATCAAGATTACCTGGAACTCCATGCTCCTGAGGTTACCCTAAACCTGCTATGTCTGTGTCCTCACTGCTGGGGCAACAGCCACCTCCTGCCCCCTGCCTTGTTCTGACTCTGGGAAGACTTGCAGATGAGGTGTCTCAGGAAGTCCTCTCCTGCCGTTGCCACGGGATGCTGAGGCTGAAGATACAGACAAGGCGGGAGCAGACAGAGGGAACTGGAGAGTTCCACCAGACAGTGCACCAGCAGGGAAAGCCACCTCAGAGTCTTTTGTCCTGGCCCCAAAGCCAGAGGCCTGGGATTCTGATGTGGTCTGATGTTTCCTCCACATAAGAGGCTCCCAGGAAGAGAATACTAGCCCTCTTTTGGAAGTCAAAGACAAACTCGAAAATCTATTACAAGATTATCTTTCTCCCCCCAGGGGGTGGAAAAACACGATCTAAACACAATTTTGCATTTGTTTCTTGGGGAGATTACAAGTCATCAACACTGAACTTCTGTGGGTCACCCTGGGTCAGGAAGTCATAGGAGGCTCTGTTCTGCTGGGTACCACAAGCTCCAGTTCGCTCTGTTCTTCTTACCAGACTGACCCAGCCACCAAGGTCCAGCCTCCTCAGTCACAGAGACAGCACTGAGACTCCTATTCAGGCCATATGTCAGGGCTGTCTGTGAGAGAGGCAGTGAGTGGAAGGGAGGAGCCCACCAAGACACACCCCTCTCTTCAGATAAAGAGGGCGCCATCTTGTAGCCAGGCTGCTTGGGAGGGCTCCTCCCAAAGTGAGAATATCTAAGTGTTTTGTAAGGGTGTTAAAGAGGGTAATTAAAGGGTACCACATGTCAGACCACACACACACACACACACACACACACACACACACACACACACACACACCATCCTTCCAGATCCCAGCCCTGCCTCTCAGAGCCTCTCAGCTGCTGCAGAACCGTGGCTAGTAACAAAAGGTGTTAACTGCCTGATGAGGGGGCCATGCTGATAGATGACCCATTATGGTGATCGCTCTTGTGCGGATGGCAACTAGGTTTGATCAATTAGATTTTAATGTAAAGTGGGGCCTGGGGGGAAAACCAGCAAGGGGGCAAGGGAAGACCCTTTGTTACTAATGCATCTGAAAAAAGCACTTAATTGAGGTCATAATAATATTAGCAGTTCTCATCATCAATAATTCAGCCTTATTTATTACTACTGATAGAGAGCTGTCAGGAGGGAAACTCAGGAGCCTTTGTTGAAGATAGGATGCATCCATTCCCAGTGAGTGCTGGTCCAGTAGATTCTCCCTCTCCTCTCCCCTCCTCATCTCCCTCCCTCTCTTCCTGTCTCTCCCCCTTCCTTCCTCCCTTCCTCTCCACCTCTCCCTCTTCTCCCTAATTCTTAAATTCTCAAATCACTTTCTAGGAAGAGTCTATTTGTGGAACTAGTTGAAGGACTGGAAATAAAGTTCATGAAAAGGCATGATCTAGCCCTCCCTGTACCCTTCCTCGTTCCTTTTGAAGAGTAACTGATTTTGCTGAAGAAATCTGTCAGGAGGGGAAAAGATTCCTATATTTTTATGATTTAAAACCCTGAAAAATGACACATTTAGTCATGTGTGATTTTGTTATCTTTTAAAGTGAAAAGAGAGGGTGCCTGCAAGTGTGTGCTAAATGAATGTGTAATTGCACAATTAAAGATGCTAGCCTCCGTGTTAAAATTTAAAATGTATTAGTCTCGTAAAACCGCCTCATTAGTCTGTGTCTTAAAGGACACACTTGTCCATAATGAGGCAAAGGCAGGAAATGGTCCGGGGGTGACAGCCAGGGGATGGAGGGGATGTTGGAGCTGGCTGCCATTTCATTTTTACAGTGTGTGTGTGTGTGTGTGTGTGTGTGTGTGTGTGTGTGTGTGTGTGTTGGGAGTGCTTAATAAAGATAATTGGGCTGGTCCACCCTGCTCCCATCTGGAATGGAAACAGACAGAGCCTGGGGCAGAAAATTGGTCATTAACCAGGAAAATAACCTATCTGAAAGGGATTTGTTTGTGTTACAGATGACGTTTGTAAGTTTTTGCACCCCCACTTCCTTTTTTTCCCCAACCTAAATAGAAGTTAAACTGCCCTTTGATGATCGTTGTCTGGTAGGTTAGGAAACATCAGCCTCCGGGTCAGGCCAGGCAGCACAGGTGTTAGATGGTGAAGGGAGGAGTGGTCAGCTCCAATTCAGTTCAGCTGGTAATGAGCCCTCTCTACTGAAAGCAGGCTGGGGAAGAGCTGAGAAGAATTAGTGGCCCATTGCCCTGGCCTAGCCATTGTGGTCTCAACATACACATAGGCGGGTCACGTGCTCAGAGAACTCATTCGTCAATTCCAGTTGGAATCACAGAGATTAGGGCAGCCAGGAGAAGCCCTGTGCCTTATCCAACCAGCCTTCTGGTGATTTCGAGAGGGAGTAATTACGGTAATTAGAAAGGAGGGCTCCGTGGCAAAGCTCCTCTGATCCCGCTATTTCCAAGGAAGGTTGCTCAGCTGCTTAGAAGGGCGTGTGAAAGTGGGGTCTTCAGAGACAAAGGGGGTGGGAGGAGGAACCAATACAACCTGCCTTTTGAAGAATAGAACAACTCTGTGCTCTGGAGAAGCCCCACTAGACTGTGGTCCTCCTCGGCTGTGACCATGTTGCTTCCCATGAAATACTTGGCAATGCCACAGGGCACCTTGGTTGTCAAAAATTAGCATCTAGTGGATAGAGGCCAGGGATTATATCCCTACCCTACCTTCTTACACACACACACACACACACACACACACACAGAGAGAGAGAGAGAGAGAGAGAGAGAGAGAGAGAGAGAGAGAGAGAGAGAGAGAGAACTACCGATCCCCAGATTCCATCAGTGCAGGAGCAAGAAGCTCTGTCCCCTCATATGCCACTCACTGAGGAAGTCCAGTTTGCTTGGTCTCAGAACCAGGTCTCTGCTCTTGCCCGTCCCCGCCCACGATGCTCCATGGGTTAGCACAGCGCAGAAGAACATCCCATAAAAGTTCTCCAGAACTATGATCCAAGCCAACTCATCTTTCAGTGAGTTGGTCAGACCCAGCCTAGAAGCAGAGGAGAAAGGATTGCTGTCATAGTATCTTTGGGCTATTTGCCCTTCATTCCAGGACACAGTGTCCTCTGAATCACAACAGGAACTTGGACGAGGAATTGTGAGCTAGCTTGCAGACTCAAACTTGGCTTCAATGCCACCTCCCTGAAATCGATATAATGGTTACCTTGCTCTGTAGGGCGGGGAGGAGGGAATAATAAAATGCTGAGTCCAGTAGCCAGAGTGCTAGGGGGAGGCCTATGGGAGATTCTTTCCAACTGGTGTCAAGAGCCATGATAGGTAAAGATGGCAACAGGCACCCCAAACTGCGCAAGAGGAGACTGCCCGTTGTGAATCCAGGGGTGGATAAAGTGTGATGCAGATGCCCAGGGTTCTGTCTACTTAATCATCCGTGTCATCCACAAGGCTCAAGTGTCTGCCCATGCAAAGCATCACTCCCCTTTCCCCCTGTCTCTCCACCTGGACTCTGGGAGGAGCAGGGAGGCAGGACGGCCTCTCCAAACTTCTCTCCACTCACGCCTGTCTCCTTCCGACAGCCTTCGACTGTGCTGTATCTTTTCCAGCAAAGCCCGCATCGCTTCCAATGTGAATTTCAAATCACACTGATCCACCCTTCTTAGCTGAAGTCAGCTTTATCAACCACAAGAGATGTGGGATTTGAGAGAGATCTGAGTAAATTCACATTGTTTGGATAAACTCATTCGGGGAGCTCAACAAATCAAAGCCGAAATGGATATGTATTCCAGAGAGACTAAAAGCTGCTGGGGGAAGAGCAGGGGGAAAGTTACTATTAACATTTTTATTTCTTAAGAAGAAAAAAAACCCAGCAATTCCCTTTTAATGAGGGTGTTCACAGCCTCTTTTTGAACCTCCACCAGAGCTCCTAAGGATGTACCAGTTGAAGTGACAGGATCTTAGAGATGGTTGACAAGGGAAACAAGGTGTCATAGAGTTATGCTGTCCACTGGCCTTACCTCCCAGTTTTGGTCAGCAAGAGGGCTATCAAATATGGTAATGGGTGAATTTATGCACTATCCCATAATTTAAGGAACTGTGTGTATCATGTATATTTAAAACAATTTCTCTGTAGTTTTAATTATCTCAGTCTGCAGGGGCAAAAGGGAAAAAAAAGAGCCAGGCAGCTCTTGCCTGGGACCAAAATGAAAGCATTTGCCCGCTGACAGCTAAGACGTCTGTCCTAGCTGGTTGAGATTTCTATAAAATTTGCATTGGAAAGGCAGCTTTAAGTATACTTAAAATAAAAAGGGGGCATTTGCATCTAATTTGCTACACTTGCAGTATTAAGAGTTTTATCTGAATAAAGACACGTCAACTGGATTTATATAGTTAAGCTGATAGCTGGGAAAGTCAATACCAAAAAATACCAGCTAAATTCAACAAAGTGGCAGAGAACCTAGTAGTATTCACAAATCGTGTGTGTGTTTTTTTTTCTTCCCCTACTGGTGACTTTAAAACTGTAGCAAACCATCTGCTTTTTGTACAACTGTGGTAATAACAAGGTTTTAATGAAAGGCATCTATGGATGGACCTCTTTCCCTAACCCCCCAAAACCCCGGCACAGTCAAGCATCCTATCAAACTCTGAGGTTATGAAATGAAGTATCCTATGGAGAACTGCATCAGCTCTGAACTCAGATCTGACCTGGAATCTTGGCATGGCCACTACCTACCTAGCTGTTGGGCCTCTTTATCTTCAGCTTCGTCATCTGCCACATGGAGATCATGAGAGCTGTTCCCCTGATTGGCTACAGTTGGGCAGTCTGTGAGGAGACTTCCTGCCCAGCTGAGAACTAACTCTTTTCACTTGGCAAGCCAGGGACGTGTAGACTTCTGCCACCTCCTCGGAGGGGCCACCCATCATTCACAGAAAGGTGCTGTCCAGGGTAATTTAGACTAAGTACCAGAGCATCAATTGGCGTATAGTAAGTGCTCAAAAAAATATCAGGTTTTAATACTGACAATGTCAGTCAACCACGAAATGTTACACTCCCATGGGATTGCCTCACTAATAGTAGTTATAAGTCACCTGTCCCTTGAAGCAGCACTCTGGTGTAATGGGCTGCAGGGGACACAGCTCCTTCGCTTACTTAGACTGGCCTTGAGGAAGGAAGAGTGGGCAGCATCATTCCATCTGGAATGCCCTTCCTTTCCCCACACTGCCCAGCTGGAAAAATGCAGTAAATCCCAGCTCTGGTCACAGCCTCACACAGCTGGGAACAGATTTCTGTCTGCATGCTTAGAGCAGTCTCTGGGGTCTAGCTCCCCTCACCCCTTTCCCAGTTCAGGGGAAACATCACCTAGGAAGGGGACACAATGCCCCCCAGTGTTGGCCTCCCTACCTCCTGTTCCACAAACCCACTGCCCTGAAAGATCAGCTCCTGGACCTGAGCTGCCTTGCTCAGGGATCTGGGAGGCAGGGGCTCCTACTACCAGGAAGCCCCATGCTCAGCCCAAGACCCCTATTGCTTCCCTTATTTCCAAGCCATCCTGGTTTCCAATCAGGCTTCTCGGCTCGCCATCAAGGCGCCTGGGGTGGGTCACCTCCCTCATCTGTGAAAAGGGAGCCCTGAGCATTCCCACATCTTGATGTTCCAGTGCAATGTGAGGAGGCTGATGAGTAGTGACAACCACCACAGACGGAAGAGAACATGGGCCAGCCACAGCCAGTCAGACTAGATCAAGGCAAGTCCTAACCACGGCTCCCCGAGTATCACTTTCTGAGACAGGTCATAGAATGATCACCCCAAATAGACAGCCACGATGACAGGAAACAAGGAGTCTGCCCCAGTTTGTAACAGCCAAGGCCTGTCATCTGGTACAATGTTCTGAATGGAGGTTTTGCTGTCTTAGTTGGGAAAGAACATGTAGGGAGGGGCAGGAAGATGTAGATGTTGGGTCTTCCTCTGTAGATCTCCATGTAGGTTTTGTTTGTTTGTTGTTTGCTTTGGTTTTTGTTTCGTTTTGTTTTTTTAAGCATCTCTAACTGAGCCTGAATGGAACCCACTGATTGGCTAGGCTGGCTGGCCATCCAGTCCCTGGGTCTGTCTCTACCTTCCAGCTCTGAGATTATAGGCGTGTGTCCACTGTCACATGTATTTTTTTCCCAACATGTGTTATGGACCTGAATTCAAACACTCTCAGTTTGCACAGCAAGCTCTTCACCTTCTGAGTCATCTCTCCAATCCCTAGAGAAAAGAAACTCAACATCCTTTGCCATTCACAGAGCAAGATCCACAGGTCAAAATCACACAGCCACCCAGCTAGCAGCCTCATCACATATGGGGATGTCTCCAAACAAAAGAATTCTGTGGTTGAAGATGGTGGGCAGGCTAGTCCCAAAGCAACAGCCTTTTCCCCTTAAGTGGGCATTTGCTCATTTTGAAACCGCTGAATTACAAATCAGAAGAGAGCACAGAGCACCCTCCAGGCCATGGGTGGAGAGAAGGCAACCACCAGGATAGTTCTGAGAGCAGAGAGGGGCAGCATAAGCTATCCAGTGCAGCCTCTCACCTCCTGTCTAGCATGGGGCTACGCTGACAATCAGAGCCTGGACAAGGACCATGGTAAGCACGCAGGAGGCCCCAGGGACTGTTAAAGTGTGTCATTAAAACAAAGGTTATTCTTTTCAAGGAACACTCATGAGCAGGCCACCAATCTAGCTATCTAAAACTGTGTCAGCAGGGGACCTTCTGAGTCTACTGACCTCACATGTCAAGGTCCCACCAAGAGTGAAAAAGTTTGTCCAGGAGCACCCCTACACTCCCACTTGTAGGCTCCATTGGATGTCAGTCTTTCTTGGGATTTTAACTTTCTAGGCTTTGCTGTTGCTGCTGTTCTGCTGGAGAATGGAAGAACGAGGAGAGACATCTGGTGACCTCCCAGCAGAGTCAAGGGGATGTGGCTGGGCCTTACAGTGTCTGCCGCATTCCAGGAAGTAATTCCCAATAGCATCTCTCCTGTAGGGATGCTTGGAGAAGGCACCACCATCACGCAGGCTGAAAACAGTAAATCCAGGACTCACTGATCACCAGGATCTGCAGAGACTCTTATTGGGAACATTGCCAAACACAAGACTATGAGAGGGTGCCACTCAAGGAGGATGTCTTATTGTGCTAGGTGTTTGACACATGTCACATGCTGGACATGGGTTGGTTCCCTTGCTTCTAACCCTTTAGACCTCTTTGCTCTCTGTTAAACAACTGTTCCTTGGAGGAATCGGCAGCAGCTGAGAACTAGGATCCTGACACACACCACTGGCGCACAGGCAGAGGAGATGCAGGAACTCGAATGTGTGCTCCCCTTAGGCCTGGAGCTCAGGAGTGAGATCCTAGCCCAGATGCTAAATGAAAGCCACAGGCTAGGGCCTCAAGACAAGACTAGATTGAAGAAGGGGCTGGGAGAGGAAAAGAGGCAGTTGTGAGGGTTTTAAGACTCTCAGAAGAAGGGCGACTTGTCCTGGGGACATGTCTGGAGGACTCTACCAGTCTGTATTGGAGCTGTACTGAGGATCTCCATTTGTACTAGGCCAATGGCCTACAGTGTTCTGTCTACCCATGTTCACCTCTCCTAGGATGCTGGGCCTGATGATGCTCAGTGAACACCACTCTTCTGTGTGCCCATCTTTACATTCCAAAGAAGCCAACACCGCTGTCTAAGGCTGTGTCCACCCTGCCTGTGAGGGCCAACCACTTGCTGTCACTTTGTACTGCAGGACTCATCCCTGGCCACCAAACAGTTCCCTTGACAGTGTGATTGTTTTACTGTCCCAAAGTCAGGCCAGATCCTGAGCCGCACAACACGCTGACTTCACAGGCTTCACTGTCACGGATCTGTGTTGTGGAATACTACTTTAACTATGGAAAGGTGTGTTACATTTGTTGATGCTGCGTTTGTGTAACAACGCAAAGATGTGCTGCTTTATCTGCCTTGTGCACCTGATTACAAAGCTGAACAGTCAATAGCTAGGCAGTAAAGGGATAGGCAGGGCTGGCAGGCAGAGAGAATAAGTGAGAGAAGAGGAATCTAGGCTCAAGAGAGGAGAGAATAAGGGAGAAAGAGAGGGAGACCCTTGGGGCCAGCCAGCCAGGGAAGAAACAGAAAAGTAGAATATACAGAATAAAAGAAAGTTAAAAAGCCCAGAGACAAAGCATAACTGAAGAGACATGGGGTTAAATTAAGCTATAAGAGCTAGTGGGGAAAGCCTAAGCTAAGGTCTAGCATTCATAACTAATATTAAGTCTCCACGTTGTGATTTGGGAACAGGTTGTTGGCCAAAACAAAGCCTGATACAGACCCAGGCCCTGGAATCACACAGATTTGCTTTCAATACTGCCATTGTAGAATTCTGTACCATCTCGACAGCTACCCTCTGAGTCTCAATTTCCTTATCTGTGAAATGGGGGTATTCCTGGCTATTGGTCTCAAAGTTCTGTTGGGCAGAATGAGATGAAACACTCAGTGCAAAGCAGTCAAGAGTTTATGTACCCAGGCCAGCATGAAAATAGAATAGATACTACAACAACAAAAAGCCTTCCAGCTGTTTAAGTCACATACACACTAATACCCACGCGTGCGTGTGCGCGCACAAACACACACACAAGTAGACACGCATGCATGACTACTGGATAAAAAAATCTTTACTGCTTGGGGGAGCTGACTGGATAAGGAAATGAAAAATCAAGACCAGAAATAAATGAGTATGTACTCAACAGGCACTGACCTAGAAGCAGCTGCTAAACACCTAGAGGGCCTCAGCCATTTTTTTCAAGGTCTCTGCTCTGTGCAGAAGTGAGGACAAAGCTTGAGACATAGGTAATGTGACTATTTAGATTAAAACCCCCCAAAGAAAACCAAAAGATGACCCACGCTCTTTAAGTAAATTGGGATGGGTGGGGTAAGGGCCTTCGGTAAAGGTGTTACCTGAAAAAGAAGAAAACAAAACAGAACAGGCCATCATCAGCCATCAGTCATGGTAGGGAGGTGGTAGATCTCACCAGTCCCTTCTGGGAGCCACAGCCACAAGACGCCTTCAGTTGGGAGTCAGAAGCCATTTCCTATGTCAGACAGTTTTCCCACTGACTAGGGTTCCCTGTTGGTGGCAGTCTGTATGCCTGGCTGAAGCAAATGCAGTTTTCCCCTGAGGGCTGCACCTGGCAACCCCGTATCAGCAATCCCTGCTGATGAGCATGACTTTGCCTGCCCCACATCACAAAGACATGAGGACAGAGCCCATCTCCAGAAAGACCTCAGGAGTCTGCAGACATGCAAACGCTCGGGAGCAGGATCCCAAACCGAGCATGCTTAGGGCATTTTAAGAACCCAATAAATCTGGACATGGTGGTGCACACATGTAACCAAAGCACTCAGAAGGCTGGGCCGGGAGGACTGCAAGACAGTGGTCAGCTTGGGAAATGAAGTAAGATTCCGACTCCCAAAACAAAGCAAAAAAATAAAAATAAATAGCTTTTAAAATGAAAGAACTAAATGAGGCCAAGAAATGGCTCAGCAGGCAAAGGTGCTGGCTTTGCAAGCCTGGCAACCTGAGTTCAATTCCCAGACCCCGTGTAAAGGTAAAAGTTGTCCCCTGACTTCCAAATGCATTTGGTGGGTTTGGGGAGTGCTCTCTCTCTCTCTCTCTCTCTCTCTCTCTCTCTCTCTCTCTCTCTCTCTCTCACACACACACACACACACATACACACACACACACACACACACACACACACGGAACTGGCCAGGCACAGTGGCACTCATCTTTACTCCCGGCCCTTGGGAGGCAGGCAGGTAGATCTCTGTGAGTCAAGGCCAGCCTGCTCTACACAGCCAGAGCTACTTAGTGAAAACAAAAATAAAAAACCCAAATCAACAACAACAAAAAGATGAGGTGGATGACTAGACTAAATGAAACGTCTAAAAGTAGATTCTCCACACAATATTGATAAATTTCAGAAATAACATAAGTGGGTAAATGCAGTCACATACAAAAGAGAGCTCCCAGTCACCCTCAGGATCAAGATGGGGGTTCCACATCGAGGGTCTCTTCTATAAAACAGTATAGCACTTACGTGTAATGTGTAACTGCAAAGTCATTTCATGCACTGTAAATCATCTCTAGATTACTTTGAATAACTGATATGATGCAACTATTGCAAGATCATTGGAATACTCTTATTTAAAGGTTAGTGAGGGGGGAAAAACTTTGTGTATCCCATACAGGAAAACAAAATGTTCTAGTATTTTCAACATGGTGAATTTTCAACATGTGGGTTAAACAGATACAGAAACTGTGGGTACAAAGGTCCAGCTGTCCTTTGTTATTCCGTGTAGGCCCATTAAGGGGGGGAGGCAAAACCATCTACCATCTCAGAAGTCAGGAGTGGGCTTCTGAGGCAGAGGGGGGTGATGGGAGGAAGCGGGGCATTGCTTCACACATCCACCACGGAGCATTCATCAAGCTGTGTGCCGTGATCTCTGCACCTGTCTCTATGCCAGACTTCAACTCAAAAGCGGAAGTGGGTGAATGCATTAGACACAGCGAAGAGGAAATCCATGCCCTGGACAACGGGTTGAAGAATTAGGCCGCAGCATAGTGAGAAATTGATGCAGAAACATCACAGGGGGACACAGGGGAGACACCTGAGACATATCTGATCTCAGTCCCCCCAAAAAAGAGAAGAAGAAATTGGGGGGAGTAATATTAATGAAGAGGGTAAAGAACAGAAATGATAGAAGTTACCAGTCTTCAGTCTCAGGGTTCTAAGCTGAATAAGCAAACGTCCACATTTAGCCAGAACTCACTGACAGGAAGTCGCAACATCTTGAGATAAAAGGAATGCTACCTGCAGAAAATGGGGAAGGAAGTGATACTCAGCATAGGAAGAGTAAGGGCTCATAGCAACATCCTCATGACAGGTACTTGTCAAGTGATAACCGACCTATGGGCATTGCCACCGCCTTATGGGACCTGAAACAAGATGCTTAACCACAAGAAGCCTTCATTTCCTTAGAACAGGGTTCTTGGTAAAGATGGACTGAAACGACATAAAATACTTGGCAGATCTTCCAGAGCTCAGTTAAGGCTCAGTTAATCTGAGCTACAAATCAACTTCCTAATGAGCTGAAGCCCCAGAAGCGATGAGGGCCATGTTCTCCTCAAACTGCCTATGGAAGCTGCTAGCTCCAGGATTCTCATGGCCACACCTTGCTAAGGAAGGAAATCGAATAAAAACGGGGTCCGATATTAAGCAGAAAGGAAGGAAGGAAAACAGCCAGTAATCAAGCATCGTGTGTTTCTGTAGAATTCAGGATGCTACTTAAAATAAAACTTAGGTGCCACGCTCCTCAAGGCAGGTGCAGTCGATTAAGGCCATGATAGTGGAGTAAAGGAAAGAGCAGGATTTAGTACTCTGGATGCTTAAGAAGTGAGTGCTTGTATTTAAGCCTAAAATTGTTTGAAAATGGGAAGAAGTGTAACAGGATACAATTGGGCTAATTATGCAATATTTGTCTTTTCAATTCTCTAATAACTCTATGCTGTTCCTAAAATGGAAGAGCGAGTCTTTCGGTGTTGTGTGCTCCCTGTGCGGACATTTCTCATAGTGTGTACTTAAGAAGTGCCTGACATTGATTTGTGTTGATTTCTAAGTCCATGTAATAAATGATACGTGTTTTCTTAAAAAAAAGGGGGGATCCAAAACATGATGGCAGCTATTTCCTCTTGTAAGGTCAACACCCCTTGCACCAAAATGCCAGTGGGATACAGAAGCACTATTTAGTCACTCTTCCATGATATGTTGTGATTGCAAGTGTGCAACTACATCAAGTGTGTTACTGTGCCAAGTGTCACACGGTCGCCACGGTGGAAGGAGTTGGTGGGTGTTCCTCTCCCTTCAGGTGCTTCCTGGGTGATCGCCCGGTACAATCACCTTGCAAGTCCTTTATGTATGGCGCCATTCACTCCACTTCCAACACAGCTCCCTCAGCCAGACCTAACCACCCACCAGCTGTCTGTGGGCGCCTCTCCTACCCACAAGCTGTCTGTGGACGCCTCTCGTCACCAGGGTGCCAGTGCCTAGAAAAGTGCCCGGTTTCGTGCAGCAACCATTCTGCAAGTGTTTGCCGACTGAATAAGCTTGAGAGGGGTCATAAAGTTGTTGAACACTTTGGAGGGGAACCTAGGATTGTGTGAATGGCTATAAATTCACTCAACAGGAATCCCAAACAAGATTTTCATTTCTCCTTCAAATCCTGTCCCACCACACTCTGAACAGAGTTCCCCAGAACAGAAAGATAAATAACTAATAAACAAACAAACAAACAAATAAATAAACACTGAGTGACTAAGGGGAGCAGCTCACACTGTGGCTGCCACTCCTGCCTGCCATCTTCTCCCATTCTAAGTCACACCAGGAGCTGAAGAAGAAAGGCTACTCAGCATAGCACTGTCCCTAGAAGCCACCTCTCCTCTCCCCTGTAGCGGTTTGGTGGAAACTCAAACTCTGTGGCCCTCTACACTGTGTCTGTGACATGCCAGGGGATGGCACGGCCACTGTCTTCCCAGTGGATGCCAACACTCAGGCAACAGGCTTTGACAACGGACTACAGCCGGGGCCACCACAGAAGCACATGGGGCAAGGGACTGAGTGACACACCCCAGTTCTGGTCAGGAAACTCCTCCTGCTACCTGTGTGCTTCCCCCGGAACCCTACTGCCCCCCTTCCACTCCTGGGAGCCAAGGAGGATACAGGAGGGAAGGGGGGGAGATGCATTAAAATAAAGAGCGAGAATGCAGCAGTGTAAGGTTGGTCACACATGTGTTGTTAAGTCAAAACCATGTCCCGGTGTTTGTGGGAGGTGGAATTATCTCATTCTTTTAGCCGGCAAGGCTCTGTGATCCACCATTCAAGTATGTGATTGGATTTTGGCTCAACAAAACCTTAAATTACACACCTATTGTGCCTGAGTTAAGCCCAGCTTCACAGCGGTGGAGGAGGCCTCTGCAGCTTCCTTGGCGGCATTCGATCCAGTGTGGGTTCTCATCACCCGTTGGTGAATGAGTAATAGGATTAGAGCGTCTCGTCTCGGGCCACACTGTAATCTTCAGGTTGGGACAAAGGCTGGGTGATGGATAGGAGCTTCGTGGTCCAGACAGGCCTGCTTCTGCAGTGTAGCACTGACACAAGGGACAGACCCAGGGCGTCTGAGAGGACAGTGCCAAGTCTTCAGAAGAGGCCTGTGCATGTGAGTTCATGGTCTACCCAAAGAACAGGGCGCAGCACTCACACAGAAGGCCATGTCTTAGCAAATGGCTCCTGACCTGACAGATGTCTCATAAGTTTTTTTTCTACTCAGGGTCCACTTTCCACTTCTGGTTATTGGACCAACTCTGTTCCATGAAGACTCCACCCCATTCTTACTTTGAGAGGAGACAGGGCAGGATTGGCTAGGCCTCCAGCTTGGGAATAGGTCATGTGACCAAAACAAGTCCTTTAGAGCTGCTGGCATTCACTGTAGATCCATTGTGTGGGCTTCCAGGACACAGCCTGGAGGCAGGACCATATCAGCATGGGCTGCTTGAAGAGAGTAAGGTGAGCCAGGCCATGGGATGAGAGGCAGGAGGATGCTAATCTGTCTGCTAGAAGCCAGGTCCACCCCTGGAGATCTCTAGTCACTAAAAGTCAGCAGTTTCCCCATCTTGGTGCAAGACAACTTGAGATGGCTTTTCTGCTCAATGAGTTCTGCAACATTTTATAAATGAAGATGCAGAGTTCACAAAGGTCTGGCTATCTGCCTGAGACCATGAGCCCAGGGCAGGACAGAGCTGGGTCTCAAGACCAGGCTTTTAATTTCAGTCCACTGTGCTTTTCCATCCCTTGACCCTCCCTGCCAGTCAGCTGTGAACCTGTACCACAGGAGGGAAGGAACTGCCCGGCAGCCGGAGAGATCCAAGACACGTTTTCAGACTAGAGAGGCATGGATATGTTGTCTCTTCCTGTCAAAACTCCATCTAGCCAGCTGTGGGGGAGGTCTGGAACAACGGGAGTAAGTGTTGGGAGATGGGTGGATCTTGGTTAAGTTTTATCCAACCCAGACACTTTCTAGTTGGATGGCTTTGAGCCAGTACTTTAACCTTTCTGAGAAGAAATAGAAACAAACTCTCCAGGGCAACAATTAGGACCAATTGGCAAGTTCATCTGTGTCTGCTGCAAATAGGAAGTTTCCCTTACTGTGAACCAAACCAAGAGATCTGGGCATGTTTTTCTGAAACAGCAGCATGTCAGATCTAGGTGTCTTCAGACTTACCTTAGTGGTCTGCAATGGATAGTGGTGGGTTGGCTCTGTAACTGCAGAACCTGCCACTTGAAGGGATTGTATTCCCAGACCTGTCCTGCTAAAAGGGAATTCCCAGCATACCTCTCCTTGCATCTCATTGGCCAGAATTAGATCACATGACTGCTCCTAGCCGCAAGGGCCTCTGGGAAGATCAACAAAAAGTGCTGTATGCTCTGTATCCCTAGTATCAGAACTCCAGGGAGGCAGTGTTTGCCAAATGATAAATACTAAAAGCACTGGGCAAAAGCCAGCATGCTTGAAATACTCAGATCTGGAAGCGGCATTGTCCTTACTAGACAGCATGCTCTGCCAGCCAGCCAGAACATTTCTCATCTCAGGGCAGAATGCCATCAGGGGCCTCATGCTTCCTGCCAGGCATCTCTCCTGAAAGTCCAGTCATTGACACCCCCATCCCCGCCCCTTCTCCAGAAGGCTCACTCGCATTGCTTACCTTTTTGCAGCCATCATGGCGTCTCTGCAGAGAGAAGAGAATACCCAGGAAAGGGTCTGAAACTGCAGGTCTGGAGTCAGACATAGGTCATCAAGTGCAGCAGGTGGGCAACTCTGGGGCTGTGGGAGCCTCTGCTCAGTCACCCTGAGGCTGCTTCCCTCACCAGTCATAACCCGCAGTCTCCACAGGAAGCATGTCCCTTCCCACTCTCCTCTCTGCTTCTGTCCACAAAAAATGAATCCTCAAACCTTTCCAGATGCACAAAGAGACTAAAGATCCAGCCCCAAGGGAACCATCATTCTTCTGGATTACACATAGTGGTGGCCTGACTCCTCAGCCATCCATCTTCCCTGGATCCTCAGTGATTGATCTTGTAAATCATCCATTCAACACTCAGTTAGAGTGTCTACTAGTGTCAGCTTGACACTGGATTCTAGGATTACAGGCCAGCAGTTAGTCACCCCAGGACCCTGAAGAGCTTCTCTAACTGGTACCCAATGGGACATATAACCAAGCTTCCTAGGGATAGTACCTAGAATGTCCCCACAGTTTGCCCTCCATCTCCACTCACAGCATCCTACCTGAGGATTGCTTCTGTGTGTCGTGGGCCCTCCATGTCACTCCGCCTAGGTTGGCTGCAGTCACAGCTAGGTAATGACATATGTTGGAAAGGGTGCAGAGAAATGCCCCCTCACACGCTGTCAGGGAGAATGCAAAAAGACACAGCTGCTCTGCTACAGGCTGGGAGTCACTCTGAGTTTAAACAGAGTCGCCGTATGGTCCAGCGATTCCTCTTCCAGAGACATACCAAAGAAAGCTGAAAATGTGCCACGGAAAAATATTCTCAAAAATGCTAATAGCAACAATGTTCGTAAGTCAAAAAGTCAAAACAACAACGCAGGTGTCTAGCTTCTGATGACTGAAGACACAGGAACATTCTCTCCACAAAGAGATCTCAGTCACCTGTGGAGAGCAAGGAACCACCCTGCATGCCACAGATAGGCCAGCTAAGAATGTCATCCATGTAGACGCAGCCAGTCACCAAAGACTTCATAGTATGGGTCTACTTGCTTGTCCAGCTAGAGAGCCAGAAAGGAGGTCAGTGACAGACAGAGGCTGAAGGACTAGAGGGGACCGACTACTGAGAGATTTTTCTGGGGCGTTGAAAACTCTTTTTGGGGGATGAGTTTAGCTGGTGGTGATGCCAACACTGCTTCATAGATTTACTCAACACCACTTATTCTTCAAAGAAAAATGTTTGCAGGGCAGTGAGATGTCTCAGTGGATAAAGGTATTGCCACCAAACCTGCTGACTTGAGTCAGATCTCCAGGAACACCTGATGGAGAGAACTAGCTCCCGGAAGCTGACCCCTGATACCCACATATGCACTGTGCTGTGCATGCACACACACTTAAGGGGCGTTTGTGGCATGTGGAGCATATCCCAAGACACCACCACAAACTGTCATCTCTCCCCGGCTCTGACTGCCATAGGGAAGGAGCATTTTGCTGGGAAAAGGCAGCACCCAGCTGCTTCCCCCTCCCCTGACAGCCCAGACAGCAAATGCTCCAGGAGTCTGCAGCACCCACAGGCTCCTGCAAGGCCTGACAGCCAGAGTGGGGGCATCATCACCAGGGCAGCTGTTGACAGCCAGAGCCTTCCCTATGCTCTCCTCCCCTCTGAGTTCACCGCTTGACAAGAGAGCCATGCTGGACACTTGGCATGTCCTTGAGAGGGACATTGGAGTGGAGACTGCAGTGGCATCCTGTCACTGGCTTTACCTGATTGTATGGTCCCCTGGGGGAGAGGAGTCCAGAGCAGCCACTGGGGCCAGTGAAGGTGATTTTTTTTTGTCATGACCCCTGTCCCCATCAGAGTCATCACACCTGCTTGAGAGGAGTCCCTAAGGGGCCAGCATGGGCAATTATTCTCTATTTAAAGATTATTCTAGTGACCACACTGTGGTGAATGAAATGGCTAGCTGGAATTTTCCTTGAGGCACAACAGTTTGGACAGGCATACTGGGGACTCCTCAGGCAGGCCACTTTTCTGGAAAACCATTTAGCTAGGGACAGAACCCAGGGCTTTGCACATACCACCCACCTACTCTGTCACTGAGCAATACCCAACCCTCCCTGGTGTGTTTAAGCAGCACTTCCCCGGCCTGCTACGTAAGTCATCTTATTCCACACACTGGTTCCCACACACTCAAGATGGAGGGCCATTCCCCACAGCCACTTTGCAAAGACTCCCTGCCCCTCATTCCTCAGCCTGCATGACAGGGCTGTGAAAGCCTTTTGGAGACAACTGGGGGGCGGGGAAGGACTAGTCTCATGACTTCTCAGTTCCAAGGAAGCCGGTATTAAGAGACCTGAGCACTGTATTGACTTGGATTGTTTCTGAATCTAAGGTGTGGTTTGTTAAAAAAAAAAACAGAAACAGGGATCTGTAGAGGCCTCAAGTCCAAAGCTGTTGTCCTCAAATAGGATTTAGAAAAATATGGGAAAGGCACAGCACATGCTAGAAGCTTTCCATCTCCAGGTGAAAGAAACAGTTGGCACCCTTGGACCTAACAGTGCTCCCACAATACCTCAGAACATCCACCAAGGGCACCCACCAGGCAGTCCACGCCTGCTGGACTCTCTAGCAAGCAGGGAAAGGGCCAGGATGGGGGCCAGAGGGCAGAGTCCTTTTTGACCCACCCGGAGCTCCTGTGAGACTTTGGCCTTGAAAATGGCCCTGTGATCAAGGGGCCTCATCCAAAAGACAAGCTCTCTGTCTGCCAGACGCACTCATTCACAAAGGGATGAAGAACAAGGCCACAAACAGGGAACCGCGTGGCAGGGAGCTGGGCAAGGCCAGCCAAGGCCAGCTGGGGCCAGGTAAGCAGATGCCGTCTCGAGAAAATAGCAACAGCTCACAAAGAAGAAACCCATCCATATTCCAGAAAAACACCAGAAGGAAGAGACATCAAGAAAGAAGGAGGTATTTACAAGTTTCCAGGGATGTAAGGAAACCCTTGGTGACAACTCAGTCCCTTCTTCGAGTTCTAGAAAAGGCTTCCAGAGATGAGGACATTAGATGCTACAATTATGACTCATTTTTTATTTTTTGAGACATGGTTTCTCTGTATAGTCCTAGCTAACCCTGAACTCACAGAGATACACCTGCCTCTGCCTCCCTCATGCTGGGAGTAAAGGCGTGCGCCACCACCGCCTGGGCTGAGTCACTCAGGTTTTCAATCACACACCCCATGCCCATACTGAGCTTCAAATCTGAGTCCCCAAATCCTTGTGTCCTGGGGCCTCTCCTCCAGCAGGACAAGGAAACAATAATATTTTGAAATCTTTAAAGGTGACAGTTCTAGGACAGCAGTAGAGGCCGTAGGGTTTGGTGAGGAAATAACCTGGACTACCACTGGAGATGTGGGAGACTCAATGACAAGGCAGCTGCTACCAGAGACTGAATGACAAGCCGCGTGTCTTGTTGGGTGACACGGAGCAAATGGCGCACTCCTCCCTCCTGGTTTACCCATTCTACTACAGAGACCATACAGGGCTCATCCACCACACAGGACTGGTGGAGTTAGGGAAATCACAGACAGAGGGCTGGAAGGCACTTCCTGATACACAGAGAACGCTCAATAAATTGACACTGTGTCACTCCTTGTGAAATGACTGTGTTCACCATGGGCCTGAAAAGGGGGCAGGTGGCCACAGGGTATATAGGGTTGTGGATTGTGCGAGGAGACCACTGTTCTGGTCCCACCACCACAGTTGCCGCCAGACTTTGGTTTGTTTGGTACACACACACACACACACACACACACACACACACACACACACAACCAACATGGCTGTCATCCGGCCCACCGCCACCTTAGGAAGCTCCTCTAAGGCTGGGGGCTTGCTGTACCTCTTAAGGTCTTAAGGTAAACCCACCGGCAGGGCAGTCTTCTTGTCTCTACACACCCATTGCCTGCACAAGACCTGAGCTGTACATCTCACCGAATGGTTGGGTTTTAGTCTGAACTGACCCGCCTCACCTCCCCGGATGTGCATCCCCACCTGGGCCAAGATCACAGTGTCTCCAGCTCACTCCCAGAGCAGGTGGCCTGGAAGCCATGCAATGTGGTCAAGCAAGTGATGTCCAAAGAATGTGACCAGGTCAGTAAGGGGTGCCTCGGGGATGGCAGAAGGCAGGATGTCCCTCACGCACAGAGAAAATTCTTCATGATGTTCGTGGGGGTGAGAAACTGTCCCGAGGAAATTCTCCGGGGTTATTTCACCATCAGCAGCTGGTATTTTTTGGCAGCTGGAACAAGATAATAACCATGTTGAAATGGCACCCACGGCCTTGTAGGAACAGGGCATGACTTGTTACCTCCTCAAGTCTGTGCAGTTCCATCCACCTCTGCGCTCTCCCATCTCTCCTGGAACAGCCCGGGGCAGCTCACTCCAGGGCAAGCCAGATTAACACCAGCTGGTGGGGTGGTGGGACTGAGGGGCTCTGATATGAGTCAGCCCCTGGTCAGACACTAGGACCCCACACAACCTACCAGAAACCCCTAAACACCATCATACCCATCTCCTCCCTCGGCAGCCCCTCCCACACTCATTCCACTCCAAGTGTACTTAGGCACATTTCAAAGGTCTGCTTAATAAATTACCACCTCTCCCTGACCTGACAATAACCACAGATAATCCAGGGCTATTAGAAGGCTTGTTTACAACTCATAATTCTAGGTTGTGCAAAGCCCAACAAGTTGAGAAAGGTGTCAACCATCCCCCTATGAATGGCATAGCTTGTGTTCACAAATTATATGTAATTGATCCAAAGATGTTGCAGGCATTTGAGAAACAAAGGGCTTGCATCCTCCCTCCCAGCCTCTCCTTTTGGGAATTTACCCCCAAGGAAATCACAATGAAAAAAAAATTAGTGCAGGGGTGTTGTTTATAAGAAGGAGAACCTTAGAAACAACATAGGTGCTCAACAATAGGGGATTACTTAAACAAATCTTGGACATGTATACAGTGTGATTCTAAGAAGCCATTTACAATAATATTATGTAGGAGGCTGGATCCTGCCATGGGAGGAATGTTAATCATCTGTTGTTAAGTGAAGGACAAAAAGCAGGCTACAAAGTAAAGGCTACAGTTAATGCCACTAAACTATTTTATATTTATACATGTACTTGACAGTGCTTGGGTGGTAAGGTGTGTGCTGTAGGCAGACAGACAAGTTTTGAGGCTGGATTTTTCTTAGCTGTATGTAAATTACCTTGGGCAAACCACATAAGCTCACCCTATGTTTCAGTTTCTTGATTCATAAAGTGCAAAACAAAATAAAATTAAAAAGACCGGCTTTGTGGGCCTGTCCTAACAATTAAACAAAATATTCTTCTAAAGACCTTCGCTGTATATCTGACATAAAGTAACTGCTCAACAAGTGGGGAGCCTTGTTTCCGTGAAGTCAAAGTAGGTGATGCTGGGAGGCAGATGTGAAGGTGGTTCCCCTGGCTTTATGTTTTGCTAGGTTTGCTCCTGGGAGACACCATAGGGTAATAACCCCACTCCAAAGTTAAAGTTAACAAAGCTGCTGGGGACTGAGAAAGGAGCTGTAACATGTGAAGAGATGGGGCCTGGGTGAATTACACTGAGACATGGTGGCAACTTCTGTGGGTAGGGGCTGAGGAGCTTTGGGTAAGTCCATCACCTAGGAGGAAGCTAGGCCAAAGGGCAGCCGCATCAGCAACCGGAACCCAGAGACAGCAGGAGAGACAGATGGAAACAGCAAAACAAGCTGCATGTGCCTGACACTCGGCATGCCGGGCTCCCCCTCCACCCACCACCCCCGTTCCCCACGCCTGTCCTCCACCCATGATCCCCATCTTGCTCCTCACTTCAGGTAGTTGTATGATCCTGAAGAAAGGACTGGGCTGGGAATGGGGTTATTGAGAAATGCGTATACTTACAAGGGCCTTGCTCTATAGTGAGGGCACTGGGGTGGTTGCTAATGACGGGGAATGGCAGGAAGAAAGTGGGAACTACCAGGAGCTAGCATAGCTCAGAATGTTCCAGAAAACCCAGATTCAATGACCCTTGTCTTAGCCAAGGGTCCCAAGAGTTCAGAAGTGCAGTCTCCAGATTCCTTGGGGCTGAAAATGTCACACAGGTCCACACCCCTCTGACGTGAGCCCCCTAAGCTGTATTAACGAGATCCTCCATAACTGGACTCCATCTCCCAGACAGCAACAGTGGCCAGGGACTGGAGACAGACCTTGACATCAAAATGCAGCCTTTATCCCCTTTGTCCTAACTGCCTTCACAGGAAGAAAAGTACCGAAGTCAGAGAGAGCCAAGCTTAGAGAGGCACCCTTCACGGGCTTGCAAGGAAGACTGTGAAATAGGAAGACATGGGAGAGGAGATTGGGTCCTTCCTGGGTCATTACGGGGAACCAGCCCTCCCAGACTAGCCTGGGCCTCTTTACCATCAAAGCAGGAACTTGGCATCAGACAAGAGGGGACCCAAAGCCCTGTCACCTGCCAATTTAGGAACAACAATATGGCAGAGGAGGTGTAAGACACAAGGAGACCATCCTGCATTTACCTTGGAAGTCTCCGCTCTTCCCCACTCAAGACGGAGGGAAGACAGACCTAGAGATGAGGTCCTTCACCTTCAGGTTCCCAGCTCTGTTGGCTAAGGGAGGGCAAAAGAGGAGAGCTCAGGGTGAGGACAGAGCACGACCGCTCTGTCTACATTGGTCTATCTGGTTGGCAAAGTTAGTCACCTTGAGCTGATGCTGGAACGTGAGCCATGACATCACCTTCCTGCCACTTCCTGCTCCACTGCACAGCCCCAAAACCAGAAAGCAGTGAGTACAGAGAAACTGGAAGCCTTGGACATAACCACCACTGGGAACACCAAATGCTGCAAACTGCAATTAACTGTTTGCTCAGGTTCAGCACAGTATTACCATACATTCCAACAACTTCACGCCTGTGGATGCCTCCAGACAATGGAAAATGATTACACAAAGGCTCATAATGGAACTCTTCAGAACACACAAATTTTGGGGACAACCCAAATAACCAGCAGGAGACTCGTTTTTTCTTAATTATTTATTTTTATCTTATGTAAAGATGAGTGTTTAACTATATGTATGTACATGCACCATGTGCATGAAATGCCAGTGGAGGCCAGAAGAGGGTAGCAGAGGCCCTGGAACAAGCGTTAATAGACTATTGTAGACTACCAGGTAGGTGCTGGAAACTGAACCCAGGTCCTCCACAAGAGCAACAAGTTCTCTTAACCCCTGAGCCATCTCTCCAGCCCTTAATGCTTAAGATCTTTAGTTTTATTCATCCAATGGGACATTACCACCATAGAGAGGAACCCGGCTCTACTATACACAGCAACAAGGATAAACGTGAGCACACCATGTCAGATGAAGGAAGCCAGACCCAAAAGGTCACACACTTCCTGATACCTTTTATTCTAACTGTCTAAGGTAGAGACATCCCTAGAACAGCAGGCAGGTCAATGGTTTCCCTGGGTGTGGTGGGGATGAGGGCTGGGAAGTAGTTGTTTCATAGCTCCTGGGTTTACTTTGAGTCATAAAGATGTTTGGGAACTAGACAGATGGACATTTGGACAGCTTTGTGAAAGTACTGAATGACACTGAGCTGGGGGCCGGAGGGGGGCGAAATGGTGAAGGGTTTCGCGTGAGACTCAACTCTAAAGAGAAATCAAGCCGAAATAAAAAGTTTCTGCTTGCCACACCATGTGCTCCACATGGTCCCCAGCATCTGTAGCACAGGCCTCCCCACCAGCAGCAGAGTTTATTACCCCACTTGACTGATAAGGAAACTGAGGCTTGGAGGTGATCTGATCTGCCCAAGGCTGCATACTCACACCCTGCTTCAGGCAGAGCAGAGGTCTCCTTGTCTGCACAGAGGCTGGTTCTGAACTGCCCAGAAATTCCTCAGCGTTGAGTAAGACATCTCCTCGGGGGCTGAGGATGTGCATCCTGACCTGGGAGGCAAGGGAGCCAGAGCTCTGGATTCCAGGCAGCTTCTTTGCTGGAATTCTGGCTGGAGAGCCTGGAACCCAGGGAAGGATGCTTAACACGCCTGATGTGCAACGTGGCCCATGAAGGGCTGGTCTGGGCGGGGCTGAGAAGAGAGCTAGAGAAAGAGGCTGGACAAGCTGAGGCCCCACATTTAAGGAACATGGTGGCAAGCTGTTCTTGAGCCTTCAAACTCATCCTGCCGTCACCACCAAACTTCCACCCTTGGAATGGAGACAAAGGGTGCCACGCCAGGAAACTGTAAGATTAGTGGCTTTGGTACCCAGGCACTAAGATTCACTAAGTACTCTCTGTGTCCCTCACAGTCCCGAGCGCTTGGCCTGGCTCTCTAGAACCTCTTAAGGTAGGGTACCTGTTACTGAGATAAATGTGAGGGCATAGAACCCCACCCACCTCTCTTCATGTGCCATGTTTAAACCACACTTGAAAATGTTGACCCCCCCATGTTGTCTGTGACTAAGTATGGGATGCACCCTGGCCAAGGAGACATAGGCCATTTATGGGATCTCTGGGTGAAGAAGCACTTGATCTGAAGAAAGGTGTCCATCCAGGCAGAACTGTCTTCCTATGATGTGATATCTGAATATGGTGCTGGGGACATGGCAGCCATCCCTCTTCCTCCTGATAATAAAATTGATATGAAGATGGAAGGCAGAGATGTAAAGACATCACACTGATGGTGCAGGGCTGGTTCAATCAGTCATGGGACAGGATGAAATTCTTCACCATTCTTATAACCAAGGGGGCTACAGCCGACAGGTCCAGGCCACGGATAAGAACTGTAAGGCACTGAGAAGCTGGGCCGGTGGGCTAAGAATCCACACCATCAGGCCCCAGAAAGTCCACCCTTCACCCTTGTAAGACACTGTGGGCTTGCACAGGATTGCTGCCACTGCAAATGCAGCATCAGGTACCATGGGAGGGAAAATCAAAATTACCAACATCAAGCATCCAGGTGGAACTTTGAGAATATAAAAGGCGCCCCTGGGCAGAGGCATCTCCCTGCATCCCAGTCCCCATGTAGTATCCCTGAGCCCAGAGTCTAAAATCTCCATCTCATGTCAGCGTCTAGCCTTCAGAAGTCCAGGTTCCCAAATTCTGGCCTCAGCCTACCTGCTCCTGGTAGCATCGGAACTCAGCCATAACACCCCCTTTCCACCCCAGCAGACAGCTCACCCACCTTCCCATGCCCCCATGAGTTGAGAATGAGCTGCCAATACCTGTACAGCAGCCAAGGGGATCTTAAACATTCATAACACTCTTCTGACCCAGAAATTTGTGCTTCTTCTTACTGAGCCGAGTATCAAAGCAAACACAGGCATGACTCAGAGGCCATGTGCTTCCGGGCCTGCCTTGAACTTCATCTTGACCCAAGCACCTCCACCCTGGCCCCATAAGTTCCTTGCACCTGGGAAATGCGCTCCCAGCCTAGGGCTTTTGACCTTGCTGGTCATTTAGCTTGTACAACACTCTTTCCACAAGGTCATGTCACTTTACGGTTCCCTAGAAAGGTGTATCCTTTCTGTCTCTAGTTAGACATCCAATATTGTTCTACAGATATCATATGGTTCTTTGACGTCATTTCTAATTTTGGATTTTTTCACTAATTTCCATCACACACACACACACACACACACACACACACACACACACACACCTGGGAAGGTCCCTCCATGTGCTGGGGATGACTGTGTCAGTGCAACCTGCTGTCATATCCCTAGCATCCAGAACAGAGTTAGACACACAGTAGGTGTTGGACACATGGGAGGCGTTCAATAAGCATTTGTTTAAGGGCTAAACCTCCTCCAGCTGAAGCCTCCGTGCGCCTTTTGAAGAAGGGTGATTGCACCCACTTTGATCCACATTCAGGAGCCTTGCTGCTGCTAAATGCGCTTACGTGGATTCACAGAGAAAGGTGCAGACTTCAAGTTCATGCCTAAGCTCTGCCAGTTCTCAAAACACGACCGTCAGCAAGTCATTTACCCTCTCTGTGTGCCTCAGCCTGCCAAGTGGGGGCCATGGAGTTCTTGGACCCCTGGGAAAGACAAGTGAGAAAACACATTGGCATTCCCACTTTTGGAGCATGTGGCACCTGCAGTGTCAGGATAGTAGAGGGGAGGGGGGACGAGGAGGAGGGATTCCTGCTGCACATTCCGTGACAGGGCTCCTTCTGCCTTCGCTGCATCACCCCAAGATGCCGGCCCCGGTGAGAGAGGGTGCACCGGGGTCTGGGCAGACGTGAGCCTAAACCTTTCCCTGGTTTCCATGATGGGTTATATGCTAGGTTCAGGACGGTCAACACCCAAAAGGCCTTACCTACTCCAAATTTAATCCAGAGCGAGTCTTAAGCATCAGGAGGGAGGTGGGGAATCCACCCAAGGTCAGGGAACTTCCAAGCCCCAAAGTGCTTACTGGTGGGACAGTTGCTGCAGGCAAACAGTTCCTGCCAGGATGAGTTTGGTCTTCATAGCTGCTAACTGGTCATAAGGAGAATGGAGGGGAAGCTACCAAGGAGCAAACCGTTTGGCTCTGAGTGAACCGGCCATAACCCAAAGGGATTGTATCAGTCTGCCTGCCTTTGAAGAGTGTTCATTTATAAAGTGTCTTGGCCATAAAATGGTCCACTAAGACCAAGGCTTTGAGAAAATGAGCAGAATATTGAGGCTCATATGCAGCCCACAGCTCCCCAGATACCCTTACCTGAGAGCCACCCTGAGCTGCCTAGCTACCTTAGGCTCCTCCCTCCCTGCTCACAAACCCTCACAGGGTCAGGGTAGAGAGTCTTGCTTGTACCTGAACCCTGGAAGCCACCCATATTTCAGCCTACATTTGGGCATCATTCAAAAGAGCCAAAGAATAGGGGCGTTGTCCTTCAAGGAGAGTTCCGTAGGGTCACATGTGAGTTGTCAGTTGTCCTTTTGCTCCTATTTCAAATGTCTTCTTCCTAGAACGGAGAAATTATCCCTTCTCCCATGATCTATCTTATTGGCCAGAAATAGCCATAACCAACATCATGATTTACAGCTCTCTGGAGACATAATCTCACTATATTAAGTATCTTGAGAGTTAATATACTGCATATTTAAATATAAAATCACCTAGCTTAAAAAAAAGGCATCCTGGTCAAGCTTGATTCCTCTGTTCTCTGTCTCTTTTTTATACCACGTCTTCCCTCTGTCTTCCCAAAAGCAACCTGTTCTTCCCAGAGGTTACCCTCTTCAAGCCATCCCCGGGCCCCCCCCCGCCCCATCCGTTTTCATTCTGTGATGTCAACACAGCCCAGAATCACTGGAGGGGTCTCAGCTGAGGGATTGTTGACCAGATCACATTGACCTGTGGTCACATTTTTGAGGACTTGTATAATTGATGATTGATGTGGGATGTCCCAGCCCCTGTGGACAGCCACACCCCTAGGCAGGTGGCCCTGAACTATATAAGAGAGCCAGAGCCACCCAGACAGGAAGGCAGTAAGCAGTGTTCTACCATTTTCTTCTCAGACTTCCTCCCTGAGTTCCTGCCGTGACATCGCTCAGTGATGGACTGTGACATGGAAGTGTAAGCCAAATAAACCCTTTCCTCACAGGGTACTTTTGGTCAGAGTGTTTTATCACAACAGCAAAAGGGAAACTGGAACACATAGCACATCCCGGTGAAACTTTCCAGACATAATCTATTCCCGAGCCTTAGATTGTGCATTTTGGGGAACACGGTGATAAAATCTCACCGTGGCATAGTCGTTTCCATCTTGATGCCAATCCACATCCACACTTTGGTGACTTTAGTTGGCTATCAGAACAACTGTCAGTATTACAGGGCTTGTATTCAAGTCACCATTATTGTATGTCCCTAAAACAGAAAAGGAAAGTCGCCAGTGATTTTAGATATCGTAAAGACAACTTGTGAAGTCATTCAAGTGAAAAGATAAAAAAAATAAAAAAGTTCCTGAGTACTTTGCAAGGAGGACAACCATAGTGAGAGTTTAGTGTTATTTGTGGTTCCAAGCACCCATTGTGAGTCACAGGTTCACAAGCTGCTGGAGGAGGTACCGCGGTGACCATAAACAATATGCAAATTATGTCACAGAATATCACCCTTATGAGAACAGGTACACAATTTACTTTCACAGCAATCTTAATGCACTTAACTTTCTCCACCTTGCTTTTCCAGATTCTCCGTGCTGTCAGCATTGAAGTGCTGTTTGTTCACTCTGTTTTCTATTTCATTATGTCACTCCACCACAATCTATTTATCCACTGTGCTGTTAGGAAGTCCTGGAGTCCAAGGTCTCCTGCTTCACAGGCAGTGCTGCAGTGACCATACTGGCAGCCAAGTCTACCTGTACATGCAGATGTCCCACTGGAGTGTGCAGCTAAAGAAGAAACGTCTGCTTCATGGTATGAGCATCTTAGACTCTGCTGGACAAGTTGCTCTCCGAGATGTCCGCACAAATCAGCATGCCTACCATCAAGTAGAAATCGGTGAAAACACTTTGAAGGACAATTGGGCAATATCTACGCATGCATGAACATCTCTGTGGCTCCACACTCTTGCTAAACAGTGTTGTCAGACATTCAAATTTTTGCCAACTTGTTGGGTGTGGACAGATATTTCATGACTGTTTTAATTGCATCTCTATAATTAACCAGACTGAGCACCTTTTGTATGCTCTCTGAACTTTCCAGCTTCTTGTTCTGAGATTTACTTGTCTGTACCCTGACTAATTTCAACACATGGATGATGGTTAGATAGATAGATATATAGGTGACAGACATATATATGTATATATATATAGAGAGAGATACATACACACACACACATAGGTGATAGGTAGATAGACAGATACATACATACACATACATACATAGGTGATAGGTAGGTAGACGATAGAGGAGATAGATGATAGATAGACAGGTAGATACATACATACATATACATACATACATACATACAATCATAGGTGATAAACAGATAGAGAGAGACAGTCTTTGAACAGTTTATAAAGAAGTATGCTTTGAACCATTTCCTAGTACAATAGATCTCGTTAGCCTAGAGTCTACATTGTATTCTGCAAATGAAGCTTGATCATCTTACCAGCTAACTAACAGTCCCTTTTGTATTGTCTTGCAATTGTAGCCCAAATACACTGTGATTTACTAATCATTTCTCTATAGATGGACATTTTATTCTCCTTTTACTCATTATAAATGGTGAATTCTGTAAAATTTATCCACAGCTATAGTATTTCTGTGGAAAATGGACAATTCTGTGAGCTACAGTGATACTTACAAAACAAGAAATTACAACAGTAAAAGTTGCCCAGATGCAATTCTTCCCTCTTCAAACAGATCAAATGGCAGAATGAGAATAACTTCTTAGGAAATATGTTTGGCAAGACCTGTTAAAGCTAAACATGCAGTTACCTCTGACCCAGGATTGCAATTCTGTGGCTGTGTCCAACAAAAATAGGTTCCTGTCTCCATGAAAAGCATGCGTGTTCACAATAGCTTTATTCACAGGTCACATAAATCAGTGTGCTAATGGCAGGCCCAATGCCATGGGCAGATCTGAAGACACAAGGAATCCAGCCTTGAAAGAGAAAATCTTCTCTCATTCCGTGTGCACAAAGTCCAGGCATGGGCAAGATGATGCACATTATTCTTAGTTAGAAATTAGAAAATTAATTAGAAATCAGAAATAAGTGTCTGGATGTGAGGACACATGCCTATAATCCCACTACTCAGGAGGCTGGAGCAAGAGGATGGCCATGAGTTTGAAGCCAACTAAGGCTACATGGTGAGCTTGTCTCAAAAATACAACATAGATAGATGCATGGAGAGATAGACAGACAGACAGATAGATAAATAGATAGATATGTAGATAATGGATGTAATGGATGGATGGATGGATGGATGATAGAGACAGACATAGATAGATAGATAGATAGATAGATAGATAGATAGATAGATAGATAGATATGAAGGAAAGAAATATGGTTAATCTACCTCCCCAAAGCAGAGAGGTTCAATTAAAATTAAGAGAGAGGTTAGACCCAAAAGTTACAAATTTCCAGCAGAGCAGGAATAATGAGTCTAGTTCTGTTGTCCTACAGTATAACTGGAATGCTTTTGAGAAGGGGGTTTCAACACACACACACACACACACACACACACACACACAAAGACAGAGAGAGAATAGAGAGAATATTAGCTCCCTCTATGTTTACATATATCAAACATAGGCCATAAATAGATCCGATTTTGTCTGTTAAAATAAAAACAAGCTGGTGTGGTGGTACTGTCACCCCAGTACTCAGAAGGCTAAGGCAAGAAAACCAAGAGTTTGAAGCCAGCCTGGGCCACATAGCAAGACCCTGTATCAAATTGCTTAATTAATATCATAAAAATTAATTTTCAAAATGTACATACAACTTTTTTCTCAAGAAACATAACTTTCTGGTTATTCAGTTTGGGTTCCACTTAAGTAAAAGGCAGATTTTACTGAGCGTTAACTACTGAGAGAAACATTTCCTAAATGTCAGCCAGCTTAATTTTCCTGATGAGCTCAATGGTGCAGGCATGAGTGTCCCTATGCTCATATATGGAAAGCAAAGCATTGGAGGTCTAGGTGATTTGTCTAAGGCCCTGGCTGCATTCAGACTCTATCGATAATCACTTGAGTCACAGCTGTCATGGCTGTTGCTGACTAGGCACACAGTGTGTCAGACGTTATTCCAACAGCTTTTACGTGTATTATCTCATGTCATCTGCAAGATGATCTCATGCGACAGGCGCCATTATTATCTCCATTCTACAGGTGAGGAAATTGCGACAGTAAGTCTCTTCCCGCAGGCCACACAGCCGGTCAGTGGAGGAGCTGTGCTCTCTCATTTCTGTGTGGCACATGCCCCAGTTCTGCTTTTCTAGCCCCGAGACTATGCATGGAATCTGCCTCCTGCCTCACGACTCCAGGCTATGCTGCTGCACATCTCGGCAGCTGTTTGCTTTGTTCCTGACTCTTCCAATGGAGGCTGTGTTTATTTGATTTGTTTTTCACATTCACTCATCGGCTCAGAGGTCAGGACAAAAAGCCATCAAGCACGGAACCCCAAACATTCCCCAGATAAATTAGCAAAGAACTTCACTAAGGCAGAGAAGCTGGGGAGGGGTCTCCATCGTTTCCCTGTGCGTAGAGCCAGACTTCACCATCCCAGACCCCAGAGAGCCCACATCAGCTCAAGGTTTGTGGCGACATGACGTTTGTAGAACACGTATCACCTTGGGATGAGGTTTTAATGGGGAATACAGCAGCCAGGATGTCAGCTTCAGAGGTTTATGAAGAAACGGACACTCTAACCACGTAACCACTGTAGGGAGGAACGATGCCTCACCGGCCATCAGCATCTTGTCCAGCAGAGGCCTAGACCACACCACAGCAATAACGTGACACCAGCAGCCCACCTAGGCTGCTGTCCTTAGCCACCAACTAAAGCTCTGCTCCACCTTCAACAACTTAGATCACTTTCACAAAGAACAGCAGAAGCAGCAAAGGGAGTATCCACAGACCTCAGGTCCATCTAGCGAGGGCAGCATGGGAAACGACAAGGCCCAGCCTCTTTCCACATGCAGCAGGAACATTTCCCCAAGGGCCTCAGAAGGAAGAAGCTGGACTGGATGAAGAAGAGAGCAGGGCTTCAAGGGAGCCACTGAGAGCCCAGGCTCGTGAACCACAGAAATAAGAAGACTTGGGACCAAGAGCCTACTAAGCGCCAGACCCTTCAGATAGACTGACTCTCATCCCTTTGGTGATCCATCAAGACAGGGATGCTAGTCAGCATTGTTGGACAGACGAGGAAACTGAGGCTCAAACTAGGTCAAGTAATCACTGCTCAGAGCTCAAGAGGGCTGGCTCCCTGCTTATGCCCCTTATTTCCCTCTGCAGAGGAAGTAAGAAAGAAGGAGAAGCAGGGGCATTGTGGCAGAGTAGTCTACTCTGAGAAGATGTTGCCCTTGTCCATCTCCCACAATGGAGGTCCAGTCAGATCCCACTCGGGTCAGTTTCTCTGCTACCTTGCACCAACTTCCAGGACAAACGATTGCTTACAACCTTTCCCAGAAAGGTAACAAAGAGGACAGAGGCCATTGTCTAAGCAGTGTATAGGCAGCAGGATTCAGGTTGGGACAAGGCTGCCTGAAACCATTGGAGAATCATGAAGAGAGGTGTTGAGCAAGTAGGCCCACCTGGATTCAGAAAGGAATCTATCTCCATTACCAGGAAGGGCTAACAGCACTCTGGGTGTCAGAAAGGAGCCCTGGATTAAAGAGACGGGATTAGAGTACGGACTGATGATCTAAGAAAAGTCAGGTTTCATGATTCCACTCAGGCATGCCCATTCAAGCTGCCCTCAGCCAGGGTCCATCATTCTCTGGTTGTACTCTGGCCCAGTTCTGAGCAGAGTGGGCTGGACTGAGTGGCAGCCTAGAGTCCAAGCAAAGCCCTTTGCTCCAGTCCCTGGGGGCAGCACCTGCAGAGGCCACTCCAGAGTCCCTGAAGGGGACCACCAGCTGTTCAATTGCTGGATATGAAGAAAGGAGCCCCTCTGGGGATATTGTTGGAAAAAACTCTTCCAAGTAAGAAAGAAGGCAACCTTCTCAAAACAGAAATGCTAAATGCAAAACTGTTCCCATGCACCGTTTTCAGATACTTAAGAACAGAGAAGTGGCTATAGCCGTACACAGGCTCACAGCTTCTGGCTCCGCAGCCAAGCAGGAGGAATCTGAACCCTGATTATACTAACTGTGTGTAGTCAGCCTCAACAGGCCTCCCATCCTCACCTTCTCCTCCAAGCACCCTTCCATCTACTTCACCAGCAATGACTGGAAATGGCTGGCACTGAGCAGCCCAGCCTAAGTATCTGGGAGTTCTATAAGATTCACTAATGAGTCACTGATGACCAAACTGCCCAGGCTTCTCACCTTCTCGGCACTCATGCTCAGAGCTAATCCAGTACAAGTCCAGCACTAGAGATGTTGAGAAAGGAGAATGACAAATTCCAAGACCTGAATAACACAGTGAGAGCGTGTTGCAAAGAAATACAAGAGGTGGGGAGAGAAGAGGACATGGGAGGGGAAGAGAGGGGAAGGAAGAGAAGGGGAAGAGAGAGGAAGGTGGTTGGAGAGAAGAGGAAGGGATAGAGAAGGATGGGAGGAGGAAAGAAGGGAGGGAAAGGAGAGGAGGATAGAGAAAGGGAGGTCAGAGAAGGGGAGGGGGTTTGTTTCTGGGCACCTTGGATCTAGGCTGGCTGCTGATTGGCAAGGGCTTGGGATTGGTTTATCCCAGCTACCCAGTTCCTCTGTGTTTCCAAGAGAGCACAGCTCGGTTCACCTCTAGAAGGCTGAGACACGTGGACCCATGCTGAGTCCACTTGACCCCTCAAACGTGTGGAGAGTCTGTCTAAAGTGACCTGCTATCACACAGCTGACCACCGGCCAGCGACAGAGCCTTGCCAGTGAGCTCTGAGCTATCAACACAGTGAGCACAAGCAGATGCTCATTGAGATAGCTTGAGCATCTTTCATGAAAACATTCATGTCAGAAGTGCTCTTAAAGCTGATGCTTTCTGACACCACAGGTGGAAATTCCATCCCTGCTCTCATGACATGGGGCACAGAGAGCAGGTGTGCTACAAAGATCACACAGTTCCCTTCAGGCAGTGTGCACAAGGTAGGTCTTACAGAAAGGAACTCATTCAGACTTAGGCCTCGTCCTCACAATGTCTCATTACAGATACATGAAAAATATCTCAAGCTCTGAACTCTGAAATGCCTCTCATCCTAAACACGTCAGATAAATATTACCAATCCTGCCAGGATAAATATTATTAATCCCAGAACTTTGGAGGCAGAGACAGGCAGATCTCGAGTTCAAGGCCTGCCTGATTCACAAAGTGAATTCCTGGATAAGCAAGGCTACACAAAGAAACCCTGTCTCAAAAACAAACAAATAAATAAATAAACAAAGATAAAATCCTATCAATCCACATACAACACTGAGGTGTCTGTAGTTGTCACATGCTATCATTTTGGTCATAGAAAACTAACAGTTGTTACAAAGCCATCAATATACCAAGGTCTCCTGGCTTCAAATCTTGTTCCTCCCATTCTCCTGGGCACATTGTTTAAATTCCTGGTGCCTCAGTTTATTGCCAAAAATGAAAGTTGATAACAGAGAACCCATAAGAAATATCTTCTGATATTAAATGAATAAATACCAAGATGCTTATGTCAGTACCTGATAAGTGCTTAGTGCTGAAAAAGTATTTGCCACTAAAATGCTGTCTGCAAATAGACTATGATTCCATTTTCCTCTATTTCCTGTCCTCATTCAAAACATTGTCTAGATAGTTTCTGCCCATTTATAATGAAGATGGAGAGATCTTTCCAAATTTCAGACCCCAAGGGAGTCACCTTTGGACAAGTCTTTCACTGAGCTCAGCATGGCTTGCACTCTGAAATGACATGACCCTCCCTGACACACACCAGCCCCTGCTTAATTCTCCAGTCTGTTCTTCTCCCAGGCATCTGTACACTTCTCATAATGCAATAATGAGAGCAATCACAGTCTCCATACTGACCATTCTTCTGTGTCGAGTGGAGGCTGAGAATGTCTCTTACAATGTGTCACTGAGTGTCGTGGCCTCCTTGTAACCCCCCACTTCCCAGATTAGGAAACTGAAGAGTGGTTTGCCCACATCACCCTGCTAGTGAGCAGCAGAGGGAGGACTTAGGGTGCATCCTGCTCCGAGTCAGGCTGCTCAGAGGCAAAGCTGGATAGAGACTCCCATACCGCTCCCTTTGCATTCTGTCCTTGGTGTCAGGCCAGGGCCCTACGTGGGCCTCACTTTAGAAGAGATGGGGAAGCAGGGGACACCCTTGTCGTAGTTGAGAATCCTCACCCCAGAAAGAACAGACAGTCATGGAGAGCAGCATTAGCCTGGCTGATGATAGCACTACCCTGCTAAGCCCCACACCCCTACCCAGGCCTCAGGCTATTCCGTGACACCTCGCAGCTTACCGCACACTAGGTGGTCATTAAGACTACACTTAAATATCAACTCCTGTGTGCCAGGCATCTTCCTGCAATGTAATACTGATGGTGCTAACTGTTCCCTGCTCCCCAGATGAGAAATGAAGGGGCAGAAATGGTAGAATGTTTGACTGAGCCAAACTCAAGCTCAGGAAGTTTGTGCTCTACAGCCCATGCTCAGAAACCACTGCTCCCCGGCAAGGCAAAGAAGGCGCAAGAAGGGCTCTGTTTCGGGTCCTTCTACGCGGCCCTCAGGCAGAGGAGTCAGAAGAAAGCAGATTACTGTGGGTCACCAGGATCCACGGCTCTTCTTTTGGACGCGTGAAGGATGGCGACTCCTTGTCTTTATCACTAGCCAGGGCTGAAGAATTGGGAGCCGGCTCAAGCCACCAGACACCTCTTCCCCCGGCAAGAAAGACCTCGGAAGCCTGAAGCCAAGACACCTAGCACCAGCCTGCGGAGGGGCTTCCCCAGCCTGAAGACTGGTGACTGACGCCATGGAGTCTGCCTGCCCTCCCACCTCTCCCGCTCTGGCTTCTGTACCTATCTATGCTGGTTACAACACACACGTAAAAAGGAAGCCTGAGCGTGGAGCCGATGACATTCTGGGGGTCTCTTATTGCATCGCAGTCTCGCTTCTGCTGATGAGTGTGAGAAGGGAAGGAATTGCAGGTGCCTGACAGGCATACTTCAGGGGGTCTGAAACCTCAGAAACCAATCTTGTCACGCCAGCTTCAGTGGAAATGTGTGTTCCTTCTGCAGAGGAGCAGAGAGCTGTTTTCTAACCTGACCGAAGCACAATCCAAATGTTAAGATCAGAGATGAAATTATGGACAGAAGATTCACAACAGGACCCTTCTTCAGACCAGGCAGGCGTGGACGCCCATGGTTACTAACTGGGATAGGGCTGACCCAGCTGTGACTTCTCCTGGGGCAGGCAGCCCCACACTCTGGCACACTCCAGCTTTACCTGCATACACCAGGGCCCTGCCTTGCATGTCACCTGGTTCCATGTACCACCTAACAGATTCTCAGAGGGAATGGCAGAGGGCTAGGAGATGCCGGGCAAGGATGCTAGCCTGGAAGGTCACAAAGCCCTCCCTAGAGGGACCAGCACATCAGCTGAATCCTCTTTTGCTGTTTCGTTATTGTTTTTGTTTTGTTCTGTTATATTGAGACAGGGTGTGGTGAGTGCAAATGCCCCCATAGGTTCATATGTTTGAAAGCTTGGTCCCAAGTTAGTGGAGTTGTTTAGGAAGGATTAGGAGGTGTGGCTTTGTTGGAAGGGGTGTGTTTCTGGGAGGGAGCTTTGAGGTTTCAAAAGCCCATGCCAGGACCAGTCTGTTTCTCTTTGCTGCCTGCCTGTGGCTCATGATGTAAAGCTCTCAGCTATTGTGCCATGCCTGTCTGTTTCCCACCACAATAATCATGGGCTAAAACTATAAGCAAGGCCCCAATGAAATGCTTTCTTCCATAAGAACTTCTATGGTCATAGTGTCTTTTCATAATAGAACAGAAACTAAGACAGAGGGTTTCACTATGTAGCTTGGAACTCACTATGTAAACCAGGCTGGCTTCTGCCTCTAAAATTCTGGAATTAAAGGTGTGCCTGTTGGGATGAAGTGTCCATAGCAATGGCATTTGCTCTGATCTGCCACTATCCATCAACGCAACCAGACTCCCGGAAGCTTCAATGGATAAGGACTAGTGTTAAAGGCAGTCAGTCTTTTGGGGGTGGAACCAGGTTAACCCTTGCTCCAGTCAGTCCTGCATTGCCATCAGAATCTTGGAGTACAACCCAGATTTGTCACTTAAGAAGCTTGGAGCCGGGTGGTGGTGGTGCACGCCTTTAATCCCAGCACTCGGGAGGCAGAGGCAGGAGGATCTCTGTGAGTTTGAGGCCAGGCTGGACCGATAGCCTCCAAACAATACAGAGAAACCCTGTCTCATAAAAACCAAAAAGAAAGAAAGAAAGAAAGAAAGAAAGAAAGAAAGAAAGAAAGAAAGAAAGAAAGAAAGAAAGAAAGAAAGAAGCTTGGCATTTTTCCTCCCAGGGAGCCTGGGATCTGCACCTTGAGCCCACAGAAGTTCCAGGGCTACCACAGGGCAAGGTAGCAACCTCAGCCTCTCCAGGCTGAGCAAGAAGGAGGCTTTCTCATCAGACATGGAGTCCTGACTGGCTCAGTGGGAAGGGAAAGTGGACTTAGACAAAGAGCCAAGGAAGCCAAAAGATGCAGGGAAATTTGGTGCTGTGTGTGCACAGGTCCAGCACCAGCCTCAGGTACCATAACAAGTTCAGACATTGACTCTCCACTCTCTGGTCTTGAAGCTCCAGCTCTGTGATTTTGCCTGTCAACATTCAGCTATTTCCTTCCCATCTCTCCTTGGTTGGTTGGATATCCCTTTGAAGGGAGCTCCAAGCAAAGTGGATATTCAGACGCTCTTCCTTCAGTGCTGGGGGCTAGAACATGCCAGGCAACCCCTCTGCCACTGAGCCACATTGCAAGCCCACAAGCTGACCTAGAGAGAAGGCACCGGAAGAGTAAACATGATTCCTAATGGTGCTATTAAAGTCTAGTTGGATGATGTTTCTACTCAAATATCTCCGTGCATGCAGCTTGCTCTTTGTTTTTAGTATAGTAATGTATACAGAACAGGAAACTGGTCCTCATGGTCGTTTTTTATCCATGGTGGTGGCTATGTTTGTTTGCTTGTTTTGTTGTCTTTTTCCCCAGCAGTGGGCATCAGACCCAGGGCCTTGTTCACGCTAGACAAGTTCTCCGCCACTGAGCAACAAACCCTCCCCAGGCCCTTACCAGCCAGTCAGCTCAGCGGTCCTCACCTTCCTGACCACCCATCGCCAACAACCATCTCTAGAACCTCTTCCATTCTTCCAAATTGAAATCCCACAGCCATATGCCAGTGGTACCCAACCCACCCTTGTCCACTCCCAGGCACCACCACTATACCTTCTGTCCCTGTGATTTCTTAGGTTTAAAGGGAAATTGGAACAAATCAGAGAAGTGTTAAGGGCATGCCAGCACCCAACAGAGACCCTTGTTCTGAGGTGGTTCTGACAGACAGACAGACAGACAGACAGACAGACAGACATGGTATGGGGAAAAAACAAATAAACAACTCATTTTGCCATGTGGGACTCGGTGCCCCCACACCGTGACTGGCGTGCAAGCATCCCACAAGTTTCAGATGGCCCACTGGTGTCCCTAGGTTTTTCTCTCTCTGGAGTCTGATTTTGCTACAAGCATGTGACCAAATCTGAATCTAACACATGACAGAGCGAAGGTGTGGCAGAATTTCTTTCAATGCTCTCAACACTGCTGAGAGAGAAACGATTTCTACTTGACTGAAGAGGGTGTGATCTATCTCAGCAAGACAGTAATGCCCCCAAAGTGACACAATTATCCCACACCAGGGCTTGTGGCTCTATCCTCCAGCCTCTTCCCTTTCAACTCCACCAACGCAGACTTCCCTAAGGCAAGTTTCAGAGGCAAGGCTCAGAAACACCCACAAAGAGGTGGCTCTGCTGCCCAGTAAGTACAGTCCACACTCAGCAAGCAGACTCCTAACAAGCTAATCAAAATAAATTGGGATGCCGCATGCCTGGGTAACACTCTTTCCCAGTGCATAAATGCTCCTGTCGGGTTTTTGTCCATGTGACCACTGAGTGGGCCCAGTAATGAATGCACAGGAGATGCTGGCCATCAAGAGATGCCGCCCCTCTGCTCATCTCAGGGGACCCACCCAGCTCCTTTCCAGGCCTTTGCACAGCAAATGGCTATGCATACTCGCTCAGCATTTGGGCATGTCTGCCCCCACGGGATACTGATACAAATGGATTTGACACACACAAGACACCCCCTCCCAGCTGAGTGCCCAGACTGCTGAGGGCTGGCAGCATCCTCTCGGCATTCCTTGCCTTTGTCTTGTGTGTGTTTAAGTAACAGGCGGGTAGAGACCTTCGCTAAGTATCTTCCAGGATGCCAAGTCTGGCGATGCTCCCCTGAACTCCACCCCACCTGATAGCGATTCTGTGTCTGCAGTGGCTCCCAGCTCCCTGGCTGGCCTCCATTAATGTACAAGGCTCAGAGGGAGCCATATGCATAAAGTTCACACATTAGTAGGAGTCTTCTGCATTTTCAGCCTCAGGGATGCAGCCAGGTACCTGGCCTGACCCTCGCTGCATACATTTGGTTTGAATGCACTGCCTTAAAGGCATCACATACACAAACACAGTCATCTCTAGGAATCCTAATGGGGTGGTTCCAGAGCCCTCCACCCCCACATGTCAAAATCCATGACTGCTCCAGTTCCTCATATGAAGAGATACAGTGTTTGCGTGTACCCATGAACAGCCTCCTACAGACTCGGAGTCGCTCCTAGGCTGCTTTTAACACCTTGTACTCTGTAAGTGCTAGCGAGGTGTGCTGTTGTGTTACGTGCTGAATACCGAGAGGAAAAAGAGTCTTCTACATGTTCAGCGTGGATGGAATAGGTTTTCAAATACTGTTGATTTCAAATATTGCTGAATCCACTATGGATGTGGAAGCCTGACTGTGCCTCAGAAAACACTTTGATCGTTTTAGGAGCTGGGGAGATGGCTCAGAGGTCAAGAGCACTTGCTGCTCTTCCAGAGGTCCTGAGTTTGGTTCCTACTCCCCACATGATTACTTCCAACCAGTTCCAAGAGAGTTGACCCTGTCTTCTGACCTCAGTGGGCACTGGCAAGCATGCCTTGTACATATATACACTTAGGCAAAACCCTCATACACATAAAATAAATAAATACAGAAAGTAGTTTTGAAAGAATTTCATCTTTTCTTTTTTCGAGTTTTCTTGTTTTTAAATTTTTTTTGTTTTTGTTTATTTATTTTGTGTCCGTGTATAAGTGCCCATCAGAGGGGAGGGGCATTGCATGCCACATCGTGGGTATAGAATTAGAGGGAAATTCGTGGGAGTCTGTTCTCCCCTCCTACCGTGTGGGTCCTGGGGACTGAACTCAAGTCATCAGGCTGGGAGGCAGCCCCTTCACCCACTGAGCTGTCCATCTCACTGACCCTTGATTGTTTTTCTATTAAAGAAGCCTCCCAGGGTTGGAGAGATGGCTCAGAGGTTAAGAGCACTGCATGTTCTTCCAGAGGTTCTGAGTTCAATTCCCAGCAACCACATGGTGCCTCACAACCATCTGTAATGAGATCTGATGCCTTCTCCTGGCGTACAAGCATGTATGCAGATTTTAAAACTGTACCCATAATAAACAAATATTTAAAAAAAGAAGCCTCCCATTGCTTCACTCTTATGTGGAGGCAGAGTTTTTCTTACCATAGTGAGGACTTAGTGACTTAAGATCTAGGCTTGCTCAGGTTCACAACCAGCTGCTGACAGCAGTCCGGTTTTGGGTTAACCTGTTGTGAGTGGCTAGTTTTAGTTCTCAGGAGGCTTTGGGTCACCTGGTATAGACGGAGAGTGACATTGTTTATACCTATGGGTGTCAGGGACAGAGAGAGGCTCCCTCCCACATATTCCCCTTTTTAGAGACTGCAGCAGCCATGCAACTGTGACCTCCAAGTACGCAGTGGGGACCCAGGCTGAGGTCTCTTTCTGGGTCTGTCTCCTTATGGGGGTGTGAGAATGACCAGTATGATTGCTGACACCCTGACTTGCCTGATGCCACCGTGGTCTCTGCGCCAACCTTCCCATCAGCCATCCGGCCACTCGTGCTGCCTGAGAGCTCTTTGCTCTTCAGGGCCAAGTATCAAACACTCAATTCAGCATCAGCTGGACAGTTGCTTTCCCAGATTGCCTTGCAGTCAGAGCCAGTCAGGGGACTTTAATTTGACCCCTGACACGTAAGAGGACAGGTGCTGGCTAGATTCCAGTAAAAAAAAATCTAATTCATGTCCCATTCTGCCCCTCTGTCCGCCTTTAATCTCACGACCTTTTGTGCCAATTTTTCAAAAGTGGCCAAGGAAAGGCAGCTTTTGAAGGAAATCCAGCAAGAACACAGAAGAAGCCCAGGTGAAGCCTTTTCCAGACTCCAGTGGATGTAGTGAGCATCTACACTGTTAGCTGGGCGTTCCATTTTATCCTACTACTTCCAGCCATTGACCACAGACCTGCCTGCAACTTCCGCAAGAGCCACAGACAGCCACCTGGAATTCCAAGGAACCAATCAATATCCCTTAAGATAATTATTTCACGACTCAATCATTGCAACACAACAGCTTCAAAACCCAGAGACATCCCCAGCCTGGGCATCTACACAGGTAAGCAAGCTCCAGGCATCTATGTGGGAAGCTGACCTCCCATTTACCACTGTCTGCCTGACATCTCTCATCTAGTAACACTGGCAAGACACAAGACACTTTACCCCTCCATGTGACTTTGTTTCTTTTGTTGTAAAACTGGGTGTTGTGACATCTCCTTTACAAAGTTGCTAGCTAGAACCTTCTCTAGGGACAGATCTCCTGCTTAACTCACCAGATTCGCAAGTCCCTACCATCATCCAGCTTCTTGAACCCCGCTTCTTTCTCTGAACCCCAGCTCTCCTGGCTGTCTCCCAGTTGCTTGGACACCATTCTCTGACCACCTTGTACTTTACAAATGTTGTTCCTGTCTGGAACAGGAACCCCCCCCTCCCCCCGTCCTCCACCTGGAAGTGCACCATGAGAGAGAGCGTGTGTGCGCGCACGCACGCTCAGGCACACACACACACACACACACACACACACACACGCACGCGCACACACACATGCACACGCTCGCACATGCATGCACAGAGTTGAGTACTGGGACTGTGGGGTTCTGTTCTGAGGTCCCTTTATGTGCTCAACAGTCTCTCACTGGTCTGTGAGATGGCTAAGGGAAGAAACCAAATTCACAGGGCTCTTCATTTACTCCTCTACTCTCTAGCAGACCTAGCCCAGAGGAAACATCCCATAACTGTGCACTTATTAAAAGAAGCACAGGAGAGCTCAGCTCCAGACACATGATAAACTCACACCTTCAGAGAAAATCTCCAAAGCACAATGGCTTAGAGGTTCACCTTCCATCCCATGGAGCCTTCCAGCCCAGGTGCAAATTCTAGCTAAGCCACTTAGCAGATGTGTGACATTAGGCAAGTCACTTAACTTCTGAATCTCCATTTTCTTGCCTACAAATGAGAATCTGAATAATAACAATTTTGTGGAATTGCTGTGAGAATTAAATAAATTGATAAAATAATATATAGTGGTAACTCAAGTGTGTGTGTGTGTGTGTGTGTGTGTGTGTGTGTGTGTGTGTGTTGCTTAGGATGATGCCTAAGACCCTGAACGTGCTAGGCAAGGACTCTACCACTTAGCTACATCTCCAACCCTATTTCAAGGTCTCCTTATATATCCCAGGCAGCCTTGAACTTGGGACCCTCCTTCCTCAGCCTCCTGAGTACAGAGATGACAGCTTCCTACTAATGCTATCTGTTTTTATGATATCCATTGTTAGAGCTGTCATTATGCTGGAGACATTCAGAATGAGACCTAAAACAGGTGAGCCCACCATGGACCAGACCAGGCAGGTTTGCCCATCCTGACATTCTGTCCCATCCCTGGATACTCACTCTAGCAGTCTCCATCCTGGTCATCAACGCCACCTATGCAAAAACGTGTCCTCTGACCGCATCCCAGCTCTCCTTCCCAACTACCAGCGGTCACACACATACCCTCGTTTGATTGATAAAGTCCCTATCTGGTCATTTACGATCTGGCTGCTATAGAGGCAACTCCTGCCAGCTCGAAAAGCAATTAATCTGCAAACAAGCTGGGCAGCAGCAGGCCTGGGCATTTCAGTCTCGGGCCGGGCCACTCCGGAGAGCAGACAAGACTGCAGCCGGCTATTTATTGTACATTTTAATTAAGTGCTTGTTAACGACAGTTATTTTAACAGTCATAAAATTACTGTTGTAATGCATTTTGTTGGAGGGAGAATGGAGGGGCCTCAGGATTTTATGAAAGCAACCACAGATTGCCTTCACTTTAAATCAAAGAATAAATTCTGAAGAGGAGGGCTGGTGCTGTGGTCCAGGCCCAGACGCTAATGGTTATTTAATGTGCTCATCAGTGTTTGTAAGTCCTGAGCATACGGCGTGGACACAACAGCCTCCAAACCCTCTTTAACACTTATTTGAGATGACAGGAAAAATGAAACCATTTGTGCTTTCAATGGAAAAGCAATCATTGGTACATTATATTCGCCTTGCCCTATCAAGCTAATGCATGGTAAAAGTGTCACCAAATGTATTTAAGGGCCTGATGGACTGTTAACGTTGGATTCCTGGTACTGGACTGATTAATAAAAATCTTCAATTTGTATGTAAATGCAGTGAGGCCTCATATCATCGGCATACCTGCACCCTGAGAAAATAATAAACTGAAGTTTAATGCAGCAATTATCAGCATTTATGGAACTCTTAAAGTGGTTGTTGGTGGCCCTTGGAAGTAGGCATATAAGAAGCCAGGGATAGTTGAGATTCCTGCAGGACTCATGGGTTTCTCCCAGGGGCCAGCACTGGCAGAGCTGGTAATAACACATGGTGGTAACCTGTGCATGTCCAAGGAGTAAGCCAAGTGCAATGATGCCAGATGATGACGTTGCCAGAAAGATGCTCCAGATAAAACAGTTGGGCACCTGCTGACACTCCAAACTCTTATTCAGAGGAACCCCATAGCGCAGTCCTACAACCTGCTGGACCAAGCCATGTGTATAATGACAAGAAGACTCACTGTGCACCTGCAGAAACCTTCTACTTGGTACAAATGGCAATGTTCTCAAGACACTGCATTGTTGTATGTCCAGCCCAGGGCTAAGGACAGCTTTACATATTATCTTATTCCTCATGATGTCAGAGACTATCTCACTGCTTACTAAATTCATTTCCTTTTCCTCTTGGTCACACACCTAAACTATACTTCCCAGACTCCCTTGCAGTTAAAAGTAGCCATGTGAGCTAGTTTGACTGACCAAGAATAGCTAGACACCAAGATGAGATTGGACACTAGATATGCAGGGGTTTGAAGCAATAGAGAGTAGAAGAACCCTTGGGCTATCAGCCATCCAATTGCTACAGGAGCAGAGCAGGGAGAAAGGAAGAATGAGCATGGATTCTCAGAAGGGATCACTCTTCCAAGAAAGTGCTTGCCAGGCTAACAGAGAGTACTTGAGCCTTTGCCCATTGGCAGGTCACTGGTCTTGTCCCAATGAGCCTGGCTTCACAGCTCCACCATGCTCAGTCACTGTTCCAGAAGAATGTGCTCACGCTTCAGGAGCATGATGGGATAGACAGCAGCCTAGCTGGACTCCTACAGGAGACCAGAGGCACAACACCCGTGGCTGAGAGCTGGCTAATAAGATGTAGACAGAATTAATCTATGCTCCTTCTAGCCTGGCTCCTACAACCTTCCATGGACTGTTCTAGCCATGATCACTGTCCTCAGCTTGAGGCACACTAGATCCTTATGGACTGAAGAACCAGAGCTGGAAAGGGTCCCATCCACAGCTTGAAGGCAACTGCTTAAGAGGAAAAAAACCAAACTTCCATTAGAGCAAGCCATTGAGATTGAGGACCTTTCTATTATAGCAACTAAGCCTTAACCCAACTGGCATCCCACCAGAAGAAAGCGAGTGTTCAGATCTCCATTTCCCAGTAAGCACAGGAACCCAGACACATCAGTTATATTCACTTCCTTGACTCAACCATAGTCTTTTTGTTTCCTGTTCCCAGGCTTTTCTGATAATTTGGGGATCCTTGGGCCAGAAGGAGTCCATTTAACCTGAAGTTATGAGCAACCCAAGTGTTCAGGGAGGTCAAAAGACCATGAGGCCACCTCCATAGACACAGATGAAGAAATGTTTTCCTTTCGTCCCGGGTGGACAGTAGGAAATACATTCTGTCGTGAACCCTTGGTGGCTTTCCCCACCTTCTTTGTCCCTTCTGTCCAGCACTCCTCCACACCCCTGTCTGTTTAGAGCACCTGCTGCCAGAGAACCTTGTGAAGAAATTCCCTGTATATCAGCTTTTGCCTATGGAGCCATTTCAGGGAGTGCCCAGATAAAACAAGGTGTGAATCTGAAACAATCAGAGTTGCCACTGGCCAAAAGGTCTAAATGAGGTTTTCAAGTAAGGAACAGAAATCACTTGGCAGAGAGAAATGGGATGAGGGACTCTGGGAAGACAGGGAGAAAAATGAAGCCGATAGAGGGGGGGGGATCTCAATTTGTTGGCCGGCTCAATGCTTCCCTGACTTTCTAAGTTCCAAATTGTCTTGCTTCCCTCCAGATTCCAATCAGGGCTGCAAGCAACTCCTCCCCTTGGTCTCCCTCCCATAAGCACCAGCCCACTTGGGGTCTCCCACCCACCAGCATGGGGTGCCATGGGGGGATGGAGGCTAAAAAACTTCCACGTGAATTTCAGCAGACATTAGCCAGTCAACTAGTCAAAAAAAAAAAAAAAAGCAATCACCTGACACAAGAGTTCTTCTAGCTCTCACTCCAGGCAATCTGTGTAGAGCTTTGGGGACAAAAAAGGAGGGGGGACAGAGCGAGGTGTGCCTAACCCTATCCCACACCCAAGCAAAGAGGGTAACAACAACACCAGTTTGCTAATGATAACATAAGACTTTCACATCTTCCAAAATGGGTCCATCTGAAAAGCCCAACTGCTCTGACCACTTCCAATCCACTTCCTCTTCCTCCAGGAGGGCAAGGATGGCTATTTTGGGTGTGTGCCCCACTCAGCAGGACACCCATGGACTCCTATTGCCACCCACATGGCCAGGGCATGAGTGAGTGATGATGGCACCCCATAGTCCACAGAACATCAGCAAAGACACTCTGAGTTCAGTTGTCCCTTTTTCCAGGAGTGGAAGAGACAAACCTTCCTTTTTCTTTTTCTTTTTAAGACTTTAAAGAGGTGTGTGTGTGTGTGTGTGTGTGTGTGTATCTGTGTCTGTGTGTCTGTGTGTTATATATTTTTTAGTGTGAATGTGCACACACATGCATAAGCATGTTACCTGTGAATGTGAAAGTACTATATATGCATATGGGGGCCAGAGATTGACAATAGGTACCTTTCCTCAATTGCCTTCCCCCTTTTATGTTTTGAGACAGGGTCTCTCACTGAATCTAAAGCCCATTGATTCAGCTAGGCTGCTGGTCAGTGTGCTTCAGGGATGAATCTGTATCTGCCCCCATCTCCAACTCCCCAACACTGGATATATGGGTGTGCCTTGTCACACCCAGATTTCTAAGTAGGTTCTGGAGATCCAGACACAGGTCTTCCTGCTTGAGTGGTACTTTACTGAATGAACCATCTCCTTAGCCCGAGGGAAACTTTTTTCAATATATGTTTAATTGATGGTAAACTCTCACATAAAATCGCCCCCTCTTAAGCTCATAAGTATTTTAGGCATGCCATTAAGCATTAAATAGTCCCCTCGCTCTGCAACAGTCACCACCCAGAACTCCTTTCCACCTTGCAAAACTAAAACCACACCCAGAAGCCATTGCTTACTTCAGCCCCAAAGGCCACCGCCTGCCTGCTTTCTCTGTCTGTGGCTGTGAAGACAGAAAATGCCCCCACAGAAGTGAAATGGGGTGTACGTGTGTGCATGCGTGTGGGCCTGCATGTGTGTGAGTCCTTAGGTCCATCCATGCTGTAGCTTGTGTCAGAATCTACCTTGTTCTGTTTGTCTAGCCTCCTTTGGGTTGCTCCCACATTGGCTATCTTTCTGTAGTGCGTGTGAGTGTTCCCTCTGCTCTCAGTGAGGAGGGAACATTTGTAACCCCAAGTGGTCCCTCACTAGCCTGGGAGAGGAGGCAGGGCTGTGGTTCCCGGCTCAGATTTGTAATCCTACTGGACTGGTTTTAAATCTTGATTCGACCTCCTACTCTACTTAGGCAAAGCCACGAACACGTATGGGGCCCTTACTAACCACTTCACAAGGATTAGTGTGCGTGGCCCTCACCGAAATTCTCTAAGGTACAGGTACCACTACTCACCGTGCTTTACAGAGGAAGTTAAGCTGTTTATCTGGATTCAAATAAGAGATAGAGCCGAGATTTCAAGGCAGGCAATCTTGTCCCAGAGCCCATATGACTACAACAAACTGAGTGATGGTCATCCATGCTTGAGTCAAACCTGGTCCTTCTACAGCATCCTGATGGAGACTTATCTCCTTTGGACCTAGCTGCTGTCTGAAGAAGTGAATTCAGTCAATGAGTCAATGTGTTTATTGCATCCCCCTGCTTTCCTCCCTCAGAGGCTGGATTTCCTAATTGTTCTATAGTGTGTTCCATGTCATGGGGTGAACAAGAGATGACCCAGGGTTCCGAATTCACTAGGCCCATCCCATGTCTGTTCTCTTGGCCAGTGATCTCTGCATGAATCCCTTTGTAAGGAACGAGGAAGGGCTGTGGGCAAAAATTGTTCACAGTCTCCATCTAGTCCTTCCAGCGAGCTCCTCAGCCAGAGCTGAAATTCCAAGGACATCTGGCAGCGAAGCAATCAAGGGAGACCTGTGGAGAGAAGGAAGAGGAAGCTGGTGCAGCCTGGAGATGAGTGTGTGCCTGGGGCAGCCACAGGAAATGGAAGAAGGAAAAGAGGAACGGGGGGGGGGCAGGGAAGCATCTCTCTAGAGATGAATGTCATCCACATTAAAGTGAAAAAATAAAAATAAAAAATAGAACCCTCTAGAGATTATAAACAGTTCCGATTTTAGACTCTTTCTGAACACAGCGCCTAGGTAGACCTAGTCCACATAGAGGTCAGTTTGTATTCAGGTTAAGCCAATTGAAAAATACAATTTTTGATTGTTTGTTTTAAGTTGGACATGGTGCCACAGGCTTCCAGTCCCAGCACCCACAAGACTGAGGCAGGAGGGTCACAAAGCCAGACTGGAATACATGGTGAGGTCCCATCTCAAAAACAATTTGTTTGTGGTTGCTTTGTATTCTCTTTCTTCCTTCCTCCCTTTCCTATTCTCATATACTCTTTCTGTGGGACCAAGCAATAACTGTAACAGACAGATGTCCCTCCTCTCGGGCTCCCTGCCACAGACTCAGAGGCTCAGCAGAGCTACAATCAGGGCTGGAGCTGTCTGGATATATCTCACTCATCTGTCCTTTCTCCTTTCACCTCTATCTCCTCCCTCCGGGGTCTCCCTGTGCCGCGTAGCCTACATTGATGTTAAACTCACTCAAACTTAGGGCAGTACTCTTCCTCCAGTCTCCTGCATGCTGGGATAAGCCTGTGCCCCCGAGTCTGGCTTCTTGATTTCTTCTTTTATAAACCATACGCAGGAACACCCTCATAAGAGAAACTGACACCTCCCACAGGGTGTCTGTCTGCAGCCTCTAACCTCCTCAGATCCTGCCCTCCCTACCCACGTTCTCAGCTCCCTCCAGCTCTGCTGCCCCAACTCAACCCTCATTCCGGGGATGTGATAGTTTTAATGTGAGGTGTCCTCCGAGGGTCCTGAGTCTGAATACCTGGTGGTACTATTTTGGGAGGTCATAAGACTTTCGAGACGCAAGGCCTAGCAGTAGAGTTGGCCATTAGTTATAGTTTTAACCCACTGAGCCCTTTTACTTCCTGGTCAGCACCTTATGACAGGCTACACAGTCATCTCCCACCTACATTGAGCAACCCCCTCAATCTCTAACCGCCACGCCTCTGCCGTCATGATGGGTTGCAGCCTCTTAAGCCATGATTCAAAATAAACACACACACACACACACACACACACACACACGTTGTTTTTGTCAGGTAACTGGTTATAGCAACATGGAAGTGACTGTCACAGCAGTTAGTTACACAGTGTCTCGCTCCCTGACAGTGCAGCTTCCCAGGCCTTAAACTGTCGAGTTCCTGCCACCAAGAATGATGGCTCAGATGGACCCTCGGCTACATGACACCAAAGTGGCTACTGGTCATCTCCAAATTCCACCCTACGCATGCCTATCTCCTTCCTCTTATCCAGTGCTTATCAGTCTTTCAGAAGCTGTCTTTTGCTGGATGAAGTGGAGTGCATCAATAAACCACCCAGGATGGAGAGGCAGGAGAATCATGAGTTTAGGCCAGCTCGGACTTCACAGTGAAAGATCTTGTCTCAAAGAAAAACAAAAAGGCAGAATTTGCCTTTTAATTTCCTAATAGCAGTAAGAGTATTAGCATACACATTACCCAAAAAAAAATCAGAAAAGATAAAAAATTAACACTTACCTCCCTGTCCAGAGATGGCTGCCGTGAGTTGCCATCTTCGTGGCATAAACCGGTGAGTGTTCCCCAAGCTACAGGTGCAGACACTGAGATATAGAGATGCTAAGGAACTGCTAAAATGTCACCCACACAGGAAAAGGTGGAGCCAGGAGCCAGGCCACCTGACAGTACAGTTCTGACTCCAAGTCCCTCTGCTCACCTGACTTTTTCCTGTCCCTTCATGACTCCTACCACTGGACCTCATGGAGCAAGTGAAGGAAGACCCTTGAGGAAGGCTGTCCATCAGGACAGCTTTGGGCACATGCCCTGTGTCTTTGGAAACAGCCTTTGCTCACATGAGCACACACCAGACACAGGCAAGGGAGTACCCCTGTTTCTGGGCTTCACATGCCAGGGCCCGCAACCACTGCAACACGTCTCCACCCACTGAGGTGACTCTGGAGGCAGACAGAAAGCCTCCAGGGGCATCTCTGGTCACACTCAGAAGCAGATTGGTAGATGGCTTCATACCCTGCCTCAGTAAGAATTCAGAAAACTACCCAAGGTCCTATGGTGGCCCGGCAGCTACTCATACCAGGGACAAATGACTTTGAAGGTCCGGGAGAAGTAGAGATGGGAGATTGCCACAAGTTGCAGGCCTACCTGGTCCCCAGAGCAAGACTTAGGCTAGAGAGTGAGACTCTGTCTCCCGAGAGTGACAAGAAGATGCTACTTTGGGATCTCAAGCAGAGTGACTGAAGGGTAGTCAGGTGGGACATGGAACAAAACAGCAGATCCAAGTCATGAAGCCCAAGTCCTGATTCAGACTTCCCAAAGCAGGCCAGGCATGGAGATTGGGAGTAGAGTGAGCTCACTTCGGGGAGGGGGAGAAATTACAGAAAGCATGAGTGAATCAATTAAGGAAGGGAGCAAAGCCAACAGGGATGACAATGAGTAGGTTACCTCTGAGACCAAGGGTCTTTATGCCCCCAGACCCTCCAAGAAGCATGGTAGAACGAAGTTCAATGTCAACCCATAGGGAGACAGGGAAGCAGAGCTGTCTGCTCAAGATTTCCTACTTCTAACTAAAGTTCCGGACGTGAAGGGGAGTATCCAACTCCTGTCTTCAAATAGCTATGTTGCCTGGCTACTTCTGTGCTCATTAAACACATTCGTCCCTCCCTGACAAGTGTCTGGAAACAACCACCAGCTTTGGGGATTTGTGTTGGTGTATTTTCCCCCTTGGAGATACCAGTGAAAGATCTAGGGCGTGGGCCTGGCAGATTATGTCTCTGGTCCTCAGCAGTAGTTCCTTGGGCCTTGGCTGATGTGGTGACAGATCATCAAAGCAAAGCCCAGATGACCCAGGGTCACAGCTTGATGACCCGACCCAGGTCACAACCCCATCCAGAACTGGAGCCAATCCAGCTAGGGACTGGACTGAAGGACTCAGCTTCCCTCCCAAGAGGATTTGAAGTGCAAGGGCCCAACACGTGGACACCCTCTCCTGTTAAGTGTCCTTCCTTCCTTCCTTTCCTTCCTTCCTGTGGCTTGCACAATGGAGAAAGCCCCAGTGTCGTTAATCACCAGGGTCCAGGCTGTGGGACTTCCAAGCCTTGTAAAGACCCATGGAAAGTAAAGATCCTGATTTGCTTCAGAGCCAGGTTCAGAACTTATAAGCTGCAGACAAAAAAAAAAAAACAATGGAGGAGACAAGGGCAAGGTAAACTGAGTCTGTCAATATGTCACCATTGGGAATGTTCCATAGAAAAATTTCTTCTTCCCTCACCCAGAACAGGTAATGGCTTCTTCCACCTTCAACTTCTCAGTGGGACTAACCACGTGCATGGTGGATGCTACAGCTTCCTTACAGCAAAAATGAAGACTCTTAATGCAGCCCCAGGCAAGGAGTAAAGCAGATATACAGGCTCAACCACTCACAGGGCCAATCTTGCTTGATGGTTATTTGCAAGTCAATAAATGGGGACCCAGCACCCTCCCTGGGCACCTGCAGCAGCACCATCCACCCCTACTTGAGTCTTTCCATTTCCTCATCATACTCTGGAGATAACTTTTAGAATTGACTTGTTCTTGTGTGGCCCTTAGAGAGTTGTAGGTTCAGAAAGAGCAGGGGCTGGCCAGTCCTGTCACATGGCTGGCCATACACAGAATGCTTCATCAGGGTTTGGTCACCAAGTGGATGAGCTCTTGACCTCACATGGGGAGCTTATTCTTGCCAGGAGGGAACAATTCCAAGTCAGATTTGAGCTGGGTTCTTTGTCTCAAGGCTCAGTCACAATGTCATAGAACCCCATAGTCTGAACTTTCAGCAACCTTTTAAAGAACAGGACACCCTGCTGAAATTAAACAGTGTTGGGGTGTTTAAGCAGATCCCATAGAACAGCCCCAAGTGGCTCTCCATGGGACCCTGCCTTCTCCTGGGACCAAGTGACTTGTGCTACTTTCCTTGGGTGGTCGGAAAGAAAAGTAGCTTGAGAAATGCCCAAATTTTATTTCCTTTCCCAGCACTAGTATTCCAATGTTCCCATGAACTGCGGGGCCACACCTGCAGATGCTAAACACAGCATGAGTCCCAGGGGCAGCTGACATGACCACTGGAAGGTATCAGGCAGGATGTGCTCACCAACACTAGAGAAAGTTCCCAAATGCCTGCCCAGGGTAAACACTGCAATCGGAGCACTACTGGAGTGAGAGCTCTCCAGCGCCTGCACCCCTACCAAAGTGCACACATCCATACAAACTTGAGCCACAGATGACAGAAGCAGAAGAATGCACCCTGGGGCTCCATTTCCACGAAGTGCAAAGCTGAGCTGTGAAGGAAAGGAGCATCGTGGGCTACCCAGGAGACCCCCTTCCTTCGTCTGGTCACATGGGTTCTCAGCTCGTGTGAAAACCTGTATGCTCCATGCTTCGGGGACACGCACCACATTTACAGAAAGATCCTGAAGTAAGAAACTTTAAAGTTTCCTGGAAAGGGAAAAACCCTGAACGCCCAGGGAAGCATGAGTTGTAGACATCAGCAAAGCACAGCGGCTAAGCCACAGGGTCCCTGGGTCCTGAGTGTGAAGCCTGACACTCTCACTTTTAGCAGTGTGACCTCGAGTTGGTGACTTAACCACTCTGTGTCTTGGTTGTTTTGTCTGCTACTGTCTATAGAACGGAAGAAACAACAACCCTGTTTCATTGTGTTGTCTGAGGTGTCACCCAGGCAATATCTGTAATGAGCTTGAAACCACACCTGGCAGAGTGAGTGCCAATTAGCTTTTATGAATAGGAAATATAAAGACAGAAACACATCTATATCCATATATAATAATAAGGGGAAAGATGCTTTTAAAATTTGCTAACTACACACTTTTTATACTATCTTTTGATAACTGGAATCTAAAGCTCACCAAAAGATTGTTCCTTCGAGCCGGATTCGAACCAGCGACCTAAGGATGACCAGAAGATCCACCTACAGTCCTCCGCTCTACCAACTGAGCTATCGAAGGAAGCTTGTTAAGTATGCTTGTCTGAGTACCTAATTACCTGTTATTAGCACTTTACTGGTACCCAGTCATCTAATTCTCCTCGTGGCATTTTACACATGGAGAATGGAGACGCAGAGAAGCCAAGCCATTTGCTCAGCGATCTCCAGAGAATGGGATGCAGAAATGCCAACATGTTTCTGCCCTGGATCACATCCCACACCAGAGTCTTGGTGGCATGCGGAAGGCATGTTGTAAAGGATGTTCACTGGTGCCCGTGAGCCACTGAGACTACCTCTCCCCCAATAAAGGTTGGGTTTAGTGGCAGAAAGATGCCAAAGTTCCTATGGTGGCACTCTACACAAGGGTGACTGGGATGCAGGAGGAGAGGAAAGAGGCCAATCATGTTTTTCCGGGAGAAAATCCTTAAAAGCAGATGTCATGAGCTGGTATAAATCTGTAAGAGCCCAGCTTTGGGTTTTGTTTCTGTTTTTCTCGCCCTTTTCTCCCACATATTTTCCAGCATACCAGCCTGTGCCCACTGGGCAACCTGACTTGTCTACTGCCTCTAAACGGCTGGAAATATGGCAACTGACACCAATGATTTCCCAACGATTCTAGAACTCTTTCAAAATTCAAAACCTTGGACTCTTACAGAAAAGAAACCCAGCCCAAAACATGGATTGCGGGACTTGGTGTCGGGCTGGCCTTCCTCTTTGGATCTTAAGAGGCGATGGCAGCCTTTGCTGCTTTAAACAGTTCTCGTTGACGGCCTCTAACCAGCCGAGTCACACGGAAGCATAGCACCCAGCACACATATAACCCCACGTACTGGCTAGAGTTTGACACAAGCTCGAGTCATTTGGGAAGAATAGAAGTAAATTGAGAAAATGTCTCCCTAGTTTGGCCAAGGGACAAGCATATGGTCCATTTTCTTCATTAATGACTAATGTGAGAGGGCCCAGCTTACTTCTGGCAATACCACCCACCCCTGGGTGTATGTTTCTGGGTGCTATAAGAAAGCACGCTGAGCAAGCCATGAAGAGCGAGCCAGTAGGTAGCACTTCTCTGTGGTCTTGGCATCAGTTCCCACCCTGAGTTCCCGAACTTACTTCCTTGAATGACAGACCATAAGCTGTACGATGAAATAAACTCTTTCCTCTACAAGTTGCTTTGGGCCATGATGTTTCCTCACGGTGACAGAGACCGTAACAAAGGCGTTCTGGTTGTAAATTATGATGGTTCATCTGTCACTCAGGCGTCACTAAGATCCACATCACGTGCATCCACTAGTCCAGGGCAAAATGTGACCTGGAGCCCCTTTTCCAAATGTACTGAAAACCTTCAAGATGCGGCAACAGAAGATTAAGCCAAGTGCAAGCAGGAAGCTTCCAGGCAGAGGTGCAGTGCACAGGTGCCTTTACTGGCTTTATACGGCTGTGATGAAACACCATGACCGGAGGCAACTTGGGAAGGAAAGGGTTTATTTAGTTTATGGTTACATATCACAGTTCATCACTGAGGGAAGCCAAGGCAGGAACTCAAGCAGGGCAGGAACCTGGGGATAGCAACTTCATGGAGAAACACTGTTCATCAGCTTGTTCCCCGTGTTCATCAGCCTGCTTTCTTAGATGCTCCAGGACCACCTGCCCAGAGATGACACCAATCGATGGTGGGATGATCCCTTCCACATCGATCATTAATAAAGAAAACCTCCCCCCACATAGGCTTGCCTCTAGGCCAATCCGATGTAAGTATTTCCTCGATTCCTTTTTCCCAAACATATCTAGGTTTAAGTCAGGTTGACAAAAGCAACCCACACAACAGTTGGCATGACCAGGAAGTCAGCCCCAAGAGCACACAGAGGGTCTCCTGTAGAGCCCAGGACCTAGTAGCTCTCCAGCCAATACACTGAATGCAGAGCGTAGAACCAGTTGATGCTGAAATAACAGGTGAATCCAGGACCTAGTCAGTGGCCAGTCAACCCACAGAATGGGTATCTCACCATCACCTTATCCTCTGGATGTGTGGTTTGGGCACAGGAATCTGAGTGCTGTTCCATTTGTGAATGCTTATTATCGAGAGTCATTACCTCCAGTCCTTGCTATGTCGGCCCACCCCCACTAGAATGCTAGAAGGCAGGGTGTATTGCTGACACCGAGAAGGCAAGCAAGGCAAAGAACTGCACCGTGCTGAAGCTCACACAGCTGGTAAGACAGGCTTCTGGGTTCCAACTCAGGAGACCTGCACACTGAGCCTGCTGCTGAGTTCAGGTGGGATGCCCTTAGGGACTCAAACTGCCCCACCTCTGAGGCCTCAGCCCATTCTTGCTCCTTGTAGCCTCCTCGTCCCCTCCCCACCCCCAAGAGGGGTGATCCTTCAGTAGAGATCTCTAACTCCATTGCACCACCAGCACTACCTAGTACGGGTTTATGGACCAGGTGGGAAGCCTGGCTCTGGACAGAAAGACAGCAGTGGTTTATCCTCCTTCATCCACATTCCACGTCTGGATGGAGGGGCAGATAGCAAAAGGTGAGGCACGTGCCCTGAGGCACCTGCAAAGCTCAGTCAGCAGCAGGACCACTGGGAGCAGACCTCAGAAGCCTCCGACACCTAGGCAGCCCCCACCATGCCCACTGAACCCCTCTGGCTACGGGATGATTGCGCTAGAGAAGAGGGTGAGACACTTGGGGCCCAGGATAGGAGGGCGCAGCCAACGCGATCATGCTAGGACCGTGCAGGAGGACATGCCTTTGCCCCTGCTCTCCTCCAGATCGCAGACCTATTGTTTTGTCAAGGGCACTTTGCTCACTCCAGGCTCACGACATACATTCTTATCCATGAACACTAGCCCAGCATGCGTGGTATAAGACCCCCAGTGGAGGAGACCGTGATACAGAATAAGGGCAGAATTTCAAAGTGTGACTGAAACCATTTCTGTACACAGTAGGCTCTCAGTTAATGCCGATTGCACTAAACTCAAGTGAAAAGGGAAATTCTTTTGAGGACAGGGAGAGCACTGTTCTAGCTTTGGACTTCATTGTATTAGTGATGAGCAAGTTTTCTCTCCAAGGGCCAGGTAGCAAATATTCAAGCTGTGGTCTCTTCATGAAGCCACCAGTCTCTACTGCTCAGGTCGTATGGAAGCAGCAGAGACAATACAGGCACTGATAGGCATTGCTAGCTTCCAATAAAACTTTATTTACAAAAATCAGTGGATGGAGGTTAAGGGGCCACGATCTACTGCCTTCACACAAGCCCTTAATATGCCACAGTCTCTGTGAGTCAGGAATACAGCAACGTGAGATTTAGCTGTAATCTCTGACCAGTAGCTCTCCGCAAAGTTGAAATGAAGTGAGCAGCAGGGGCCACAGTCGTCCCAAACCCAAGATCTGAGGAGCCTATTGGGATTATAGAGATGCACCACTTCATATAGCCCAGTAACCCATGTGGGATTTAGTGACTCCCATGTGGACCACCCCACCCTGTTACCTGCTGTCCATGTGATACAAAAAACATCAGCCTGGAATGCCAAGAGCTCTCTCCACAAACCACCTGCAGAATTAGTATCTCACTGCTGTACCAAAAGCCAACTCTACACCTTTTGGAATAAAATAGAAAAAGAGAAACACAGAGGGAATAATACTTTAAAAGTGATCCCAGGTCTAATGTGATGGATTTATAGGGGCTGGGAGGAGGTGGCTTCACCAATAAAGTATTGGGCATCCAAGCCAAGTGCAATCCTCAGAACCCAGGCAATAAAGATCTGGGTGTGTTGGTGTGCACTTCTAATCTCTGAGGTCATTGCCCAGCTAGCCTAGCAAGCTCTAGCCAGAGACTGTCTAAAATCAGAAAGAAAAAAAAACTAAGGTGAATGGGCCTGAAGAATGACAACTGAATTTACATGCGCGCATGCGCGCGCACACAAGGCCAAACAACAGTCCCTATAATATAGCCTTAAAAGCCCAGTATTTAAAGGAGCCTCAGACAGCAGAGGTCAACAAGAGAGCATAGATGCCATCTCTTTTGTTTGTTTTCAGCTATCCTACAAAGAATCCTGTTTCATTATGGCGTATTTTAAACAATTTTCCTTCCCTCCACCTTCTCCCCCATCTGCCCTCCCTGCCTTGTGCCCTCCCACCCACCCACCCACGTTGCCCCTTTGCTACTGCAATGTCGCGTGCCCCTTTCAAGCCCAGCCTCCTGTGGGCTCAGACTCAACGATACCAGATTGGTTCTTCAACAAATTTAAGGTTGAAACATTGAAGGTTAGCAATGTAGCTCAGTGTTAGAGTGCTGGCCTTGAGGCTCTGGGTTGGATCCCAGAAGCCTGAAAAGAAGGAAGGGAGAAGGGAGGGAAGGCTGGAGGGAAGTCGGTTGGAAACGAGAGCAATGAGTGGGGAGGGACAGGTTGAGATTTCATATTGAGTCTCCAGTTTTTAAATAAGGGCTCAGCATACATGTAGCAAAGGTTACCGAGCGGGGCCCATGGGGAAATGGCCCCAGGGAGTGAGATGGAAACAGGAGAGAGACACACTGATTGAACTGTGCTACAATTTGTTCTGTCCCTGCACATGACACATGTGTGAGGGTCCTGCTAGCACAGGAAGCCAGAGGATGTAGTGGGTGTCATCAGCACAGACCTGCCTCCACCTCGCTAAAGCAGTAATTGAAACCAGAGCTGAAGGGAACAGAGTGTGACACACAGGGATCCACAGGGTTGACCCTCCCCGAAAGAAGTCAGGTATCCCCACCCTGTAGACTTCAAGCGTGACCCCACGATGGCTTTGACCAATGAAATGTGAGCCGAAGGACCCTAGTTCACATCCAAGCAGAGGCATCAATAGCCAGCGCTCAGGTTGCCTTTTTCTCTTGCAAGGCATCCAGAGAGTGACTTTGCATGGATTGGAGTCATAGCCAAGAACATGCATAGGGAGGATGCCCACCACTAAGACCTGAAGGACATTTGTTGTTGCCGCTAGTTCCAGTCCAGGCTGGCAGACAAAACAACCAAATCTACATAGAATTCCAAAATGACCACACCCTGAGGGTAGGGGTGAGCCTGGGGCCATCACCATGCGACCTTCATGGCAAATGAGCAAAAGTCCAGTTTAACCAGTGAACTGGCTCATGAAGGCCACACTCAAGCGGCAGGCTCCTTGATAGCACAATCACATCACCTTTGTGCTGACCATCTGGAGACCTGGAGACCTAGGGAGCTGGATCCGAGGACCAAGTCCCTCATGCTGAGAGTTACATGGCAGGGAGAGATGAGTTTGGGGAGCAGAAAGTATAGGCCTGCCTGCTTTCTTCTTCAGGGGTCTGAGGGAGTGCCAGAGTCAAGATTCAGAAGAGATGGCCTTGCGCTAAAGGGCCAGGTCTCCTAAACTCACTTTCCTCCCCAGATTGATGAGTTCATGCATTCTGTGTTCACTGCAGCATGAGCCTATTTGCCTCTTCTGAGTTCAGCAGTGTTTCCCAGCTAGCTCTGCAGGTTTAATGCTGTCACATGCCACGTGAGGGAAGACAAGGCAAGGGCTTGGAGCTCCATCTCTACCACGCACCCTGTGCAGGTGTCCTGCCTTTTGTTTAGGTCAACTCTACACAGCAGGCATATAGTGCGAGCCACAAACGCAACTCTCTAGTAACTACATTTTGGATTCATTACTATTTCATTTACTTTTTGTGTGTTTTGTTTTGGGGTTTGGTTGGTTTTTAGAAACAAGATTTTACACTGTAACCTCTGCTGGCTGGGGACTCACTTTATGTATTATATCAGGCACTGATCCTCCTGCCTCTGTCACATAAGTACAGTGATTATATGCTAGCATGACTATACCCAGGCTAGCAACTGTATTTTAAAAGGTAAAAAGGGGTAAAATTTTGTGTTCTGGGTACAGAGTGGGGGCTTATGGTATAAAGTGTATACAGTTCTGAGTCCAGAGTCTATGCATGCTAGACATTTTCTCTACCACCAATCTGCTTTATCAGGCCAATTAATTTTAATCACACACTTTATTTAATCTAATATATGCAACACAGTACTGCTTAGACATGTAGTCAGCTATTTAGAGTCCAACTCCCAGCCTTCCTTTCAGCACTTGTCTTTGAAGCCAGTTATATATTTAGCTCATCTCTCAGGCTGGAGGGCTGCATCTCAGTTGGTCAATACTATTTGTGGGTAGTGATCACTCTATCATAGAAAGCACTTTCCCCAGAGGTTTATTTATTTATTTGCTTATTTATTTAACTGCTCTATCTCAACTAAAATGTCACTTTCTCCCAAACCCATCCTCTGCCTGTGCCTCTAAAGTTAAGGTCTCCTAGCCCCTATCCCATCATCCAATCTGCTGGGTTCCAGGGCTTCTGTCATTCAGGGTCCTACTCTGGATGGCTGAAATTACAAGAAGTGGTTCTTTTTTGGCTTCACTCGCCTGGGGCTCTGAGGAGAAATCCTTTCTTGCCTCTTACTGCTGTTGGCCTCCCTCAGCTGGTGGCTGTGTGCATTGGACTCTGCCTACTTTGGGTTCCAACCTGTGTCTTCCATCCCTTTATACGGGTACTCATCATACTGATAAGGTCCTTCCCTCCTCAAACATGAGACAAAAATAACAGCAGCATTGTACCGTAGCAGACCCCACCAGCTGTAGTCATGCTTCCAAACAAGCTTCCTTTCTGGTGTTCCAGGAGGCTCTGGGTTGGGTAGGGTTCTATCCACAACATCCTTGGTCCTAGCCTTGTCTCAATTGTTTCCTGATTTGGTTGCTGCCCAACAAAACAAAGACCATTCAAGCCAGACTCCGTGTACCCTCACCACCCCATGCCCAGCACTTAGCACAGAGAAGGCTTTCTGCAACTGCTAGTTGCAAAGAAATAAGCAAAGGAGGGCAAAGAGGAGGAAGAGAGTGAGAGAATGACAGAGAAGAAACAGAGTCATCCGTGTCTAAGATGGTTCATGAGAGCCAAGACAAGCCTAAGCTAAGGGGGGCATTGGGAGAGCCTGGATCTGTTATTCCTACTGGGTAGTAGACTTTCTAGGTTCTTCCAGAAGCTCGAGAATCAGCCCTGCTACAACTCTGTGACCAACTGGGTGATCACCCTGCAAAAGGACATGACTATCCATCCCTTGGACTTCTAGAAAGCAAAACTCAACCTATGGGACCTCAACTTTATCCTACACTGGAGTGAACAGCTCCAGCAAAGCAGAGAGGGCCAGGGGGGAAAGCTGGGAAGATGTTCTCAGCCTTCCTGCCTCTGCCCTCCTTCCCTCTGGCTTCTTTCCATGAAGAGGGCTGTCTGCCAGCAGGATCTGATCCATTTTCATGGACACCAAGAGTGGCTACCTACCCTACCATCTAGAGGTCCCTGAGAAAGGCCAATGAGCTTAGGACTGAACCACAGAGGGCTCCAGAAGATGCCCTCAGAATGGAGTGTGGTAAGGGCTGAGTATGTGGCCTTTGTCGCAGAAGGCTTGCCTAGCTAGGGCTGAAGGTGAAGAGCAGGAAAGGAAAGAGAAGGGGAGAAGGGGAAGGGGGAAAGGAAAAGGAAGGGAAGGGAAGAAAAGGGAGAGGAAAGGAGAAATGGAGGTGGGAAGGGAAGGGGGAGGGAAGGAGAGTGCATGAGGACCTGAAGGATCAGCCTTACATATTTGAGCCTTCCCATTTGTCAAACAAACCTTGAGATCTAAATATTTGAGTGGTCTTAAAGTATAATTCAGACAATCCAATCAATGGAAAGTCACTATCAAGATTAATCACAAAAGTAGAGGTGCAAGGCCATCTTCGTGTGCCATGAAGAGTCTGAAAGTTCCAGCAGTGTGCGTGGGAATGAGGAACAGCACGTGTGGTCAATCCTACATTGCTCAGACACCCATCATTAAGCCTAAAATATAGATCTCTTCTCCTCTCCCACAACTGGGACTCTAGCACGGACCCTGCAGTCTGGATGCCAGTTCAGTTTTTGCTCTGGGACTTGGTAAACAGTGAAGAGCTTGAGGGATAGGCATCTGGGGTCCAGGTGACTCTTTCCTTCAACCCTTCCAGTGGCTGGTCTTCCCAGATCCCTGCCCCAAGCCTCAAAGACTCCAACTCTCTAGGAATACTTAAAAATATCAGTTCAGGCTTTTCCAAGTACCCAGAGCCTCAGTTTTCCAGTTTTTCAAGGACTGGGTCATCTCCCCAACTTTTTGTACAGATTAGAAAAATAGCTTCCCTGTTTTGCCAAAACCAGGACACACAGTTTGGTGAACACGGGTGTAGGGGTGAGGGTGGGAGTGTGATAAGTACTCTGTTATCCTCTTGGAAGTGTGTTCAGTAAACATCCTACACAACCACGTGTGGCCTCTGGACAGTCTCTGCCAAGTGAGGGATGGTGAGAATTAGATGCGGTGCTGCCTGGAAACGTGTAATGAGATTATTTGGTAATAATAGCTCAGTGGGTTGAGTTTTGCCTTAAACCTTTCACATTTGTGTTAACAGAGCAACACCCCCCAAACCCTAAGCCAGGACAGCTCTTGAGACCCTCAACATCATTTTAGGATGGAGGAAGAAACATTCCCTTTTCATGCTCTCATTTCTTCCAAGACTCACTAGCACACCCCCAGCGTTTGTTAATGACACTGGGTGTACTTGAACCCTAAGCAGGAAGGGGCAAGGCTCAGGAGCATGGTTTGCTGCATTTCATTTCTGTCAACAGCTACTTTCCAGTTTGCAGAAGTGGTGGAAGGATTACATACTTATCCAAAACCATGCATTTGAGTTTTGAAAAGGACTCGATTAAAGGAAAACTCTACAGTCCCTAACCGTAGGAGTGCTGGCAGGATGCTTGATGGTTGTGAATCCTGACCCTAGACAATGGCCTCCTTTCCACAATGCATTTCAGCCAGCCATGGAACTCCCGGCTAGGGACTTCCCTAGTAGGAAGTAGGGGAGGCAGGAAAATGTCCTGAGGTAGGCTATGAGCTTTGATTGCTAGATGTGGGCTCTGGGGCCCTGAGCTCCCAGCCAGCAAGTGAGGGAGTGAGCGAGCATAAATCTTCCCCCCTGCCTGCAGCCCCAAGCAGAGCCTGATCTGCCTTCTGAAGGCCGGGCCCCTTCACCTGAGCTTGGCTGGCCTCAGGGAGGGGCTGCTTCTGTTAGATGACTGGGAGCCAGCCTAGTCGCCCAGCCCAAGTCTAGAAAACAATTGGGTCTCCGATAGCCAATGAGTCAACCTGCCAGGGTCAAGTGATGCCCACACGCCCCCAGGGTGAAGGAAATAGATGCCTGTGGTGCAGGGCACATGGTGCCACTATGTTTCATCCTAAAAGGTCACTCTTGTCGCAAACAACGCATAGTCATCAGAGAACAGAGCCAAGTTCTCCTTCTCAGGACTCTGATCACCGGTAAAGTGTTCCGAGGCCCATGGACTTGGGGTGCAACAGCCAGGCGGGAGAGGCTGGTTTCCCTTCACCAGGCTTTAACCCAGGCAGCGGCGCCTTTGTGGAAACCAGAGCAAGCCGAGGGCGGGCAAGGCGCTCTGAGAGGTCACTTCTTCGTCTCCCCCCAGTGGGTAACTAGGGCCACAAGGCCCCGGGCCCACTATCGGGCTCCCTTGGGTCCACACCAACCTTGCCCATTCCACACCGCAGAGGGAGCCGCATCATTTCCATGCAACAATGCAAACGCACTCATTACCATATTCTCAATATGCATGAAGAAAATGTGCGACGTTGGCCGAGCCCCATCGCCCTGCTCTGGCCTCCGCATCCAATAAGGCGACATATTCATCTCCCAAGATGGATGAGAAAGGGATGCCTGGGAAGCAGATCCACGGGCGGGGGAGGGGACAGACTCTGTAGAGAAAAGGAAGTGAGAGTAAACCAGCAGAAGAGAGCCTGGGATAGACCAAGGTTGAAATAGGATGGATGGGGGCGAAAGAAAGGGAGGGAGAAAAAGAAGAACGGGAAACTGAGAAAGGGAGAGGGGGAAGATGAAAACGGGCTTAAAAAACTGAAATAAAAAAAGACCCAGAAAAAAACACATTAGGAGTCACAAAAAGAGAGGGAGAGGGAGAGAGAGAGGAGAGAGACAGAGAGAGAGAGAGAGAGAGAGAGAGAGAGAGAGAGAGAGAGAGAGAGAGAGAGAGAGAGAGAGAGAGAGAGAGAGAGAGAGAGAGAGAGAGAGAGAGAAAGGCCTGGAAATCAAACATGCAGAAAATGCGAGGAATAGACAGGACGAAAAAAAAAAAAAAACAAACAAACCAAGGAGGTCAACAGAAATGCTCATCGCAGGTGGAAACGGGATGATCCTGCATAGGAAAAGAGAAATAAAACCACTCGCGCTCAGAGCCACGGTTTTCCATTCATGCTGAGATTCCGGGAGCCGCAGCGCAGATCTGGCCCCTCGAAGGCCGGCGGCAGAGGACCTGGTCCGGGAGGTTCAGGAGCTCGGAAGACCAGCTGAAGAACTTCGCGCTCCTCTTGGAGCGTTCTGGCCAGCTCCGTGGTGCACAAATCAGGCCTGGGACCCACGCAGCCGATACTGCAACCTTTCCAACCCGCGGCCTCTCTAGCGCCAGGAGAGAAGTTTGCAAAGTTTACCCCAAAGTTTCCCAGTTCCCGGTCTCTGGACCCAGGGACAGTCTCCGAGGCCCTGACAGCTCACAGGGCTCAGCCAGAGTTGCACGGCAGACGTGGCGGCGCCCAGCCCGTGCCTCCTGGGATGCTCCGAGGCCAGATTCACAGTCAAATGTGAATTCCTCCCGGTGCTACGCCAGGCCACGCATCTGCAAGTCCGTGTGGCTGCTAATAGCGGGAGAGAGAGAGAGAGAACGCGAAAGCGAGAAAGGGGGAGAGAGAGAAAAGAAAAAAAATATTCTCAGCTCAATTTAAGTCTCATGGAAAGGGCTTACAACTGTAATTAAATCATTAAATTCTTGTCTACGCTTCACAGAGCGGAGAGAAATTAACTTCCCACCAACCTCATTTTCTATTTGAACATGAAATAATGATTTTCTGCCCGTCTAATTACAAAGCCAACATCTGATCAAGCCAGCATCCAGAGGGGATTATCGCATGCGCGAGTATTAGACCTCATTACCAGCTTGAGTGCAAAATTATTACATCTTGTAATTGGATGGTGAGATTTATATACAGATCGGCCCGGTTTCTGTAAGATTGTAATTACAAGCTTCGTTGGTTAGCTACTTATCAGAACTTTGCAGGAAAACAAAACAAATGACTGAGGAAAACGAGCGTTTCATTAACCTGTAACCCCAACGCGCGGGGGGAAGGGGGCAATGGGAGCGCACGCTGCAGCGTCTGCAGGAAGCTGAAGGATGGCCAGCCAGCACCGCCTCTGGGGGACTCTGGGTCTTGGGAGGAAAGAACTGAAGACTGGACCAGCTGGGAGACCCAGGGCTGCAGCGGCTCCCCCAGATGGGGGTGCAGACACATGGGGGGAGCTGGACCAGGAGAGGGAAGAGATGGGGGTGGTGGCTCCGAGTGTGTGTGACTTGCCGCCGCCTTCAGACCCGGAACCTGGTGGGCCTCTGGCCCTGAGTGCCGCCGAGCACCTCTAGCAGTCTTCCAGTGTGTGCGCTACTGGCTCCCTGGGCCCAGACCAGGGAGCATCCGCCGCGAGGGCTGGGAGCGCTTTGTGAGCTGCGACTGTTGGAAGAAGGAGGGGTGCTGGGGAAGCTTCTGCCCGCGGCACGATGTTGCATTCACGTTTTTTCCCAATCAACTACCCCGTGCACCTGCTTCTCTTCGCTCACTGTGCTGTGCGAGTATGTCAATCTGACCTAATCTCCTGGATTAAAAAAATCCCTTGAAAAGGTTCAACTACCCGCGGATTCACGAGCTTAGTGTGGGAGCTGGATTCCACTGGCCTGGTCCTGCTGAGGACCCAGAGCCATGTGGTGACTCCAGCCGTAGGGATACTGAATCCCGACGTGGAGTGCGGATTTCCAGGCCTGGCCAACGCTCTTCCCATTTGGTCATGGGGTAACGGGGACGCTGTCTCTGTCTCCGGCTTGGGATGCCTGGAGGGATCTAATTAAGCGAGGTTCTTAGGTTCGTTTCTGGGTCTAGAGGTTCACCCTCTGGGCCAGGGGCGACCTCCCACGGGCGTTGGGTCCTTCCTGAGAACAGCCTGGCTCTTCCAGTGCTCTCTCTTGCAGGACTCTCAGTCCGCAGTTAGATACAACTAGGTCGATAGCTGGTTAATGCAATGCGGAAGGAGCATCTCAGGGGCTCCTGTGTAAGACCGTGTGTGTGTGTGTGTGTGTGTGTGTGTGTGTTGTGGTGTTGTGTGGTTTTGCGTTTTGTTTTTCTTTTCCATCAGGGAAAAAAACGCAACTAAATATCCGTGTTTTCACCCAGGCACATACAGAGAAGCCTCTTCGCCCGCCTTGGACTCTGGCTCTGTTGCACGTTGGCGCACATTGGCCTGGTCCACCACTGCCTAGGTGGGTCTTCACAGCTGCCAAGAAAGACTCATAGTCCTATACATAAGAAAGATCCTAGAAAATAATGTTACCTCGATTCTGTACCCCTAAGACCCTTCCTGAACAGGTGAGCCCTAGCTTCCCGTGACAGATTTAACCAGAAACGGAATCGGACCAGGGAAAAGCATTTGAAGGCCACAGCTGGCCTTACAGTGCCTCCTCTGTCGCGTTCACCCAGCACCAGGCAAGGAGGGACAGGAGGGGGCAGAGAAGCCGCACAGAGCGAATTTAGGGAGAGTCCAGATGCTATCATTGAACTCTAAGCCTTAGGCAGCTCCCCAAACTTCCGTCTGTGCTTCCCTACTAATTTTCTGAGTGGCACCTCCTGGAACCGCAGGCCCCTACAAAGGCCCATGGAATGTAACGGAGGTGGCACACGACTCCACTTTTGACTGGAGGCCAGGGCCAGGGCGAAAGAAATCTTCATTCCCCAACTTAACTATTCATACCAGAGCCGACCAGCCCGGAACCCTCAGATCCCTCACTGGGAATTCAGACTTGATTCCTAGGTCAACCGGAGGCGCGGGAGTGCCGTTTCTGCCTCTAAGCTGGGGTCCTCGCTCTACTAAAGAGTCCAGGAGTTGTCTGGGCCGCAGGCCCCCAGCAGGCCTGACCCGCGCGTGGGTCGCCGCCGCTGCACTCTAAATCGCTTAGTTAGGAGCCACAGCCATTCCGAGAATTTCTGTGTGGCTTTCCACTGTACGCCATAATCCGTGACGGTGGGCAATTGGACACTACCATTTCAAGTTAGATTTAGGTATTCTATCATAAAACGTTTAGATATCCTACCAGAAACCCAGCCTTGCTCCCCACCCCCACATGCACACGCCCCACGGCTCTAGGGGATTGTCACCAAAAGAAAATACTGGCGTTGGGCCCAGAGAACAGGAGAAGGGACAGTGAAAGGAATGGTCGTAATCGACCAAAAACATCTACACAGAAACTTCTCGAAGTGCTCTCAGAAAGTTCCCAGAGCCTCCGCGGTGAGGCTTTGTGCTCCTCCCCCACCCCATAGCCAGGAGCTCCAACTCTGTGTGCTCCGCAAGACCACCTGGGCGCCAAACTCACTTTCTAATGAGAATTCTCACCGAGGTACCCCGGAGGTGTTAACGTGGTAAACGGCAGGGTTTCCCCGGCACAGATTCGGTCTTTTAAAGCTCAGAGGGGCAGCTCTCCCTACTCCCAGGATGCACGCTCAACTCTTTTAGCTGTCCTTTTAGCTGCCCGCTTAGGCTACTGGGAGCGTCCTAGGGACCAGAGCTGAGAACTGCAAAGGGAAACGCCACCGCACGGAAAAGGCCCGGAGCCAGCCTGGGTCCGGGGTCCCGTCCCACCCCGGAACTACAGCTGCTGTGGGGGCTGAGAAGTGAGGAGTTGGAAGACCCGCGGGGAGAGGTGACCCTGTACTAACCCGCCACTCCTGGTCTGGGCTCTCCCCTCCCTGTGCTGGCAGGAGGGGGGCGGGAAAAGACTGCGTCCCGTCCCGCCCCGCCCCGCCCGGCGCTCTGTATTCGCGAGGGAAGGCCGCCTCGCCCAGAAGGCTCCCGGGTGATTGGAGACTCCAGGAGGAGACGCGAGGAAAAGTCGAATAAGAGGGCGCAACGTCAGACTCGAGATTTGGGGAAGGGTGAGGGAGGGGGTGGAAGGGCGGGGACGGACACACAGACACTGACGCGGACACACACCCCCTGCACAACATTCTAAGTGTCTACAACTTTAGGTCGCTTTAGCCCAGGACACAGAGACCCAGGAGAGGGAAGGGAGTCTGAGAGAGAAAAAAGAGATTTAAAAGAGAGGAGTCAGACTAGGAAAAGTGAAGAGAGCTGAGAGGTGAGCCAAAGCAACCGTGAGAAAGGGAAAGAGGAAAAAGAACCGCAGTTTCCCAGCGCCCGGGACTGCGAAGGAGCCTCGGGAGCGGAAGCCATCAGGGGGTGGGGTAGGGGGACGCAGCGAGGGGAGGGGAAAGGAAAGGACAGGAGGGGAGTGAGTGTAAACTATAGGAGGGCGAAGGAAGCGAGGCGAGACACAGCTTCGGGAGAGGAGGACAGAACTGAGCGCTGCGCGCAGAGCGGCTCTCCAGGCCTAGAGGAGGGAGCGCGGCGCAGAGAGGAGGGGCTTGAGGCCCCGTAGAAATGTCAATCAGAGCCCGGAGCCCAGGGAATCTCGGCCAATCTGTTCGGACCTGACCTGACTCCTCGCCGCCGCCGCCGCCGCCGCCGCCGCGGAGCAGATCAATAGGCGAACGCGGAGCGCAGCGCAGCGCGGCCCGAGCTCGGCCCAGCCCCCGATGCGCTCCGGAGCCAGCGTGCGGCTCTGAGCACGGCGGCCCCGGGGGCCGGGCCCCCTCTCCGTAGGTGCCCCACGGGCCACCATGTCCTTCCCCCAGCTCGGATACCAATACATCCGGCCGCTCTACCCACCGGAGCGCCCGGGAGCCGCAGGCGGCGGCGGTGGCGGTAGCGCGGGGGGCCGGAGCGCTCCGGGAGCCGGAGCCTCGGAGCTGGCCGCCTCGGGGTCTCTATCCAATGTGCTTTCGTCCGTGTACGGGGCACCCTACGCCGCGGCCGCAGCTGCAGCTGCCGCCGCGCAGGGTTACGGCGCCTTCCTGCCCTACGCTACGGAGCTGCCCATCTTCCCACAGCTGGTAAGAGCCGGGAAAAAAAACGGGAACAGGGGGTTGGAACTGGGGTGCAGGGTGAATGTGCAGAAGAAAGCCAGGGTCCCGGAGGGAGGGTGGAGGCGGCGACGGCTGGAGCTCACTCGCGCTCCCCCGCGCGTGTCCCTTTCCTTTTCCATGTGCGTACAGGGAGCTCAGTATGAGCTGAAGGACAGTCCTGGGGTGCAGCACACGGCCACGGCCGCCGCGTTCCCGCACCCGCACCCCGCCTTCTACCCCTATGGCCAGTACCAGTTCGGGGACCCGTCCCGTCCCAAGAACGCCACCCGCGAAAGCACGAGCACGCTGAAGGCCTGGCTCAACGAGCACCGCAAGAACCCGTACCCCACCAAGGGCGAGAAGATCATGCTGGCCATCATCACCAAGATGACCCTCACCCAGGTGTCCACCTGGTTCGCCAACGCGCGCCGGCGCCTCAAGAAAGAGAACAAGATGACGTGGGCACCCCGTAGTCGCACCGACGAGGAGGGCAATGCTTACGGGAGCGAGCGGGAGGAGGAAGACGAAGAGGAAGATGAGGAAGAGGGCAAACGTGAGCTGGAGATGGAGGAGGAGGAGCTGGCAGGGGAGGAGGAGGACACGGGGGGCGAGGGCCTGGCCGACGAGGAGGAGGATGAGGAGATCGATTTGGAAAACTTAGACAGCGCCGCAACCGGGCCGGACCTGGCCCTGACTGGGGCAAAACACAGGAATGGCGACTTCGGCCTGGGACCCATTTCGGACTGCAAAAATAGTGACTCGGACGACAGCTCCGAAGGCTTGGAGGAGCGGCCACTGTCGGTCTTGAGCCTGGCCCCAGTGCCACCGCCTGTGGCCAGGGCTCCTCCATCTACACCCTCTCCACCCTCGGGCCTGGACTCCTGTGCTCCCGCACCAGCGCCCTCCTCAGCCCTGCAGAAGCCCAAGATCTGGTCGCTGGCCGAAACGGCCACCAGCCCGGACAACCCACGTCGCTCGCCTACTGGAGCCGGAGGTTCTCCTCCTGGGGCAGCCGTCGCACCCCCGACGCTGCAGCTCTCGCCCGCGGCTGCTGCTGCAGCAGCAGCGGCACACAGACTCGTCTCGGCGGCGCCGCTTGGCAAATTCCCCGCTTGGACCAACCGGCCTTTCCCAGGCCCGCCGCCCGGCCCGCGGCCGCACCCGCTGTCCATGTTGGGCTCGGCCCCACAGCACCTGCTGGGACTTCCCGGAGCCGCGGGTCACCCCGCGGCTGCTGCCGCCGCTTATGCTCGGCCTACGGAGCCGGAGAGTGGAACAGGTGACTACAGGAGTGTGGGTCACAGAGAGAGGGTGTTGGTGGGGCTCTCGCCTTGGCTAGAGGGTAAGAACGAGAGCTTGGGGCACGTACGGTGTTTTCCTCTTCGCTCCCGCACGAGTGCAGCGGCCCTAGAAGCCTGGACCCAGAGTTCTGAAGGCCTCTCTTTTCTTCCCCTTGTTTCCTACAGATCGCTGTAGTGCCTTGGAAATGGAGAAAAAGTTACTCAAGACAGCTTTCCAGCCGGTGCCAAGGCGGTAAGAGACCCCGTATTTGGGAAGCAGAGTGGGAGACCCTTCAGGAGAGATAAGGAAAACGCAAGAGCTAATGACAGAAACCTTTTGCTCACCCCCCCCCCACCGCACCCAGGGAAGGGAGAAAAGTGGCCGGGAAACTATTTCTAAAAAGCACCAAAACCCACTCTCGCGTCAATTCTTGTGGACCCATAGATGCTTTTCCAGCCTCAGCTTGCGCGCTTCAAGCAGGGCCTGTGGGCACAGAGCTGGGGAAGTCTGGCTCTTCAAGCCTCTGGAGCACAAGGCCTCCTCCGCGTGATGCCCAATTCCTTCCAGCCCCGACCTCGAATTCTGAGCTCTTCTGCCCAGCTTATAGTTAATACACCCAGGGCTGAACAAGTCCGTAGGCCTGGCCCTAGGCTCGGTAGAGTGTCCCCTATCTGAGCAGCTTCCACGTCTCTAAATCTCGCTTCCTTTGCTTCTGCTCTCTTCCAGGCCCCAGAACCACTTGGATGCTGCTCTGGTCTTATCAGCTCTCTCCTCATCTTAATTCTTTCAACAATTTTTAAATCGTTGTACTAATTGTAAAAAAAAAAAACCAAATCGCTCTGTATAGTTATGACTTGCAAGCATGCTGTATGAGTATCTAAAAAAAAAAAAAAGAAACACTAAACCAACAAACAAAAAAAGAACGAAAGAAAGAATAAAGGCAGCCTCCCCCACTTGAGCCTCCCCAAGTGGCTTCTGTACTGCCCCGCTTTAGCTTGTGAGGCTCGTTTGTTCTGTTGATTTCGGGAATGGGCGGGGTGGAGTTGCGGAGAGAATAAGCGTGTCTGACTCTTTTTGTATATACAGAAAATGTACATACGTGTGAACCAAATTGTACAAGAAAGTATCTATTTTTGGCTAAATAAATGAGCTGTTGCCACTTTTGACTATAACCGGCCGGTCCGCCACCTGAACAGATCTGTTTGATGGTTCTTTGGTGTTTCAACGTCCCCCCACCCCACCCCACCCACCCCACCCCACCCTCGGTTGCTTAAAGAATCTGCAGGAAAGGGCGAGCTTAGTCTGGGGACAGCAATGGCGGAAGTAGTCCGCTCAGAGGTAGGCAGCCTAGGGCCTCTGCAAGAAGGGGCGATGGAAGTCCCTGTGCCCCCACACACTCCCCGAGAGAAAGGGCAGAGACCGAGGAGAAAATAGGGTCGATTCTCTACTAGGAGCTGGGGAACTGGGCTTTTTCCGGGGGTCCACTGGAGTAACCTTGGAGCCTTGGGGCCTACTCTGATGATTTAGCAGAAAGACTTAGGGAAGCTTCCAGGACCTCAGGACGTGGGCTGAGAGGCTCTCCCTCCCTGTTCGCATTCCGACCCCGCACCCTGGAGTTCTCAGTCCCGTGTATAGGGGCTGTCCACGCTCAACTTCGAGGCCGCTCCCAACGCGCTTCCCTCTCTAACACCTCCTTCCGCATAGGTGCTAGGGCGTTGGGGATGTGCGGGAGACGCCGGGGTGCTCACACTTCCCGCTTGGTGGCGTGTGACTGCGCCGGCGTTCAGAGTCCGAGGCCGAAGCCAGGCGGCCTTTGGTTCTTAGGTGCTTCTGGGCGTTTTGCCCTGAGTGCCAGGGAAGGGGCTGCTTTCAGAGGCGCCGGCGTGGGTTCGGGGTCGAGTCCTGAGACCTTTGGAACTGGGATTGCCGCAGGAGTCCGCGGGCGGGGGCAGCGGGGGCGGGCAGGACAGTGGGAAACCTGGGGCTGGAGCTCCCTCTACAGGACGCAGGGGACGCTCGGCGTCGGGGGCCCCTCCGGCCTCTACAGCCAAGCCGGCTTCCTGGCCCCTAGCCCGATTTGACCAAGCTGGCCGGGCTTGCCCAACTAGGAACTGGAGAGTCACGCTTAGGATAGTGACACCTCGGGGTTCGAAGTGGGGGCACCTTTAAGGCACCCCTTTCTGGAGCTTTATATTTTCAGGCTAGCCGGATGCCATACATCGGAGCTGCAGAGTAGGGCTTGTGACTGTTCTGCTCCCTGTTTGGGGGGATGGGGGGCGGCGGCGCGGGGGCGGGGGCCTGGTATGAAGAGCTGGTCTGGATCAAGTACAGTTAACCTTGTGAACCTTCGAGAGTCTGCGAGCGAGGGCAGCCGATGTTTACGGGTCCAGGAGGTGAGGACCGGGCTGCCAGCGCCACGAGCGACCTGGGGCTTTCCTTAGGAAAGCCACTGCTCAGAGAGCAACGTGTGTCCCCATAACAGAGACCCAAGGATGGAGGCGGTCACTGGCAAAGACAAGGACAGCGGGGCAGGAGGGTAGGGACGCTGACATATTCATGCAAATACCTCCTCACCCTCTTGGCTAAGGTGTCTCAGAGGCTCAAGCTCCTTCACGGTGAAGACTGGACTGGAGCTCCATCTTCTTAGGCCGTGCAACTGAAGTCAGTACCCCAGGACAAGGGCCAGAGCTCTGGTTAGCACCAAGAGTGTCTGTACAAGGGCCACACCCCTCCTCCTTCTCCAGCTCTTAGTCGGGGCCCACTCGGGTTGCCCATTTACTTCCTGTGAAGCCAGCGGCACAGAACGCACTTGCTTGGGTGTTTTCTCACAAGGTGGAGCGAGGATGGCAGAGGATGCTCTGCCCGTGTTCACTCTTAAGTAGCAATGCCTTTTGCAGATGCTCAAACGTCCTCAGTTCCGGGGCAGAAGGGTGAAGACGCTGCTGCTTCCTTCGGGTGACTCAAGAGCCTCTGCAACCTGCTCCACCAAGGGAAAGAAAACTTCCCAGAGGAAAGGCGATCTTGGTGGCTGCAGCAGAAGCCTTCTAGGAGGAGTGCCTAAGCAGAGGAGTTTCATCAGCGGAGGCAGATGGGTGTGGAGAGGCTGGTCAGGGCCCAGCAGGCCCGACAGCAGACATAGGCCCTCTCTCCCGCAAAGCCTCTGGGACTGCTCAGCTCTTCTAGTTATCTCATTCCCGCGTGATGGCCATTGCTTAGGTCTGTCTTGAAAGAACAGCGAAAGGAAGTACTAGGGGAGTCAGACTAAGCCTGGGCATGGCTCCATGCAGTGTGCGCTTCTAACTCCACTCATCCCAAGTGGACCTCAATATAACAACTTACCCAAAGCGAAATGCAAGCTCCCAGGTTCCCATCAAAAGAAGAAGGGCCCCGGGAACCTTCTCCATCCCTTACTATTGACGCCTAAAATCTGGGAGGAAACAGTAGAGATGGTGGCAGGGGTAAGAAGCACATCTGGCCTCCAGTGCAGCTTCAATTAGAGATGAAATATGTCAGCCCCCCACTAGGAAGTGCCTCTGCTGTTCAGTGGGTTACTCAGAGCCCTCCAAGTCGTGGGGGGATCAGGTAGGCCAAAGGCACTGCTTTCTTCTGTATCTGCACATAGCTAGGTGGGGGGCAGTGCCTCCCAGGTTTGGGGAGGCTAAGGAGAATAAAATCAACCCCCCTAGGTGACTACCTGCACAGTAATGGTTTCTAACTAAACTGTCTTCAGGGTGTGGGGGGGCTAGTACATAAAACACCACTTACTTGCTCTATGCCGGGAGTGAAGAGGGGACAAGCCCCACCTACTAGGTGGCATTCTCTGAGAACTTGGAGGACAGGGAGACCTAAAGGCTCCTTAGTTACTGGCTTGCCTGTTTTGGGGTGAAGTTAGCCACAGAGACTTGTGCCTGGGTAACAACTGCACATCAGGCTAGGCGGTGGTGGCACACACCACCCAGCACTTGGAAGACAGAGGCAGGTGAATCTCTCTGAGTCTGAGGCCAGCCTGATCTACAGAGCTAGTTCCAGGACAGCCAGGGCTGTTACACAGAGAAACCCTGTCTCGAAAAGCCGAAGAAGAAGAAGAAGAAGAAGGAGAAGGAGAAGGAGAAGGAGGAGAAGGAGAAGGAGAAGGAGGAGAAGGAGAAGGAGAAGGAGAAGGAGAAGGAGGATAAGAAGGAGAAGGAGAAGGAAAGAAAGAATTGTATGTTAGATATTTTCTGGTTTGGGTTTATTTGGAAGTTTTTCCAGGACTCCCTTTGGAACTGATTCCTTGTATCTGTCTAGCAATATTCTATCCTTCCTAGAATCCTTGGTTATATGTGTTCTAATGAAAGTTCCACCTCAAGCCCCCTCCCCTATCTCTCCCCAAACCCTGCTGTATCTCAGAAAGCCCACCTAATGATGACCTTTCACCCAGAGACACTCAAGACCAGGCCCACAGGGTATTTAAACTGTCCCCCAGAAAAGCAGTGTGGTTTTCAGGTCTCTCTTTTCAGGCTCCTCTCTGGGGGGCTGGGAGGCCATCCGTGAGCATTGTATCCATTAAACGTGGACTTTTTCTAATTTGGTCTGATTTGGATTGCTGTATCAGCAGAGAGGCTTACTGGGATGCAGAGACTTCAGCATGTACCCCATTGAGGAAAAAAAGGGCAGCTGCAAGTCTGTAAAAATCGTGTCTGTGTTTGAAGCTAACTCTAACTTGAGTGGGGACAAGCCTCAAACTTCTTCCTCCTCACTTTGAACGTCTGGGAAAGGCTGGGTTTGACAGACTTAGCCATACTTTCTTGCAAATCCTTCAGTGGTTAAAAATGGGCCTAAAAGAAGGAGGAGGAGAAGGAGAAGGAAGAAGAGGAGGAGGAGGAAGAGGAGAAGGAGGAAGAGGAGAAGGAGGAGGAAGAAGAGGAGGAGGAGGAAGAGGAGAAGGAGGAGGAAGAAGAGGAGGAGGAGAAAAGGGGGCCCAAAGATAACTAATCTGAATTGGTCACTGCCATCTGATCCACACACGTAGCTTGACCACATTCAAAATGTCTTCCTGCTGTGGGATTGCTCCCAGAAACAGACTCAGGCCTGAGGTGAGGTCTCAGGATAAAAAAAAATCTTTGAAGTAGGGCACAATAGGAAAGTCCTTAGGAATAGCATTGCAATCCACAACAAAGTCATCTGGTCTCCTATCCCATCCTGGGATATTTGACAATACCTGCAGAAGAATAAAACCAGGGGATGAGGATAGAATTGTCACCTCGGGGACAGAGGCCAGTATCACTGCTCAAAGTCCTTTGGACACAAGTGATCCTCCACCAAGAATGAGTCCGAGGCACCAAGCCCAGTGCTCCTCTATCATGCAGGTAAAGCCTGCTGGGTACTTGGATGTGACTAAGATGCTGGTTGTGCTGAAGCTAAGAGGCAACGGACATGAGGTGACAAGGGTCTGTGGCACTCACAGCAATTCTTTCCTCCCAGAAGCCATAGCTTGTTGAAGGAAGTGTTCAACCCGAGTGCTAAGTGGATGGCTTTTGTTCTTTAGAGGTTCTTGGGATTAGAAGGAAGAAGAGGGGTGAGAGAGAGCCAACAGGAAACAAACTATGCGAGCCTGGGAGAAGGCAAAAGTGGGACTGAGGTCAGTTCTGGATCAGCCTTTCCCAAGCCAAGGTGGCAAAGAAGGGGGTCCGTCCAAGGAGGACCTCGGTCTGGTCGGTCTGAAAGGTTGGGGCCTTTTCCTTGTAGATGCTGGTGCCAAGAGTAAGTACAGAAAGGTGGTCACAGATGCGAGCTCAAGCCATGGAGTGTCGGCCTAGTAATGTAGTGTGGCTGCTCCTCAGTCTCATCCAGGTCTCTCGAGAGCAATAACAAAACTGTCTGTCCTTTTAGTTATGTGTTTAGTTTAACCCCCTCCCAGGGGGCTGGAGAGAGAGAGAGAGAGAGAGAAGGGGAGAGGAAGAAGGAGGGAGTAGAAGGGAGAGAGAGAGAGAGAGAGAGAGAGAGAGAGAGAGAGAGAGAGAGAGAGAGAGAGAGAGAGAGAGAGAGAGAGAGAGAGGGGAGAGGAAGAAGGAGGGAGTAAAAAGGAGAGAAAGAGAGAGAGAAGAGAGGGAGGGGGAGAGAGAGGGAGAGAGAGAGGGAGAGAGAGAGAGAGAGAAGAGGGCCAGTGCACATGTATGTGTCTCATGTCAGGGAACAGGACAAAGACAAAGGCGGGGTCAAATCTGACTCCTGGCCTGTAGCCTAGCCTGGCCTGGCCTGGCCACGAAGGCTGTGATGTCATGTCTTTTGTGCTGGTGACAGTTCTGCATTCTCTCACTACACTAGGCTGCTAACAAGTGGGCCACAGCCCTCCAGGGCCTTTGGAGTGCACTCATCTGGCAACTGTGCTGCCCCCGGATGCTCAGATTTCTTTTGCCAAAGTTACAGGGCAATTATGGAAATGTGCCCTTTGAAGCCGGCCTGATTTCTCTTTATTTTCTTCTCCCTGACAGAGCAGAACAGAGCTCAGAGCTTCCCTGCCTCTCCAGGCTCTCTCTCTCTCTCTCTCTCTCTCTCTCTCTCTCTCTCTCTCTCTCTCTCTCTCTCTCTCTCTCTCTTCCTAATAATTCTTACATAATGAGAGATAGTCTAGGGACAATGTTGGGGGAAATAAACTTCTAAGTGGCATCCAAATTGTATATATAAAATAGCACCAGTATTATCTTCATGCTAGGCTTTATTTTTTAAGCGGGGTGCTGATGGTCATGAAAGGACAAATGCATTGGGGCGAGCAAGAGGTGGGTGCTTCTGCGTGACTGCCGGCCCCTCCCATGTCTGAAGTCTTTATTTACAGCCAGGCAGATGACCCCACTGGGGCAAACTGGCCTGACCCCCGGAGGACCCTATGCTGTCCTTGGAATCTCAGCTCCAGGAATTGTAGTTGAAGCCTTTGTTCCTGTCCCCTGCACCTGGAGAAGAAGACATCCCCAGCCTCCCTCTTATTCAGTAGCTCCAAGTTTCAGAGCTTTACCGTATTGTCAACAGGACATGGAATCTGGGGCCTCTGTGTGAAGTGACCCCATGTGTTTCTTTCCTCCTACCCCACTGTGCTTGGCATTGGGGTGTTGAGTGAAAGTGTCTGAAGTCAGATGGTATGGATGGAATGGGTTCTGGGGAGGGCTGGGAAAGGTCATGAAGGGGGAGCCCAGGACTGTGGTTGCCTGGTGTCTGGGGACATTTCTACTTTTAAGAAAGTGACTTTGAAGTCTCCGTGTCCTTGTAGTCACTTGCTCCATCCTCTCTGCCCTCCTTCCTGCCTTGAGGAGATCTGCTCTGACACCACCACCAAGAAGCCTTCCACGCTTCTCAGAATGTCTATAGTGGAGGCCACTTTCCAGCTTTACTTCCCTGCCTTGCTTTTTTGTTTTGCTTCTGACACAGGGTCTCATAATGTCAAAGAGTGTCACAGTCTCATAGCCCAGGCTGGCCTAAAACTCAATGTGGAACTCGTTTGCCTGATTTTTCTGCTGCCACCTCACAGGTACTAGGATTACAGGCCACCCTGCACTAACTTTAAAATCCAAAGTAAAGTTGACGAAGAAGTCCCCATGCTCATTTTTTAACACTCCACAAACGTTATTCTCTCCCTTTTGCTGATATAGAAAACTAAGGCTGGAAAAGGGAAGTAGGGATGGAAGGTGTCAAGAAATATCTGGAAACATGGAGTGATCTGCACTCAGTGATAAAAACACCCAACGCAGAACTTCCCACAAACCGAAATGGAGCATGTGCAAGAGGCTAATAAAAGTGTCTACCTTGGGGAGAGGGCCTGGAAGCTGAGGGTCAAGGGCAGGAAGAATAGTTTTCCATATATAACAATGGTTCTCAACCTTCCTACTGCTGCCACCCTTTACTACAGCTCTGCATGTTACAGTGACCCCCCAACCATAAAATTATTTTCATTGCTACTTCATGAGTGTAATTTTGTTACTGTTATAAATCATGTTTTTTTATGATGGTTTTTGTTGTTGTTACTGTTTGTTTGTGTTGTCGCGTTTGCTTTGTTTTGTTTTTGGGACAGGTTTTATTTGTGTAGCCTTGTCTGTTCTGAAACTATCTCGGTAGACCAGGTTGGACTCTCATTCATAGAGATCCACCTGCCTCTGCCTCTCTAGTGCTGGGATTAAAGGTGAGCGCCACCACCACCAGGCTTTTTCTGATGGTCTTAGTCAACCCCTGTGAAAGAGTCATTCAACCCCTAAAGTGGTCTCACTGATGTATAATCATTTGTTCCTGTTGAATCACATAAATACGTTGGCTTTCAAGCATCTTGTTTGCTCATGAATAACTACAATAAACGTGGGGAAGGAGAGAGAAAGAATGACAGACAGGCTGGCTTTCCTGGATGTCACGGGGGAGGCAAAGTCCTGACTCACTGGGCACCACAATCCTCATGTGTCAGTCAGCTCCACATCACTCACACACATGCAGGAGGCAAACTGCTTAGAAGAGCAAAGATGCATTCAGGCCCAGGCTTCGGCACACTGTGCTCTGGACTCGTGGCAAGGTGGAAACGTGGCAAAGAATGTGTGATGGAGAAAGGTTGCTGTTGGTAGGGAGTAGAGAGTAGGAGAGACGGGAGCGAGGTGGACCGCACTTGTAGTAGGAGAGACGGGAGCGAGGTGGACCGCACTTGTGCCAGCCCCCTTGAGAGTACACACCCGGTGACCACACCAACTCCCACCAGGCCCTATCCTCAAAGAGTCTACCAGCTCCAATGCTGCCATCAGCTGGAAACCAACCTTCCTGCAAAGGAGCCTGGAAGGGACATCTAAGACCCAAACCATGGGCCCAGCAGGTTACGGCACCCAGTACCAAGCCTAACAAGCTGAGTGCCATGCCCGGGACCCATATGGAGAGAACCAACCCCTATTAATTGTCCTCTGACCTCCACTCTTATTAATTCTAATATACAGTTTTATACAGTTAATGTTCTTATTAATTACAACAAGTGCCTGGTGTAATAGGTGCTATTGCCCTCATTTTGTAAATGGAAAAATCCAGGCTCAGCCACTTGCCACTTGCCCAACATGTCCAACAAATGAAAAAGCCAGCATCAGGACTCAGGGCTTCCGATCCCTGAATGGAACTCTGACTCAGTTCTTTGCATGTGGATTTGCAGCACACGGCTCTGTGTCTGTGAGTCCACTTTGTCTCCGCTCCACCCCACTCTCTGACGTATCTGATGTTCATGGACCTGGGACTCTTGACAGGGCCCTAGCACTGCAGTTCTCATTGAACTCCACTCCCTTCTACAGTGAAAACTGGGATGCTTGGCTGTCTGGATGGCTGTGCCAGAAGGTGACCCCGAACCCCTGCCATCTCCTCACTTACACGCTTCCAGCAATTACAGGCCAGGATGGGGAAACTTGCCCACTCCTTTAACTCTTTCTCTTGCCCATTCCTTGCGGAAGGGGCTGCCAGCATCTGCACACGTCAAGGTTTTTCCAAGAAAGCAGGGAAAAGCCCACCCATTATAGTAGACGATTCATCCCTTCCCTAGCTCTGCCACTTAGCAAGGGTTCTTGGACCAGCAGCAGCATGCATAAGCACAAGTGAGATGCTCAGGTCCTTCCCAGACCTCCTGAGTGTAAATACGCCTTTCCCTGGAGAGGCCCAGGTGAGTGATGCAAGTGTATGTTAGAGTTCTAGAGGCTCCCCAACGAAGCATGTGGCCCCACCAGCATGGAGCTGGTGTTATCCCTGAGACTGGGACCTCCCCAGGAATGTGGCTTGGGGCTAGGCTGCAGGGAAAGCTGGAGGTGGGAGAGGGAACGTCTAAGAGATGAGGGAAGTCGGCGGAAGGAGCCATGGGCCAGCAGAACTGGATGTACCAGGGTCAGATGTTCTTTGCATCCTTGCTTACCTTTGACACATCCGTAGGTGGCTGCGAGCAACCCTGGCTGTCTCCTTGTGTCCATCGCCCATGCCTGTGTGGCCTTCCAGGTATCACAGCCACAGGACAGTCGCTAGAAACATTAGAGGTATCAGTGGCTTCTCACCAGCTTGAGGTTCACATCTGATCTGCACTGGAGTCAGGTATGTCTTTGGAAAAGGGAGAAAAAGACAGGAGGGGAAACAGGAAGGGAAGAAAGGAGAAGGGGTACCATTTGTGATGGTATAAAGTGGCAGGAGCCCTAGAAGGCAAGACCACTTCATTTACTCCTTTTTATTCATTCATTCATTCATTCATGCATTCATTCATTCATTTATCCATTCATTCAACAGTAGTTACCAAAGAGATGCAGAGTAAACAAGCCTGTCCTCATGCAACTTCCTGTCTACTAGAAACAAATGTTTTTAAATTGCTAGTCTCGTAAGCCATACTGGATTTTGTGAGCTATGAAATACAGCATCCAGGTGTTCTATACATGCACATCATAGGTATCTGCCCAAGATAGGGGTTGAGTAGTGGGACATAGAGTATTACAAGCTTGTGCAAGTGTACCAAGGAGATGCACCACACCATGAGATCTAGCTAAGCTCCAAATCTGTGCCCCTCAGCGTGGCAGCCACCAAACACACCTAGCCGTTGAGCGCCTTGAGTATGACTTGGGAGAGTTCATCTTGTCACCTTGGTTGTGCTAAGTTCTTAGGAGACTATTGAAGTTTTTCCAGAGAGGATTAACTAAGTGGGTAACACTGACCTGAAGGTACAAAATGCCATTCTATAGGCTGGAGGACAGGGAGAGTGCTCCCTCTGCATCCTGGCCACCAATGGGGGCTGCTCTCTGCTCTGCCATACCCTTTGGCAGTGACGGGCAAGATCCTCTGAACCCAAAGTAAGTTTTCCCTCCTTTAAGTTGGTTTGCCCAGGTACACGGTCACAGTGAGGAAATGCTGGCTAACACACTGGGGAAGTTACCGCAAAAGCACGGTACAGTCTGGAACCCAAAGACTTGGTAATTAAAAGGAAGAATATAAAGTGTCACAATAATTTCCTGCTCTTTAAATTTTATTTAAATTAATTTTATGCGCATTGGTGTGAAGGTGTCAGATCTCCTGGGACTGGAGTTATAGACAGTTGTGAGCTGTCATGTCAGTGCTGGGAATTGAACCCAGGTCCTCTGGAAGAGTAGCCAGTGCTCTTAACTGCTGAACCATCTCTGCAGCCCCTAACTTCCTGCTTTTACATGACAATATTTGAACATATCAGGGTAAATAAGAAGCACTGATGTCAATTTTGTTTACTTATCTTTTTCAAAGATAAAAGAGTTTTTGGGTTTGTTTTGTTTATTAGCATCCATGGTTCACACTGTGTTTCCAGTGGGCAGTTGGGCCTCCTGGACATGGAAATGCCAGGAATGGATACCCAGAACCACTGCTCTCCATTGAAGGCCCATGAGTGTTAGTCCAGCTGTGCTGAGCCCCAGGGTCTTCCTCTGTTATACTGGTACCTAACCTTTCCGAACAGAGCCTTCCTAACAAAGCACTAGTTCATCTAGTCTTCAAAGGTCTTATGAAGTAAGTACTGCAGTTCCTCTCACTATGTCTTAATCTGAGGCTCAGAGACAGAACTCAGAAGATCCACATTCCCAGAAAGGGAAGGAGACAGGATTTAAGCCAGCCAGTTCGGCCCCCAAACCACCTTTACAAAATCACTGCTCTGTGAGGATATAGTAACAGTATTTGTTCCATGGAGGTCATTGTGCTGTGTGGGTGTCCACCCCCCCTCTCTCTGTCTCACACACACACACACACACACACACACACACACACACACACACACACACACTTGACATAATAAGGTTATCTGGACTTGTGGTTTTAGAGGGTATAGCCTCCCTCCCCCCCCCCTCTCTCTCACACACACACTTGACATAATAAGGTTTTCTGGACTTGTGTTTTAGAGGGTATAGCCTCCCCCCCCTCTCTCTCACACACACACACACACACACACACACACACACTTGACATAATAAGGTTATCTGGACTTGTGTTTTAGAGGGTATAGCCTCCCCCCACCACACACACACACTTGACATAATAAGGTTTTTCTGGACTTGTGTTTTAGAGGGTATAGCCTCCCTCGCATGACGGTGGAAGAGCAAGCACAGCAGAGACCCTCCCCTTGTGAACAGGACAGGAGAGAGGAAGGAGATACAACCTCAATGTTCACTCTGCAGGACACACCCTTCTGACCTGAGCGCCTCCTGCTAAACCCCACCTTTTAAAGATCCATCACCCAGTTCACTGAGCAATCAACCTTTAATGTGGCCCTGCGGGGACAGTTGAGATCCAAACTGTAGCATGTTTGTTTGGACAACGTGTCTTCCTTGGCATGGCTCCAACATGAAAGAACCCTGTCAGGGGACAGACTAAGGAACTTTTCACCAGGAAATACCCTTGATAGTGTTCAGGTGACAATCTGCCTCAGAGAATCACATATTACTGCAAAATCAGTCAGCTCAAGCCCAGGGGAATAAAGCAATAGCCGTCAGCACACAGACTGCTCTGGGTGCCATAAACAGTCAAGTGAAATGGTTTCTCTTGATCATCTCAGCTGTCAAATCCCAAGGGAGTGTCCAGTGGACTCAGTGTAGGTCATGTGCTCACTGTTGGGACAATCACAATGGCCAAGTGTAGGCAGAACTTTCTGGTCCAGCAGCCTTTTAGACCCCAATAAATATCCAGAGGCTTATATTAACTATACACTGTTTGACCGATGACCGATAACTCAGACTTCTTATTGGCTAGCTCTCTCTTAATTATTAACCATTTCTATTCATCTGTATATCTCCAAATGGTCTTGGCTTACTGGTGATGCCTGGGTATCTTGCTTCTTAGGCAGCTACATGGTGTCTCCCTTGCAACTCACTCTCTGTGGTCCTCCTCCCAGAATTCTCCTAGTCTTGTAGCTCTGCCTATACTTCCTGCCTGGCTACATCCTACCTGTCCATTGGCCAAAATAGCTTTATTCATCAACCAATAAGAGAAACATATATTCATAGCATACAGAAGGAATCCCTCCTCAGGCAGGGTGTGTGGCAGGAAGAGACCCTCCTTGGCATCTCATGATAGACATCAAGGATATCTAGTAGACTAGCGTGGGGTGAAGCATGGGGAAAAGAGGGACAAGGTCTAGGAAGAAGTGTGATCGTGGGCTAGGGGTGTGGCAGGTACAGAATCCTGGGTTCCATCTCTAACACCACACACACACACACACACACACACACACACACACACACACAGCAAAAAAGCTTTATTCTTTTATCAAATGCCGTCTGGCATGGCTGGTAAGAGAGCACTGACCGAGACCAGAGGCAGCCAGCCTTAGGGTCCTTCCTGAGCTTTCCAGGTGCTGAGGTCCTCTTTGGATCACACTCGATTGAGCATGGGCTATGCAACAAGGTCAACAGCGTTACAGTCAACAAGATTTCCTATCTGAACAGCCTGGGGGGAGGGCAGAGCCCTAACACCATGAGGACCCTGAGATTAAAGAAGAGGTGGCCCCATGCAGTAGGCTTGTGCATGCATGTTTATCTTAAAACAGGGGCCTTCATATCTCCCTACATGATCTTTTCTGCTTGTCTTATTACCAAAATGGGTTTCCTCCACAAAAGCCTGCAGATAAAATGACTCATTCAGAGCCCATGTTTGTCCCCAGCCTGCTGGGGTAATGTTACACACCCTAGAGCTCTTGATTGGCCAACTCCAGAAATTAGATTTGTGGGGTTGCCAGTGCTGGACCCCAGCAGGGGTGGCACAGGACAAAGAGATCAGGTTGAAGAAGACTCCTGGGGAGTTCAAGGTCACCAGATCATGGGACTTTAGGGGCAGACATGTCTCTTCCCTCCATTATCCCTCCGTCTTGCTTCCCCTCTCACTTGAAGTTGACCTGGCAAAGCTTCTTGATATTAGGCGCTATCCTGGTGCTGGGCTAGCCTAGTCTTAGCAAATGTCTACTATTTACTACATGCATCTACCAAACTTACCAAAAGCATTTCCACTTGGGAACTCAGCATTAGAGTCAGACTCCCTGTCAGGTATCCCTGTGATATTTACGAAGACCACTTACAAATAATTTTATGAAATAAAAACCATTAAGGACAAGTGTGAGGAACACCCATATAAACCTCAGCACTTGGGAGACTGAGGCAGGAGGATTTTGATTTTGAGATCAGACTGAGCTATATAGACTCTGTCTCTCATACACCCAAGCCTATTAAATAAATACAGTCATTGTGGTGGTTTGAATGAAAATGACCCCCATAGTCTCATACGTTTGAACACTTGGTCCCAAGTTAGTGGAACTGTTTGGGAAGGATTAGGAGGTATGGCCTTGTTGGAGGAGGTTTGTCACTGGGGATGGTCTTTGAGATTTCAGAAGCCCATGCCAGGGCCAGGCCCTCTCTCTCAACCTGCTGCCTGCAGATCATGATGTACAACTCTTATCTACTGCTACTACAGTGTCTGCTTCTGGCCATGATGGCTATGGACTGCCCCTTTAAAACCGAGCAACGCTCCAATTAAACATTTCTCTTTATAAGACTTATGTTGGTTATGGTATCTCTTCATAGCAATAGGACAGTGACTAACACAGTCATCATCAATATAATTGCATGAACAGATTTAATAGTTATAAAATGTCACAACAGCTCACATTCTGTTATCCGATGAAGTAAGCAGACATTATGGTAAGTTACCCCATGGACAGGGACTGGTCACCATGTCTCTGTATCTGTGGTCAGCAGCCAGTGCCAGCAGCCACTCTGTTTTGGATTGACTCCTGTCTCCTCCCTGCAACACCTGAGTACTCCAAATATACCCAGAGCCCCCACTGACTGGTGCCCAAATACACAGGCACAGTTGGAACCATTTATGAGGTCAGCTGGGGAGGCTGGACGTGGGGTGTCTTATCATATGTTCTTGGTTTTTCCTAAGATGCTCCCATTTCTATCCATGTAGCAGTCTGGCCAGGAGGTTGCCACATGGGGTCTATCTTGCCTGACCTTTCATGTCCGGGACTAGAATAGAAGAACAGGGTGGTATGGCCCAGCTGGAAATAGGACTAGGGAAAAGGCCACAGACTCTACCACTTGGTCACAGCATGTCCAGGACCACTGCCAGAAATAGAATTATCCAGAAATGTGGAAGGAAGAGACTGCAGGAGCCAGGGGCTGAGCAGGACATGGACATGGGAAATGACTGGGCAGGTGGCAGCAGAGCCAGTTCCGACAGATGGGCAGAGGGCCTGCCTCGCAGTGACCTGGTGGACAACCATTGTAGGGTAGGGAGTGCCAGGCACCAAGCCAAGCTGGTCTGCAAACTATAGGCTTCTAAGGAAGCTTTTGTGACTGGCTAACCCGAGGAAAGACAGAGATCACTTGTGTCCTGGGAAACCTAGACACTAAAGCTTGTTGTGCCTAGAGGGAAATTGAGGAAGGGTCCACTCAGGCCTCTCCATTCTCCAAGCCCCTGACTCCCTCTGTTCCCTAGTAGGGACATCAGTGATAGGAGATACCATGGTGGACCATTCTCAGCTTCAGCCTCCTGACTGTCAGCTCAGAGGCATCTGCACAATTGCCCAACTCCTGCTAGGTCACTTCTCATTCATGGGTCCTCACCAGCATGACAGTTATGCAGAGCTGGCACCTCTCCTTGTTCCAGCGATGGAAGTATGAGTCTGTTTTATGGAAGACTGTGGGACATCTCAGAACTGACATCAGCATCCCTGGAGGTGTGATGCTTCACAAGTGGGACCTCAGTAGTATCACAGTCAGCAGGATGCTGAGGCCTGTGACACCTCAGTTTATGAAACACAGGGATGTCCAGCAGGGTCCGAGGAGGGACCAGAGCAAAAGAGGTGACACTTGGAGGTCTAAGGACAACACAACTTACCAAGGGGTGTGAGACTTCATTTTAAAAATCGGCAGTCGGATATCCACACCCATGAGAATTAAGTTGGGCTCCTCCTTCACACAGTGAACTCAAAATGCATCCTAGCCTTAAGCAAGGCCTGAAGCTTCAAAATCCATAGAGGAAAACATAGATGAAACTTTTTAACTTTGGGTCCAGCAAAACCTTCTTTAGGACACCCAAAGAATGAGAGAAATAGTTCAAAATAGACTTGTAAGCTGTGAAGAAATGCCTGTAAGTTATTTATCTGGGTGCTATGCCTACAATATATAAAGATATTATAATTCAACAATAAAAGACAAATAATTCAGTTTAAAAAGATTTACAAATGGTCAATTACCATACGGAAAGGTAGGCAGTGTTGTTACCTATCAGAGAAGCACATCTCAAAACCAAAAATCCCAGTTAGTTTGGATTTTAAGAGCTGGGACAAAGATCATGTCCATAATGGCTGGAGAGATGGCGTAGTGGTTAAGAGCACTGGCTACTACTCTTCCAGAGGAACTGGGTTCAATTTCCAGCACCTACATGGAGGCTCAAAATTGTCTATAACTCCAGTTCCAAGGGATCCAACACCTTCACGCAGACATACCTGCAGGCAAAACACCGGTCAATGCATACAAGATAAAAATAAATCATAAACAAAAGATCATGACCACAAGCAATTTGGGGAGGAAAGGGCTTACTTGGTTTACATATCCTGAGCCACAGCCATTGAAGGAAGCCAAGGAAGGAGGCTGAAGGCTGTAACTGAAGCGGAAGTCACGGAGAAGAGCTACTTACTGCTTGCTCTCTGTGGCTTGTCCAGCCTGCTGCCTTATATTGCCCAAGACAATTGGCCCAAGGATGACACTGCCCCCAGTGGTCTGGGACCTTCCACACCAATAATTAGTCAAGATTAGGCCTCAACAGATTCCCCTGCAGGCCAGTCAGATGGAGGCATTTTTCTAAATGGAGGTGTCTCTTTCCAGATAGCTCTACCTTGCAGCAAAATCAGGACAGATGGGCTAATTAAAAAAAAAAAAGACAGAAAACGACTGTTGACAAAGCTATGGAGAAATCTCAGCCCTCATTGTTGATGGGAAAGCAAGATGAAGCCTGCTATTGAAAAACAGTTAGGCAGTTATTTGATTAATTAACCATGGTTTTCACATGACCTAGACATTCCCTCCCTAAGTGTGCTGCTTAGCTTGAATTGTTTTCAAATGTTTTTCCTCCCTTCCTTGATTTTAAGCCCTGTAAGAACAGGCATGGAGTCTGAGAACTCTAAGACTCTGCGTCAAGGCCTGCTCTAGGGTGAGGGGCCCTTTATTCCATTGTCAGGTGGGCAGGTCTGTTGGTAGTGGCCTAAGGGTCTCTGCCAGAACACTCCGTTGAGCCCACGGTCTTCTAGCATGTTAAAATGATGTTATTTTTTTGGTTTTGGTTTTGGTTTTGTAAAAACAGGGTCTTGCTATGAGGCCCAGGCTGAACTCAAACTCACCATCCTCCTGCCTCAGGCTCCTGAGCAATGAAATTACAGGTATATGTCTCCACCTGTGATGCAGTTTCACCTGATTGGAGTGCCACACTGGATTGGAGGCAAGCATCCTAGAAAACTCAAAATTAGAAAATGGGTTTTGCTATTTCACATTTAAAAATACCAAGAAGCCCAGGTAGTGATACCATGGTCATGAGGGACCCAAGCTCTTTCAGTAGTCCTATCTTCCAGTCAACACATTTTTTCCATATTCCTCACGATGTGCAAAGGTTGCTGGTACCCCTAACACCGTATGTGTGCTCCAGAAAAAAAGGAAGGACAGAAATCGCCTTTCTCTGTCACTATTTAGAAGTCACCTGAAAGCCTCTAGCAACTCCACTTGCAAGGGGAGCTTAGGAGAAAGTCTTGTAGCTGGCCGCACTATTGTCCTCAGGGAATAGGGTCCCTTTGGAGAGGGGGAGTGGGGCTTGGTGTTGGCTTAGGTTCTGGTTGAGTATGTGTCACCCTCAACACCTCATCCCACGGTGACCACACAACCAGGAAGTCTTTCCTTTATATGAGTAAGCAAAACCTCACCTCTCTACCCAGGGCACTTTGGGACAATCTGAGACACAATCTCACAGAACAAAAACAGTATGGGCTCCTTCTCCCCTGTGACTAGCTAGACCTGTGGCCCTGCCACAGGGTTCTGCAGACAGCATCTTGTGTGAGTTTCCCAGGCCGCTCAGTAGGCGGAGGAGGAGAGAAGCCACATGTCCTCATCATGAGTTAAAATAATGGCATATACCATATTATCCAGAGAAACAAAGATTAAGACACATGCAGATATGCCAGTGTTCACCTTGGTGGGCCATTGAGTGTCATTCCACACAGCATTAGGGAAAGCTCAAGGATGATATCCAGGGTGGCAGAAAAGCTAGTTTATATGAGAGTCTGGGGTCCAGGGCTATGGAGTAATGAGGCCTGGTTGAATGGAATAAAGCTCACACTTTAGACTTGAGCTGCACAAGAGAAACGGACTCCCACGGTGGCATGGGAGACACACTGGGGTCTTGGAGTCCTCTGGAGCTGAGCTCACATTCCAGCATGCTGTGTGCCACCACAGAGATGCTCTACCTCCTGGGGCTCATTTCCTCATCCACACACTGATCACCAGCATGGAATTTGTGAAAAGAACTCAGGACTCATGGGGCCAGGAAGTGAGTCTCTTGTCATTTATTTTCACCCTTCAGTCACCTCACTGAGACAGTGTCTTACCATTTGGCCCAGGCTGGTCTTGAACTCTCCACCTTCCTGCTTTAGCCTTCCGAATACTGGGATGACAGGTATGCTCCATCATGCCTTGTCTGGAGAAAGTGATCCGTGAAAGTTGCCCAGACTGTCCTGCTGGATGGAAGGTTCTGAAAGCATCTTGAAGACACCTTCCTGAGTCCTGGAGCTGGAATGCCCGGAGGAGACCAGGAGAGCAAGCCACACTGAAGAAGTTTTCCCACCTTTCTCTATGGCAGGCCATTGCTCCTCTGCTGCTGCTTGAACACCCCGAGTCTGCAGGATTTTAGTGCAGTGTGTCACTCTGTAACTGAGAGATCCCTGAATATGCAGTCCTGTGCCATTTACCAAGCACACACTATGTCCCTGTCCTGCTTGTCACCCTTAGAGCATACGCTATTATCCCTAATCATCTCAAAGATGAACTTGGACTAGGAGGTTAACAGGCTTGCCCTAGGTCACAGAGCCTGCAAACATAGCCTCAATCCCAGTGCCCTATGACTCTAGCAATCTTACAAAGTTAGGCCCTTACATAAGCCCAGAATGGAACTTGGATGGGCATTGGTCCTTTATAGAGAAGCCCCCGCCCCACTCTGGGAGCACTGTCAACAGAGGATCTGTGGGTAGGAATCAGCAAGATGACTCAGAGGGTAAAGGCATCTGTTGCCAAGCCTGATACCCTGAATTCCATCCCCAGGACCAACATAATGGAAGGAGAAAACTGACTCCCGAAAATTTGCCTCTGGCCTCCACATGTGTGTGTATGTGTGTGTGTGTGTGTGTGTGTGTGTGTGTGTGTGTGTGTCACACACCCGCAGACAACAGCAAAAAAACAAATAAATGTAACTTAAAAATCAAAAGAAGGTTCATGACCAATGACAGATTCCGCCATCCGCATCTTCTGCCCGGGTCTAGACATCTGCTTGGGTTCTCTCTCACAGTCAAACCAGAGTTCATGTCAGATGTGTGACATCATCCAGTACTCAGAAGCAGGCGGATGGAGAGTTTGAGCACCCATCTCTCTAAAAGCAAATAGGAAATCCACTTCTTTTCCCCTCTCTTCCCCATAAGGGGAAGTAGCGCTTGGGCTACACGCGCTGATCTAAATGAGAGACCTGAGACTTCTGTGCCCAGCGGAGATGACGGTGCAGTTATGAAGGGGCTTCTCCGTGTGTGCACGTGCCCCTTCTCACTCTGCAGATGCTAACTGCCAACTCTGTCTAACACAGGCCACCCCGAGGCTGACGAAACATCTGCTACATCCACACTAGGCCCAAGGCCTGTGGGTGTGCGTGCGCCTCCCTGTGGTCTGAATGGACTTAGCCTGTCCCTTCCTTCCTTTCTGCCAACTCGGAGTAAGAGGCGGGAAGTGATCGTCATAAGATAAGCCCTTTGGTTAGGACTTTCCTGGCATCATAGAGGCACATGGTCTGCTAAGACTCCTTCTCAAAGCAGAACCCATAGCCAGGCTATGGAGACTGAGGTACATGGGTCACAAATTCAAAGCCTGTCTATATAGTGAGTTTAAAGCAAGCCTAAGAAACATAGTGAGCCCCTGTCTCAAAAATAAGGGGGAAAAAGAGGGCTGGGTATGTAACCCAGTGCTAGAAGGCTTGCCTAGCATGCGCCAGTTCCTGGGTTCAATCACTGACACTAGAAAGGAAAAAAAAATCAAAGCGTGGTCTGTGCCTGGCTCACCAGCATCACCTGAGAACTTGTGAGAGTTATGCACCCTTGAATGTCCTGCCAATACACAATTAACTTGGTAACCCCGAAGACCCGGAGACCTCCTCTACCGCAAGCCCAGATTCACATAACTTAGCTCTTGACAAATGAATAAATAAATAGCTCTGCAGATGGACAAATGTGAGAAATCCTACACACCGGGTTGCTCTCCCCACAAATGGGCAGCAGCTCCTTTAAGGTCCTGACAAGCCTAACATTACAGGAACATGCTGACAAATCCAGTGTTACAGGAGCATGTTGATTTATTCAACTGAACACCTCCCAAACTTATCTGCTACAAACTATTCTTTTCCTAGAATGCCCGGGTGCAGAGTATATCTCTGGAAACACCACCCTTCCTTAGAAGAGAGGGAACCACAGGAAAGACAAGTGGGGGCCCCACGCGATATTATATCTTAACAACCAGTTCTAAGACCTCCAGATGTCCAAGCCAGGAGCCTATTTCTAAGGTGACTGGCAAACTGACACCAATTACCTTTCGCAGGAGCCACCCCTCCCTATTTCTAAGATTCCAGCCTCCATTCCCACGGTCTATCTAACTCAGCATGCCCAGCCCAGTGTCATCATAGAGCACAGTTCTTCTGAGCCTCCTCCGGTGCCCTCCCAGGCCCCAGGACATTCTCTTCACCTGTCCACTCATCAATCGCATTCCCTCTTCCCCACGCTGCCTTGGCTCCCACTTCAAATCAATTGCCAAGCTCATTAGATTGTATCTGTTCTGTCTCTGCACCTCTGCTCCTTCCCACTGTGACTAAGCTGGCCTGTTGCCCTCAGCCACCTCCCTGCCTGACTCCCGCTGCCCTGCCCACCTGCCACCTGGTGCATTACTCAGTCACACACGTGCTCCCTGTCACCTGTCTGCTCGGGTCCAGGTGCACTTTCAGGACAGGTGGTCCCACTTTGGAGATTGAAAATCGAGGCTCAGAGAGGCGGAGTGGTATGTTCTAGATCGCAGATACCTGGAGCAGCTGCAGGAGGATTGGGGCCTACACGGTCACGGTTCCAGTTCCTGCAGCCCCTCCACGGCTCACCACCTGGTTCCGTCTCCACGTGGGGCTTTAGCGTGAATACCAGACCCACCACGGTAGTGGAGTGACAGTATTCCCCAGTTCCACTGGCCACGTTGTCATGATGCCTTTGCTCAAATGCATCCAGTGAGGCGGCGAAGTTTCTGGAAACTAATCTGCCTGTGCACACATACCTCCTGCATGAGCATCACTTCACTCCTGGTCCTGTTTTGCACAGCGCCGTGATTCTTTTCTACATAGGTTATAATTAGCATCTTACAGATAAGAAAAGCAAGGTGCCCAGAGGGCAGGCCACCTGCTCAAGTGGTTCAGGGCAGATGCCTCTAACCCTCAGATTATGTGGGAAAAGACTGCAAGGCAAAGTCTTGGCAGTGTCGTGGGGTCTGAGAATGACGGGCAGGTGCAGGAGCGATCGCATGAAGGATGTGGTGGTATTTGAGATGGAATGAGGAGGATGGCTTGGGTTTTGGTGGCAGCACTTTGGTAGAGGGTATTCCAGAAGGAACCAACAGGAGGGACAAATCCTGGAGGCTGGAAGGGCAGAGGCCAAGCCAGGACAGTAAGGAGTCCTGTGTGGCAAGGGTGTGGGGCTCACAGAGGGCGTTAGAGAAGCATTAGCAGCAGGGCAGGCCAACAAAGAGTCCCAGAGCACAGAGAGCTCTCTTGGGGTAAAGCGAGAGCCTGTCCACTACTGTGCACCGGACCGCCATATCTCTGGGGGCAGTCCTTGACCTTTGTCATTAAAGAAACATCAAGGAACTCTGCCCGGAACCCTCAGGCAGCACGAGCTTTGCCATGCTGCATTTTGTCCTGAAAGCAAGGTGTGGGCAGGGGGATCCAGCTGGTTTCAGGGCAATCAGAGGCCGGAGGTGGCATGTGAGGGCAGGTCCCAGGACTCTAGGGGAGGTGACACAAGGAGACAGAATTGTCTGTCTGTCCCCCGTGACAGAAAGGACCCTTCCTTCCTTCCTTCCTTCCTTCCTCCCTCCCTCCCTCCCTTCCTCTCTTCCTTTCTTTGCTTTTACCATCCTGAAACAACATGACACTTCCCAGCAAGACTAGGACACACGGGCTTAGGACTTACTCTCTTTGTCAGCTATCTCCATCCAGATCTATCTGCAGGTAGTGGATGATCCCTTAATGGGATCTGGAGCTATCCTACTTACCAAGCCAACTACATCATGCATTAGACACACTCCTGGGACATCAGTCTGGCCTCTTCTGACATTGGTGTCCTCATCTGAGAAGCAACTATACCCATGGCTCAGCCCCACATGACCCAACCTCACCCCTGCTTCCCACACCTACTTACCCTGTCTGCCAAGAACTGTGGTCACTTGTTGCCACAACCTGTTATGTACCCTGCCTAGTAACCATGGGCTCAGTGAAGTAACAGGTCTTCCCAACAGAGTCTCAACAAGTCTCCCTGCACCTGCCACTTCGGTCACCTTACAGAGACATCAAGCACGTACGGGCTCTTAGTCTCTCTACTAACACCCCTACTATCTCGCCTTTATTAGGGGAAATACTTATAATCTTACTGGTTTGGGCCATTGCAAAGTATAGGAATTAATGATGTCTATATATGCACGATGCTGCACGAGCACTGTCTCCACCCTCAGCCCAAAATATTCTATCAAAGGAAACTCTATTCCCATTAAGCCTACTCCCCTGCCTCTTCTCCCCTCAGCTTCTGGTAAGCACTCCATTGCTTTACATCTGAAAAAGAAAAAAAAAAACACTTGCCTCTCAAGACTTGTGTGTGCATGAAATAATAAATCGTGTGATGACCTGATCTGACTTCCTTCCCTTTTAAAGTTCATCTCTTGTTCACATGCATCAGCCTTTTATACAGCTAAGCAATACTCCATTGTATGGATACACCACACGTCCTTTCTCCGTTTATCCAGTGAAGGACATTTGGATTGTTTCTATGCTCTGTCTGTTGCAAATAGTGCTGCTGGGAAAATCTGTATGGAACTTTTGTGTATCACAGTCCTTAGAATTAAACCTAGTGCCTCACTCATGCCAGATAAGCAGTTTACCACTTGGGTGTCTCTGTGGAGCTCATGTTGACAAGCAATTCACTGTAGATCATGCTGGCCATTCTGCTGGCTCTGCTGAGTGGTGTGTGATCACAAGTGCACGTAATATACTTGTAAGTGTGCAAGTTTTGCTTTGCATATTATTTTCCATCTCTGTGGCATTGATCAGGAGAGAAACAGATGAGCCTTATGATAATTCTGTGCTTCATTTATTGAGAAACAACCAATTCAAACTAGCATTTCCCCCCAAATATGTACCCCTGTCTCAGAAGGAATTGAAATGCCCAAAAGAGAAACTTTGTCACTCAAAGGTAAATACTACAAATCTTAATGTTTCCCATCATGGCTTTTGTTTAGGGTGCCTACGTATGTACATATTAAGATTCTTTTCCAAACACTAACACACACACACACACACACACACACACACACACACACACACACGCACGCACACAGGAACCTAAGTTTGACTCCCCAGCACCATGTAGAAAGCTGTCTAATCAGTGAACAGTGAACTCTAAGTTCAGAGAGACATCTTGTCTCAAAAATGAGGTGGCCGCTGGAGATGGAGCTCAACAGATAAAAGCACTTACTGCTCTTGTAGAGAACCCATGCTTGGTTCCCAGTGCCCACACCAGACAGCTCCCAACCACCTGCAATTCCAGCTCAGGAGATCTGGCACCCTCTTCTGGCCGCCATGGCCACCTGCACACACGTGATGCACATACCCGCACACAGACATCCATACTCAGAAAATAAAACTGAGTAAATAAGTAAAAAGATAAGGTGGAGAGTGACTAGAAAAGTCACTTGAGTTCAGCCTCTGGCTTCCATGTACACAGACATAACAGATATACATTTTAGTTGGGTTGCAGAAGGATCATTTAGTGACATGTTTTAATGGCTTCTTCTCAGTGACAAGCCTATTTAAAGTCACCCTAGCACTCCCTGCACCCTTCTCTGGTTTATTTTACTCCCCGACATGTCCCTTCATTGCCGCACCCCAATTCTACCCTACTAGTACAGCCCAGTAAACACTGCTTTACTCGCGGCCTAGTGTGCTGTCAGAGTGCAGGGCACACAGTATAAACACCTGAGTGAGTGGATACTTGCAGATGAATGAACACACTGGAGTTTAATGTTCACTGTGAATTTTATTTTGTCTCGTTTGTCTTTCTACTGTAGCCCTGGCTAGTGCAGAACTCTCCATATAGCCCAGGCTAGCTTTAAGCTTGTAGTGGTCCTCGGGCCTTAGCCTCCCACATGCTGGACTAGCAACAGGGTTGACCACACCCTGCCTTATAACAAATTTTATATGTGCTACAGCAATGGCTGCCCGTTTTATTCCCTGTTAATGGTCATCCATGTTGACATACTGCTGCAGCCGTTGTCATCTCCTAAAAGCCCATCCCAAATTGGATACAGTAGTACCCAGAATGACTTAGGCTGGGGCTAAGATGTCACCATACTGGCGCCCTCTGAGGTTTTGTTTGTTTTTGTGGGGTTTTTTGTTTTTATTTTGTTTTGCAAGGAAGCCCTATCTTCCATCTCAGACTTCTAGAAAGATCCTGGAAAAAGTCTTCAAGATCTGCAGCATCCCAGTGCCCACTTGGTCCTGATTTCAGAACAGATCACTTTGGAACTCCAAGCAGAGCCAAAGTCCCCAAAGGGAGACCACGTCTCAGCCTTCCCCTCCCTGCCCACAGTCGAGCAGCTCTCCAGACACCTCATCACCAGCCACTGTACAGCTCATATTAGTTACAGATGACGGCGATCAGAGGCAGCATCACCCAGGCTCCTGGTAGAATACTGAATCAGAAATATAGCTATTTTAGGACTTTAAGCAGATTTATACTTAGTGCTTCAAAGAGAGCCAGCCAACAAGGAAAATATGGTAACTGTTGCTTTAAATTATAGCTATCATTACTTCAAAAGGCTATTCAATCAGAAGCCACTGAAGGCTAAAACCATTTACATCTCCTGACACTTAAAAGCAAGCGAGCACTTGCAGTCTGATAGCCTTGGACACACTGACCACAAGGAGTCCTGGGCCTTGATGAGCTGCAAAGCAAAGCATGTCCTGGGAAACAGGAAGGAAAGACCCTCTGGGAGCCCTTGCTGGTGCCTTCCTCCCTCTCTCACTACAGCCTGGGGAAGAATTGGGGTGTGGGGCATGGGGATCCTGTCTGGTTCTAACCTCTGGAAAGGCTGATTTTCAGTCTGCCTGACCTCTGGCCTTCAGGGCCTTGCAGCAGGGAAATCCTGCTTGCTCCCATTAGTGCAAGTGCCAGGTCAGGGCTGTCCTCTCCTCCCTGGGCTGTGATGTAGACTGACAGGAGGCTGGCTCATATATGGATCAGAATCTGAGCTAGTGGCGTTGCCAAAAGTCAGGCTTTGCAAGCAGACTTCTCCAGGTTAGAGCTCAAGCTATTATTTAATGTGCTTCTTGGACAAGACGACCTCTCAGAGGGGATGATTCAAGTCCCCATTTCACAGAAGCTTAAACTGAGATGAGGGACACTAAGCACTTCATTTGAGTGACGCTAGACACTGAATCAAACGCACCCTAGGTCGTGCCTCACATTTATCGGCATCACCAATCAGCTCCAAGTGGCTCAAGGTAGGCACTTGTATCCAAGGGGTAGCTGTGATGCTCTGGGGAGCTCGAGCCTTCTGCATTAAATCTTAGGTTTTGGAGTTGTCTGCTTATCACTCCAGGGAGAAGAGAGGGTTGGCATAGGGCTGAGGGAGAGCCGTTGGGATGCAGAGACACTGAGAGTTCAGGGATGCGTGCATGGCACACCCCTGTGAAGTCAGCATAGCCTGGCCTCTCAGTTAATGTCCTTCCTTAGCATCTGTTCTCACACTGTCACATTAGGTCACCCTCTATCTCTGTTGGTCATTCTGGAAGAGCCTGGCACATGGGTAGATTTTTTGACTCCACAGACTCTGGCTGGGGGGAATCTGAGCTGTAAAACCCAGACCTCCACCACATTCCCTCCACAGCACATACAGATTAGCAGATGCCACCGAGCAGGTGACAGGAGCTAGAGAAAGGAATTACAAACATCTTCTACAGCAGAGGCTAGCCATAGTCCAGGGGCCAAGCCCAACCCCCTGCCCACTTCTGCAAACATTTCCCCGGGATGCTGATCCACTTCGATACAAGGTAGTCTGGGAAATGTAGTCAGTGGCTGAGTTCCTGGCAGGCAGGCAGAAGCTCAGATGTTCGGTGGACAGAAATGTGCTGTCTGCTACGAGCACTTCCTACAGAGGAGCCGTTGATGTGAGGGTCATTTTAACCCGTTGTTTTCTAATACAAACTTGCAGCTGCACAAATGAGACACAGGGGGATTTGGCAAGGAAATAGCCAATAAAGAGTCAGAAGTCAGCTCTCTTGGCCCTGCTCTACCCCAGGAGCTAGGGGAAAGAGAAGTTCTACCAGGGCTGTTTGTTTTGGGTGGGGACTTGAAAGATGTCCTGTGGTCCTGTTCTGTGTTGCCGGCATCAGCGAGATTGTGTGTGTGTGTGTGTGTGTGTGTGTGTGTGTGTGTGTGTGTGTCAGAAGTCTGGTGTTTCAGGGCTGCATATAGTTTTGCAGTACAGGATAGTCAATTTCGTTTTCTGCCTATGTTCTTGGATCTCCCCAACCTTCCCTGCTCACCCAGAGCCCCTCTCCCACAGTCAGGCCCCACCTTCTCCATCTAGAACCTTCCTGTAGCCAGCACGAGTCCCAGCAGACTCCATGGTTGGGCGGAGGCCCATGTTCTCAGGAAGTGCTCACCTGCCCCTGCTGGGACATTGCTTCTTTCTCCTGCAGTCCTCCCTGGCCCACTCTGCTCAAGCCTGGACAAGTGGCACATCCTGTTCCTCTCTTGTGGGGCAGGAACTGGGCGACCTAAGTAGACACGCGCGTTGCGTGAAGTTCAGTGAGGGTGGGCAGGCAGTGGCAGGAGAGGAAGCCAGGCGCCGTGTGTTAGCTGGACAAGTTCCTTCCCTCTCTGAGCTCACACTTCGTGTCCTTTACTCCCCGTGCAGGGACACAGAGGGTGGAGTGAAAGCCTGAACAGGACAGTGACTTACACAGTGGACATTCGCTGGCAGTAATAAATCCCATTTCCTTTCAGTGACAGCCATTGTGTTTTTTTTTTTTTTTTTTTGTATGTAATAACCCTCTCCCGGTGGTTTGGCAAGATTATAGCCAAGGTGCTCCACCTTCCCCTGCCCACTGAGTGTGGGTATAATCCCACCTCAACCAATCAAGCTCTTGCTTCAAATCTTTATCCTTGAGGGGCTCAGAGTAAGAAAGTATGAACACATACCCACTCATGCACACACATATTACACACACCTATACACATTCATGTAGATATACTTACTCGTACACGTGGCCTCCTACTGCTCTTCTTAGTCTCCCCACTGCCCTCTCTAGGTACACTGCCATGTTGCCTAAGGACCCAGAAAGATGGCTCAGAGTTTAAGAGCACTTCCTAGTCTTCCATGGAATGCAAATTCAGTTCCCAGCACCCACCACTGCCTGTAATTCCAGCTCCAGGAGATGTGATGCTTTCTTCTGGCCTCCAAGGGCTACACGCCCCCTCTCTCTCTCTCTCTCTCTCTCACACACACACACACACACACTAAATTGATCCTTTTCTTCCTTTCTGTTTTTGTTTTTTGAGAGGGCAAACTAGTAACCCGGAGCTCCCTATGTAGATCGAGCTAGCCTCTGAACTTACAGAGTTCTGCCTGCCTCTGCCTCTTGAGTGCTGATACTAAAGGTGTGTGCCACCATGACCAGCTAGCATGAGTGTTTTTAGAAATCACCTAATGTATGTAAAGAGGAGATTGCTGTTGTCACAATTATTCTGCCACTCAAGCCTGAAGACATGTAAATGGTCTTAAATTTAAACTGTCCCCAATCTTTCCCCATAGCAGGGTAAATTTTTACCAAGAACCTAAAACCCCAATGAACTAGTTTTCAGGCTCTGCGACTTAGACACCTCCAATAACTTCTCAATACCTGCTGAATGCCAGGATGTACCCTGGGCACTTCCGTGAAAGTGCCCTCTACTCGTAGGAGCTTCAGTGTTCAAGACATAAATATTCCACCACCCATCCACCAAGAACCAGAAATGTGCCAGGCTCCTCTTCCAAGAGGGTGTCGTCTTCATCTTTTTCTAGTGGACCTTCCTCATTTTCATGAGACCATTCCGTCAAGCTGCTAATAGCCCTAACATGGAGAAAGTCTTGAGTTTGTGCTGCCTTCTGAAAAGGGGACCACAGACATGATGTCATCCACAAAGGAGTCAAAGTCAATGGTAACAGCATGCACTGGGACTGCAGGACCCCAAGCCAATGAGAACTGGCCTTGCTGGAGCACAGAGAGGGCTGCTCCTGGCCTGCCCAGAGAAGGAAGAGAATGATCCCTGGGGACTAAGGGGACAAAGGAGGATTCAGAGCGGTGCAGGTGGAGAAGACGGCTCTCCAAATTAAAGGATCCTAGGTAAAAGATGCTATGGAGGGATCATCTGGGTACCCACTCCCATCTGATCCCCACGCTCCATCCCTGCTCTGTGACCTGAGAAGCTGATCTCAAGGTCAGAATAAGTGTCCATGCCCTTTCAACTCCCCCTTCAGACCCCAGCATACAGTTAACAGGAAAGTCAGGCCACAAGAAGACAAGAGGATCATGGGAGAAAGCAGACAGGGGGAGTAAGAGAAGGAGGAGGAGGAGAAGGAGGAGGAGGAGGAGGAAAAGGAAGTGAGGCATTCATTATCTTGCTGCCTCCATGGGATACTAAGAAGGGGCAGTGACCCTCAGCACAAGGTTCAATGTCACAGCTTCAAGGTTCCCCCATGGCCCTCTCTTAACTCCAAGAAGCATTCCCTTCTCTTGTGCCTTTGGGCTGAGATGGCGATGGGGCTCAATGTCACCTCCAAGGTTCCCCACATTTAGAGGCCTCTTTGAATGACCCCGAGTGTGCCAGCTCTCCCTCAGCCCCAGGGCCAGAGCACCCCTCCAAACCTCTGTAGTGAAAGGGCTGTGAAATCTATTCCATGGAGGTGGGGCAAGGAACCTTCTCCAGCAAGTGACCAGACACTCCAGGCACCCACATGCCATGGTGAGTAGTCGCAGCCATGGAGCTTTCTTGTCAAGACACTGAGACAGTCCGGGGCCAAGGCACAGCCAGCCCTTAGCTAACCTCTCAGTCCTGAGAAATTCTATCACTGTCCCTGAGATCATAAAATCCTCACCTGATTTAGGAGGAAATGGCCCCGCAGATGTCGCTCTGCAGGCACTTTGCACTAGACAGTCCTCATGATAAGTCACCGAGGACTTAAAAGGTTGCTGACATTTTCCGTTATGTATCTTTTCATTAGAGGTAACTATCACTTTAAGCAAATTGTTTCAGGGTCTGGAATGCAGCAGTAAGTGATGTAATTAGTGTAGGTTGTAATTTAGGAAGGTTCATTATGTCACAGACATTATGACTCCAGGGGATTACTAAAGGACTCATTTGTAGCCCTTGAAATGATTTTCTCATGAACACACATAATGTCACCCATAGAACTGGAGTGGAGCCTTACAGCGATTTGATGGATGTGGATTTCCAGCCCTGCTGGGGACTACGTTTCAGGACAGCCATAAACAAGAGAGTGCATGTGTCACAGGAAAGCCCAGGTCTAACTACATCAGCACAGACCCCTTCAGCTCTGCTACCCAACACCAAGAAAGTCACCCAAGATGGAGATGATATTAAAGAATAGGCAAAAAGCCAGTTACGGGCCAGTGAGACGGCTCTGCATGCGCGTGCACGCTTGCCACCAAGTCTGAAGATCTGGGTTTGATCCCGAGGTCCCACAATAGGAGAGGCCCAATTGCTGCAAGTTGTCCCCTGCCCTTCACATGTGTGCCATGAGGCGCACACACAAATAGATGCATGTTTAAAGATACCTAGCAAGTCTAAATACGTTCAATCCCATGTATCCAGAAAGTCCGAGAAGTGGTGACTTTGAGTTTTTTCTTGTTTTCTTTTGTGCCTTGGTTTGCCCATGAAACCACACCTGTGATATCCATAGGCACAGAATAAAAACATGTTCTCGCCGGGCGTTGGTGGCGCACGCCTTTAATCCCAGCACTTGGGAGGCAGAGGCAGGCGGATCACTGTGAGTTCGAGACCAGCCTGGTCTACCGAGCGAGTTCCAGGACAGCCTCCAAAGCCACAGAGAAACCCTGTCTCGAAAAACCAAAAAAAAAATGCTCTCACAGGACCACCAACTTGTAAATGTGCCTTCGGAGCACGGCAGAGTAGGCTAGTTGCTGTCCATCCACATTTTCCTCTTTTCTTCTTAGGCATCCCACTGAACTACATTTCCCAGCCTCCCTTGCACTGGCATAGCCAAGCTACTAAATTCTGGAAAGGCTGGTGTGCACCTTAACTAGCCTTCCCTCAGACCTCAGCACCACACTCCACACTTTCCCTGCCACCTACTGTCAGGATGGGGAGACCTCACAGGAATGCAGCAGATGCAGGGTGGAGCGAGGAGGTGCCAAGAACCTGGACACTGAGTCCCCTTCTACCCACTGCCAAGAGGACTGAAAATTAAATGCACTCTCTCTCAGTGTGTATGTGTGTGTGTGTGTGTACAGGCCAACAAGCATGCTCACTGACTAACAGAGGGCTGAAAAGTTCTCTGTGGAACCCGTGTTCCTCTGCCCTAACACCATGAGTCAAAGCTCCATTTTCTATACCTTATCTTATGAATGAAATTGGTTTCCTTTTCCAGGCTTCCAAATGTTTTTTCTTTAAGATGATCGCAGAAACTTCGCTTCCAATGCTTCTAACTTCTCAGATACGGGCAAAGCTGTCAAGACAAAAACAAGTTAGCTCTGCTCCCCACTGATAGCCACTGTTTCTGGGGCACCAGGGACTAGATCTGAGCTAACTGAAACCAGAAAGAGACAATGTTCTGCCATGGGTCAGGCACAAATCACATGTCCATTCCAAGAGCTAAGACTAAAGTCCTTACTCAACCCAACTGGGCTAAATGTAGGGGAGGAGAACCGTCGAGGTGCTGCCGTCAAAAGGGAAGGGATCTGGGCAGGTAAATCTGGAATGCTAGTTCCACACACACAACACAAGGAAACTCAAGACACTTTCCCAAGATCAAAGAGCCCGGAAGGGCACTAGAACCTCTACCTTAGCTCTCCCCGTCACTTCCACGACAACACAGAACAACATTGTCCACTCCACAGAGTTTGGGGAGCGACACAACCGCAACTGAAGCAGCTGTGGCTAGCTATAACCACAGTGCACCCATGGCCCTAATGCAAGGACCATAAAGCCATCAACTGTCCTAGGGCTGCAGGGGGATTTATAAAAGGCCATTCATTTCATTAATAATTGGTCTGCTGCCAACGTAAGTGCTTTGCTGCTGTTAACTGTGAGTATATTTTTAATGTAAGGAACTTACTCCCACTATCTGTCTTCGCTGCTGAAAATATAGCCAAGTAAAAGGCTGGGTTTTCACAAGCTGAAAGAAATAACCAGGCATTAGCCAGGCTCTTGCGAGTTTACCTGCACAGCCAAGTTCATTTCCAACATCTCACTCCAAAGGACAAACCCACTTTCTCATTATTTGTGTGTGTGCGTGCATGCGTGTGTGTGTGTGTGTGTGTGTGTGTGTGTGTGTGTGTGTGTGTGTGTATGCTTCAGCAGTTGTCCTGGCTAGTTTCATGTTAACTTGACACAAGCTAGAGTCATTTGAAAGGGAGAAAGTTCAACTGAGAAAATGCCTCCATAATACTCAGATGTGGGACGTCTACTTAAATAGTGACTGGTAGTGGTGGGCCCAGCCCATGGTGGGGGGTGCTATCCCTGGGTGGTGGTCTTGGGTCCTGTAAGAGAGCCCGCTGAGCAAGCCATGATGAGCAAGCCAGCGAGCAGCGCCCTTCCATGGCCTCTGCATCAGCTCCTGCCTCCAGGTTCCTGTTTGAGTTCCTGTCGCCACTTCCCTCAGTGATGGATATGATATGAAAGTGTAAGCCAAATAAAGCCTTTCCTCCCCCTCCAACTTAATTTTGGTCATGGTGCTTCATCACAATAACAGTATCCTGACTGGGATACATGCCTTGCATGTATCACTCTTGGAAGGTTCTTGCTTCTTGATTTATTAAATATTTGATGGTCCTTGTAGGTCACTCAGGAAGACTGTTTTGAGCATGTGTGCATGTGTGCAGACGGTCCCTTCAGCAATGAACCAGTGTGTCCCATCAGTTTCTTCCCCAGACTTGCCTTGGTGAGACTTTCAAAAGAGCCTCAAAAATGTTCTTTGGGGGCCAACAATCACAGGTTTGAATTCCTCCAAACACCTACAATTTGAAACTATGACTTATTGGCATGTGTAATTTGGTCCAAAGCTTGTATCAGATGCTTGGTCCAATTGAATAAAAAGAGAGGAAATGTGAAAAGCCTCACAGGACTTTTCCAAACTCCCTTGACTTTTGCCAGGCTCTGACCTAATACTAGAAACCTGTGAGACTCTTTGGGCTGTATCAGAATAAGGTAGATGGGGTGGTTGGCTGGCTGCACACTTTGCAAGTGGCTTTCTGCATCTTCAGTCATCAGATGCTGAGGTCCCGGATGCTTCTATGTCAATAGCAGCTGCTATTGCTGACCTCCAGCTTGTTAATTGACCCTATAAACACTTGGAAGCTTCAGGAAAGCCTGTTGCATGGGGGAAAACCCAGCCAGTGTGGGAGAAACAATTCTAATCCTCATTTTGCTTGCCATGTGTAGCTCTTATACAGATGTTAAACACACCAGACGTTTTCCCCTCAAACCCAGCTGTTTCTTCTAACTACTTCCAGAGGTCTCAGACAGACCGAACCAGATAGACTTCAAGAAAAATGGCCCCAGAACCTGTAGAAAGCAAACACCCCCACCCACTCACCACTCCAGCCAGCGGGCTTCTCTGGCTCCTTGCATAGGGAATTACCTGTCCCACCAAAGCAGGTGGGCTGCCTGCAAGGAGTGGATCTTTCCTTGGCCTGGCTGCCCCTGCCCAGCTGCTCACTCTGGCTAGCCTTCAGTCAGGCCCAGGTGCACAGCAGATTACAGGGCCTGTGCTGTTTTCTTGCACTCCCATTCACTGAACTTGAAGAGGGTAAAGGGAACTCATGGCAGGATGCAGGCCCCGGAGCTGGTGCCTGATGGCTCTCTTATACATGGTGACAGCTCTACAGACCTGGAAACATCTGGAGAGAAGGGGCTGGAAAAACCACAGACAGCAAGGCAGGCTAAGGGAAGGTGCTGCACTTCCCAGTTCCTCTCAGCCTCCGGAGTCCCTATTATAAAGGCAGGATGGGGAGCACTCACACAATGGTGGCAAATAACCACCTGGTCTTCTGCCCCTGCAGGTGAAGGGTCTCCAATGCAGGATGCTCAGACCACAACCCAAGAGAGAGCCTGGGCAAGCCCCTCCTCTTCCTTATAAGGGATCGCATCTGCACACCGAAGCCACACCCTAAGGCCATCACCTCAAGTCTATTGGCAGAACAAGATGCCACTACATGACCCCATTTTCAAAAGAGGAAGACATCAAAGGGCTCACAAATGCTAGCACTTAGGAGCAGCGACTCTGCACAGCTGTGACGTCATCTACCCAGAATGATGCTCCCAAACCCACTCTCAAGTGTTTCTCTCCAGAAGGCTGCCACAGAGTCAGGTCAATCAGCCTTCCCATTTTACAATGCAAAGACAGACATACTGTGGACATAAAAAGGACTCTAAGGACAATCCCCTGCCCTGGATGTGTGGACCACTAATGCCAGGAGATGGACACTCACCGCACTGGCCCCATCAGGCTGTTGTAAAGGGAGCGTAAGGTAATTACTGAAAACCATTGTGATGTGTGGTTGTAGGCATTCTGTGCACATTGGTGGTCATGATGATAACGATAGCAGGCGGATCTCTGAGATGCTTATGTTTCTGGAAGAGCCTAGCCAGCAACCTGCCCATCATAAGTCCATAGGGAAAAGGATGATACCCCATGTGTTCCCTTTCCAAAGATGCTGGGACTCTCTCCCTTTCGTTTCATTCCAAGGTCACATATTTCAAAGACGTCAGCACACCCACTCCTCCACCATGGGATCTGAAGGGTTTCAGAAGACCTCCCATCTCTCCCCTCCCAACTAAACCCACGCTGGTGCCCAGGCTACTTGCACAGTTGAAAACCCTCTCCTTTTAGGGAGTCAGGCAATGTAGGTCACACCTAATTTTTTAACTTTTTGCTCTAGGAATAAAGTATATTAGGAAGCTTACCTCCTTTTTTTCACATCTAACACTATACCATTTTTTTGTGACAAAACAAAACACATGCAGGCTCAGCAGCGGACACTGACACTCCCCCACACCCATGGCTCCCTTCTCCTTTCTGGGCACCAGGACACCATGGCGGTTAGGTTATCTGAGTCCTGGTGGCAGAAGGTAAGCAGATGTGCAGATATGATGAGCCACTTCCAGGCCTCACACACTTAATTCTGATTTCTCCCCAGGCAGAAGTAACTCAGACCCCTACCCCACAGTGTAGAGGAAAGCTGCCTATCTCAGTTAGGAACACAGCTTAGGGTAACTGATAAGGATTAACTGTGCATTCTGTCAAGACACTGGAATCTGGGAGCCTGATTCCAATGCAGGCCCCATCTGTGCAGACTCTGGAACACTGGCCTGAGCACAATCATATGGTAACAGGGATGCGGGCTTCAGCTGCGTGTCTACAGTCTTTGCCATTAAAAGTCTATTTTAAAAATGTTTTGTAACAGACTCTTCAGAGTTGACTGGATGGGTCGATAGGTGGATAGGAGCAGGTAGGTGGATGAATGGCCAATAGAAATAGATAGGTGGATGGATGGGAATAGATTGATGATTGAGGGAATAGATCGGATGAATGAATGCATGGATGAATAGATAGATAAATAGGTAAGTGGATGGATGGATGGATGGATGGATGGAAGGATGGGAGGGTGGATGGGAGGGTGGATGAGAGGGTGGATGGATGATGAGCAGTTGGGTAGTGGATGTGTGGGACTGGTGGGCATTCACCCTGTTGTCATTGATCTTCTAAATGTCACAGATGACAATTAGAGAAAGAGTTTATCCTCTTCAAAGAGCTTAGGAAGAGGTGACGGACTCAGTCCACAGCTCTCAAAGGGACAAGCATGCCTATTTGGGCCATAAGACCTAAACAAGGGCAGTCAGATGCGCATAGAACTCCTGGAGAAATTCACCACAGGACGTGTGGCTCCAACCTCACTTTTCAAGGCAAGGCCAAGCACAAGCAAGTCCCGACCGCTCAGGCTGTATCTCGACTCTTCTGCTGTCTGCAAAACCAGCCACATAAGAACAGTGCGCTTATCAAGGGAGGAGGGCACAGCAGCCAGAGCCAGAACCACCTATCCGCCACGGCTTGCTTATCTCCCCGAAGTGCCTGTCCACTGTGGAAGTGTAGAATGCTCGGCCCCCATCTGTCCAGGGCCCACTTTCTGCTTCACTGCAGGGGCCGAGCCGGTTCTCTGCTCAAGCTCTCCACAGGGACGGCTGGGCTGCCTCCTCCAGCGGTTCGCCTCTGGCAAGCAAGCCCTTTAAGCCTGTCTTTATGTCCTTATCAGTGCACCACGGCAGGCCCAGGTGCCAGGCCCCATTCACTCAATTACCGTCTTCGCAGGACACAATGCTCTCTTCTGTGTGCAGACAGAGACATTTTCATGGCAAGGGTTCAGAGCTAAATCCTCTTTTGATGCTGTCAGAACCCCCCCTGCCAAGCTGACGCTGTGTGTTAGAGAGGAACGCGCTCATTGGCGCAGAAAGCCAAAATTAAATTAAACAGGATATCAATACCTACTAGTTAAGGAAACGATATTTCCTTTTTGTCATTCCTCTCTCCCAGGGCCTCAGCCAAATATTCACCCTTCCTTGGCGGAGCCAGTCGCCCAGGGTTTTCCAAACAGAATACCTGGGGAAAGGGTTTCCAGGGAGCTCTTTCCACACTCGCCAGCCCCGGGCCCAGGCTCTTCCCACCTGAAAGGTTGTTTAATTCTCTAAAGGGGAAGAAAACTGAAACTCATTCAAATGGCTGGGCATGGATGGTGTCTTGGTTTTTTTTCACTGTTTTTTAAATTTAAAAATGTTATAGGTAGGGCTGGAGGTGCTGGGTGGTGGTGGTTGAGAGATAGTCCTGCATGTGTTGAGGCCCTAAGTTTGATCACTAGCAACACACACACACACACACACACACACACACACACACACACACACACACACACAAAGAATTCCAACAATAGGTCTGGGCGGTGGTGGTACACGCCTTTATTCCCAGCACTGGAGAGACAGAGGCAGGTGGATCTGTCAGTGAAAGGCCAGCCTGGTCTATAGAGTGAGTTCCAGGACAGGTTCAAAGCTACAGAGAAACCCTGTCTCAAAGAAAAAAAGAAAGAGGGGGGAGAGGGAGGGAGGGAAAAGGAAGAAAGAGAGAGGAGGGAGGGAGGGAGGAAGAAAGGAAGGAAAGAAAGAAAGAGAGAGGAGGGAGGAAGAAAGGAAGGAAAGAAAGAAGGAAGGAAGGAGAGAGAGAGAGAGAGAGAGAGAGAGAGAGAGAGAGAGAGAGAGAGAGAGAGAGAAAGAGAATCCAGGCATAGCGTTATATGCCGTAGTCCCAGCACCCAGCATGTCTAGGGAAGAGGATTGTAATTGTAATTCAAGGCCAACCTGGGCAACGTACTCAAACCTCATCTCTCAAAATGAAAAAGAAAAATGTTTTAAAATAAAATATGGTTGGGTTATACTGAAGGAGAAGGGAGGGAGGGGAGAAGTGACCTTTGTTTGTCCTCTCACTGACCCTCCAGTCTTAGGAAGCTTCTCTTGAGTGCTTGGCTGCACACCTTCAACATCAATGGTAACACCCCGTTGCTGGCAGATCTTCTTTTGAAGGCACTCACTCAGCACCGGGTATCTTTACAATAGTCAAAAAGTGGAGACAACCCAAATGTCCATCAATGACAACAGGTAAGCAGCGTGTGGTGTGTCCTAACAGCAAAAGAGCACTCTGCCTTTAAAAATGAGGGGAAGCCTGACGCTCCACACCAGGGATGAGCCTTGCAGATATTATGTCCACAAGACAAACACAGAAAGGCAGATATTGCCCTGATCTACATGTGTGAGGCTGCTAGTGCGGTGAGGTTCTTGGGGACAGAGGTTCAATGCTTGCCAAGGACTGGGAAAGGGGGCATGGGAAGCTTGTGTCCAATTGGTAGTCTCTGTTCTGAGAAAGAAAAGCATTCAGAAATGGGCATGGTGACAGTTGGACAGCAACGCAGACATACTGCTATGTCGCTCACTGTGTGTGTGGCAAGGGCTGATATGACCAATTTTTGTTAAGCAAGTTTACTAAAACAAGAAATCGACTAAGAGGGCTGAAGAGATGACTCAGCAGGTAAGAGCACTGACTGCTCTTCCAGAGAACCCAGGTTCAATACCCAGCACCCACATGGCCGCCCACATCTGTCTGTAACTCCAGTTCCAGGGGATCTGATAACCTCACACAGACATTCATGCAGCAAAACACCAGTGTACATGAAAATAAATTTTAAATATTTTTAAGAAATTAGCTAGGAAAAGAGCAAAATAAACAAGCCAAAGCTCAGAAAAAAAAGACTCGTGGATGGTATGAGCCTGCATAGTGGAACCTGAACCCATGCATGTATGCAGGGCCATGGGCTTCCTTGGGAAGAGCGACCTTGTCTGAAGGATGCAGGGCCAGTTGGGCTGCACCCCTCACAGGCACCAGACCCTTCACTGAAGTGCTTCAGTATTAAGAGCCGATCCAAGGTGGGTGCTATTCAGCTATAGAGAGAAATCAGCTCCTAGTGTGTGCTGCAGCTCCTAGTGTGCAGTGTGTGCTGGGGCTCCTACTATGTGCTGTGACTCCTACTGTGTGCTGCAGCACAGCAAGGCTCCGCTAAAGACCCAACCAGGAGAGACTGTGTGGTGAAATATCCCAAAGAGCAGACGCTAAAGGGAACGGACAGGAGAGTGGGAGCTGGTGGGGCCTCAGCAGCAAATGTGCCTGAGGGGCTGGAGAGGGGGTTTAGCGGCTCTGAGCAAAGGCTGCTCTTCCAGGGGAGCCCACTTTTTAAAGCACCCCTATGGCAGCTCACAGCCATCCACAACTCCAGTTCTTAGGAGATCTGGTGACCTCTCCTGACTGTTGCAGGCACCAGGAGAACACTTTGGTGCACAGACATATATAAGTGGGCAAAACACCTATATGCCTAAAATAAATTTTTAAAAATTTAAAGAAGGATTTAGAGTAACAGTTGCAAAATTGAGTAAACAACCCTTTTTATAACAATGGACTGTACTCTTGAAAAAGGTTGATCTCACACTCTCTCCTGTGTGTGTATGCGCATGCGGGCACGCAGGAGTGAGGGAGGGAGGGAGTGTGTGCACATGTGCGTGTGTGTTCAGTGCAAGGCCCTACATACTACCCACAGACCCGCCAAAACTTTGTCTCCCACCTCCCCTCCACTCGCTTTCCTGAAGTGGCTTACCCACTATGGCCTCCTCCATTCCCTAAGTTTGCTACCCATGTGACACCCATGTGATCTCTGCACTTCACCACAGCCTTGTACAACAGCAGGCAAGAAGGGACATAAGGCCGGCAGAGCAGCTTCCCACTGAGGTTTCCTTTGTTTTTGTGCACAGTCCTGAGCATTGTACACGCTCTCATCCTCGTTAACAGCCCCTCTCCAATCTTGACCTTGACCTAAGGGCAGCTTTCAGGTGCCTCCCTTCCCTTAAGGTCCACCACGCTGTCACTGCAGAGGGATCTCCTGGGCCAGCAAAGGCCCAATGAAGCAGTCACCCACTACAAGAGCATCTCATAGGTCACATCCTGGAACAGAAACACCATGGAACACATACGAGAGAGCCTAGCACCTCTCAGAGACCTAGAAGCAGGGACGGCATAGAGCTCTGCGAAGTCCTGTGGAGGAAACTGACCTGACTGTTTCTGTGACCCCTTCTTAAAACCCTCAGCGTCAGACTCCTCCCCTTCCTCCAGCCTGCTGAATACAAACTATGCTGCTCCCAGGCCAAGCTCACAAGTCGCAAATGAGAAACCTGAGTTCCAGAGAGGAGAAGATCACAGAGCTGAGACTAGAGGAGCTCTCTCAATCCGACATTTCATTCTTGACCTTTATTTCAACACTCATCCACTGTCAGATGGTGCAGAAGAGTGTGAATGCGTCCCTTTCCCCAAGTTCACCCTTAAGAGCGGAAGAGCATGATCCCCGCCCCAGCTCTGTGACTTCCCAGGAGCAGCCAGCATTTTATTGAGCACTTAATGTATCCCAGGCAGCGCTGGGCCTCCTGCTCCACAGATCAGTTCTGTTCAGGAAGCAGAGCTCATGGGGAGGAAATGAGGCTTAAAGCCAGTTATTTGCTGCATGCCTGGAACGTTCTGGAAGCTCAATTCTTCCTGCAGTTGTCTGACTTTACTCTGGAGCCCACATTTGCCATCTACAAGTTGCTCTGCCTTCTGGGATCTGATGTCCCTCACCAATGCTTCTGGAATGTCCCTGCCCTGCTGAAGTTACAGGCTGTGGAAATCACCCCAGTGAGTGCTCCCTGGGTGACAATGAATGCTCCCCGGGATCTGCAGATACTCTTCTCTACTCTCCTCAGGAAGCAGGGTGTGGAGAAGCCAAGTGGCCGGGAGCGGGTCACGCTGTGTTCTGAGAAACACTGGCTCCTCACTCACGGCGGGGCTTTGCAGGACTTAGAGGGATGGAGTGAAGGAAGACACTGCTCTTTTGGGGGTGGGGGCTTCCCTGAGGGTCTTCTCTGGGGAGTCCAGATGCCTCTCACAAGCTCCTGGCATAAGAGCCTTCAGAACAGAGGTCCCTATTGAGACTGGGTTCCCACAAATCATTTCAGTTCAGCAGGACAGGTGTTATGGGACGGTGGCAAGCACCTTCGGAGGGGCAGAGGGCAGCAAAGGAGTGACAGTAATGTCGGGCGGCAGAGGAAATGGGAGCTGAGACTCCTGCTCCCTGCCAGCTGCCCCCACCCAGCCTACAGCTCTCCATGCCACATTACCCTTCTTGCCTCCGTGCCAGTAAAGCCACTGCTGGGTGCTGCCGTTACTCTGATCACCAGAGCTCTGGGCATTCTTGTGGCTCTTTTTCCTGCTGTTATTACCAAGCATCCTGACAAAAGCATCTTAAGGGAGAAAGGGCTTGCTCTGGTGCAGCGTTAGAGGGCACAGTCCATCATGGCTGGGAAGTCAAGACTGCAGGAGCTCGAAGCATATGGTCACATCACATCCACGCTCAGAAACGCAGCAGCGGATGCAAACTAGTACCTAACTTGCTTTCTCTGTTTTACGCTGCCCAGAATCCCCCGGCGAGGTAATGGTCCCACCCACAATTAGGATGGGTTTTCCTACGGCAATTAATGTAATCAAGACCTGCCCAGACGCCCGTCTCCAAGGTGATTCTAGACTGGTCAAGTTGACAGTTAGCGCTAGTCGTCCCAGGCACTAGTTTTGACCTTTTGTAAACATTGTTCAGCCTGATGCCTGAGGTTTCGGGGAACTTGGTTTTAGCCATGGATGAGTGGATGGCTGAATGAATTCACTTCTTGTAAGAGGCTCACATTGTGGGCAGGCACAGACAGCGACTGGTAGGACCAAGTGTAGGCAAAGGCTCTGGCCCTGAATGGGCATAGGCAGGTAGGCCCTGCCCTCTCTCCCCAAACTCTGAGTCTAGGCAACCCCCACGAAATTCACCCCTCCAGGGACTGACTCTCGATCCAGCTGGACAATGACAAGGGAGAGCACACAGCAGACAGACAAGATGCCCAAGGCCAGTCCACATGCTAACATGTTTTACATGCTGGTCTCTCCATGATCCCATGAGTGTGAGACGTGTGAAAAGACACCTTGTTGGCTGACCGACTACCCCCATGGCTCAGCCCTTGTAGCATCGTCTGACTGATGAGCAAATGGAAACAGGAGGGTGAGCTCCTTTCCATCCAAAGCTGCGGATGACAGAGCCAGGGTTCTCACCAAGTACTCCGTGTTAAGAGGCCCCACCCTGCGTCACCCCATCCCTGCTCCCCCACAGAGCTGCTGTAGTAGTCCTCCCTTACCCAGATCTGGCGGGCTTCTGTTTCATAAGCAGATCCAGGAGAGGCTGCAGAGACTCACCCTATAGAGGACCAGTAGTCCTGGAAAGGGGCTTACTGACCATGACTTATGGGCCTCTGCTGGCTGCCCAAATGAAGGAATGGATGAAACTGGAATATGACAGTAGGCCATTATCTATGGTGACTCCCTCAGGACAGATGGGCCTTGGCAAGCAGACACTATACAGGTTTCTGGAAGATAGCCTGACTGTGTAGTTCTTGGCTTTCCTGACATTTTCAGGTGATTGAGACCTAAGCAATATTCTTAATTTAAAACTTCTACCACAGGCTGAAGTTTTCCCAGCTTCTCTGAAACATTCCAGAAGTTACAGTGCCCCATGGCTGGCAGGACACTGTCTCTGGGCGTGCCTATGAAGGCATGTCTAGAAGGAGTAAGCACGTCCTTTGAGGGACCATATAAAGCAGACTGCAGTCTCAGGGTGGATGGGTATCTAGAACAAGGTGAGGAGGCTGAGTTCACCCCCTCCCCTGACTGACTGGAACTTGAGGCTTTTATTTTTACCTTTAATATGCCTGTTTCTAGACCTTAGGGCTACACCACCAGATCTCCTGAGCCTCCATCTTGCACCGGTTGACTGTGGGACTTAGCTTCTACAATGACATGACTGCGATAACCCCTTTGTATCTGTGTGTGCAATCTTTGTGAAGATTGCAAGTGCATATACGCAGCCATGCGGGGCTTAGTGACCAGAGTATGTTCCGAGAAACGCATTGTTAGGTAATTTCATCATTGTGCAAACACCACAGCACGTACCTACACAAACATAGGTGGTCACAGCCAAGCACGTGGGAAGTCCTGTTGCTCTGAGACTCAGCATTGGTCAGCATGTTACTACACTGAGTGCCATGAGCAACCGAAACCCAATGGTAAGCACTTGAGTATTGGGACAGACCAGAACATGGAAAAGGTATGGCCAATAGGAATCGTGCACCTCCATCATCACTAGTTTTTTTTTTTTGAGAGGGGAGGTTTATGTTTGGGGTCAGGACTTGGTCCCCACCTCTCCACCCTCTTGCCTTGGCCTCCCCAGTGCCGGGACAACCAGTGTATATTATCACACCTGGCCCCATTATAAAGTGATGGACTCTCCAGCATATGTGTGCTCTATTGTTGGGTATCACAGAGCAATGGCTGGGCACTCTATTGGTTTATTTCTCCCGAGGACCATGATGCCAGACCTTAGCTGCCTGATGCTAGGTGTAGGCTGAGAGCACCAGAAGGTTCCATCCCTGCCACCCAGGGCCCGCCCCCCGAACCTGACAACTCTTCACTTGACGTGGCCTCCCCCAGCACCCTTCACAATGACTGTCGTTCCACCACACCCACGGAGCTGAAGCAGCCCAGTGTCCACCTGCAGCCTGTGGTCATTTCCTCCGCCCCAGCCCATGCTGGCAGGCAGATGCCGTGGCAGGACACAGGCAGTTAATATCTGAGGCTGCATTCCCGGTAGCCGGCAGCTCCCTGTGCTTCTGTCTTTTGTGAACGTTTAATAAAATAAATTTTGAATATCAATAAAGGACGTTCTATTTTTCTTGGCATGTCTCAGCAGCGCTCCATCCTTCTATCGCAGAAGTCATGCTACAGACAGATCGCTTTCCACAGATCATTGATGTGGTGCCACAAGGGCTGGGGATGATTTGCTAAAATGCTCCAAAGGTATTCAAATTTCTTTAAAGGAGAAATTCAATTTATGTGCATTTATATTACAATGTCTGTCAGGAAGAAAGGTTATAATCACCAGCATATTTTAGATTTACATTTCCCTCTGTACATGAGGTAATGGCATTAGAGGAAAAAGTCTGAAGTGGAGAGTTGAATTGGATGCATGGGCCTATTTTCATTGCTGCAAAAAGCATGTGTTTGAAGTTCTCGAGGAGAGCATATGTTAGCATATGTTAGGGAAATGGCAAGAACAGGAGGCCGGATGGTTGGAGCTCTGAGCATTTGTCTTTGCTTCTGGCTGTTCCAGGTGTTGCTCAGACCGGCTGTCTTCTGCACCATGGTCCTTAGAAGCTATCTGAGATATCAGTTTCAGATAGAGACCAGGAACAGATTCAGGCTACACGGGAGTGTCCTAACTGCACTGTCTTTCTCCAGCCTTGGGGAGTGGCTGGTGAGGCCCAGGTAAGGTGGTCCCAGTTAGGACAGGAAGGAGTGGACCACCAGCTCATCTAGAAAGTAAACCTGGATCCTGAGTATTTCAAATTACTCCTAGCAAGGCATTAATCTCAGGCTCACAGATCCCCAGGATTCTCTAGAGCAGTGGTTCTCAACCTGTGGGTCACAATCCCTTTGGGGTCACCTAAGACCATTGGAAAACACAGATATTTATATTATAATTCATAACGGTAGCAAAATTGCAGTTATGAAGTAGCAACAAGAGTAATTTTATGACTGGGGGTCACCACAACATGGAAACTGTATCAAAGGATTGCAATGTTAGGAAGGTGGAAGACGACTGGTCTAGAAGATGGTTGGGGCCAGTCCTAGCAAAGCGACTGACGATTGCTCCAGGAAGCAAAAGCTGGGATGCAGAGCCTGTGGGTGGAGAAGGTGACACCAGCTCCTACCCAGCCACAGTGCTCAGCAGTTGCTCATGCATCCAAGGGAAACATCATTTTGGCTTCTTCAGTGAGACTCCCTAAACAAAGGTCTGCAGGAAGCTGGGGACAGATGTCCCTGAGTGACACCAACTAGGTCCTAGTCTGAAAGATCTCTGCTAGCAAAGGGTACTTGGATGCCCAGCCCCACTGCCTTCAAATTATATATTTAAAAATTTGGTAGCTAAGTGGTAAATCCATGTATGCAGCCCTGAGTTCCATTCACAGCAACACACACACACACACACACACACACACACACACACACACACATACACACACACAGAGAGAGAGAGAGAGAGAGAGAGAGAGAGAGAGAGAGAGAGAGAGAGAGAGAGAGAGAGAGAGGCACACACACATTTAGGTAAAAGAATAGAGACAATATTTTCCCAAGTTCTCTATGTTCTCTATGATTAAAAATGTTTCCTTAAGGCCAGGCATCGGTGGCACACATCTTTAATCCCAGCTCTTGGGAGGCAGAGGCAAGCAGATCTCTGAGTTTGAGGCCAGCCTGGTCTACAGGGAAAATTCCAGGACTACACAGGAAAAAACAAACAAAAAACAACAAACAAACAAAAACCTATCTTGAAAAACCAAAAGCAAATTAAGTAAATAAAAGTAGTTTCATTAAACAGGTTTTACTGACTATGTCACTACCTCTCATATTGTGTTTTCTTCTAACCCCAAAGTGGTAACTATAAAATGTAGAGCCCTTGAGCATGATGGGCAAACTGGAAAATATCTAAAAAAGAAAAAGAAAGAACAGCCTTACCTCCATTCCACAGAGGTAACCATTCTTAACATGTGGTGTGAGACCCTTGCATGTTCTGCGTGTGGTCTACCAGATGTCTAACTTTTTCTGTAAGTGCAGTTCTCCCACAAGGATGAAAGCACATTGTGTGGATGAGGCATGTGAAGCATCTGTTTACAGCACTGAACAGTCTTCCCAGTGTATTTTTAACGACTATGTAGCATTCCTCTCTACAACCATATATCCCCTCTTTTGGGGTATTTCTGTTACAGATTTGCATCTGTGTAAATCATATCTACACTTCTTACTCAGGACAATAAAAATAAGAGCGTGCTTCTATTTTCCCCAGCATCCATATATGAGATGCTGTGTTTTGTCAACTAACGAATAATCTAAGTAGTGAAGAAAACTTCTAATGTGCTCACTGTCTTAGTTTGGGTTTCTCCTGCTATACCAAAAGCAAAAGCAACTTAGAGGGAGAAGGTTTATTTATATCTGCTTACAACTCTCAAGTCACAGCCACCATTCAAGGAAATTAGAGCAGGTAATTAAAGGCGGAAACTGACCCAGAGGCCACAGAGGAGGGCTGCTTACTGGATTGCTCCCAGTGACTGACTCAGTCTGCTTCCTTACATCAGGAACACTTGCCCATGGACGGCACCACCCACAGTGAGGTGGACCTTCCCACATCAATCATCTGGCCTATAGGAAGATCTGTGGGGAGATCTTCTCAATTGAGGTTCCCTCCTTTTAGATGACTCTAGCTTGGGTGAAGTTGACATAAAACTAGCCAGTCTTATGGCAGCTTCTGAGATTGGAGAAATGAAGACATAGAGTTTCCTAGAAGGCCAGTTGCCCCTGGGGCAAAGAGGAGACACAGCCTCTAGTGAATGGAGTTGGGAGAAAGAATGGGGAAGAACCTGGCCTTGCTGGTGGAACACCGGGAAGTCTTTAGGGTGGTGTTAGGCCCTGGCTATCTCTGATTTTACGGTCTGATCCTCAAAGAATCAGTAAAATGTGGTGACAGGGAAGCAACTCCCAGCTGAGCCAAGACAATGAAAGGAATGATACTGATTTGTGTTTAAAAGATTAAAAACCAGGCCTGGAAAGGTGGCTTGTGTGAAAGAATCTGAGTCTGGTCACCACAATCCATGGCTTAAAAGTTGAGTGTTATGGACACATGCTGGGGAGACAGGTAGGTCACTTGGGCTCACAGGACAGACAGACAGCCTAGTCCCACTGGTGAGCTCCAGGCACTGAGAGACCCAGTCTCAAAAAAAAAAAGGCTAACACTTGAGGTTGACTTCTAGCCTCCACATGTACATACATGTACACACACACACACACACACACACACACACACACACACACACACAGTAAAAGCCATACCTAATAGAAAAATGGGCCATGGTATGGCATGTCCACTCTAAACTCATGTATTTGAAGACTTGGTCCCATGCTGATGGTGCTGTTTGACAAAGATTATGGAAAAGCAAGGACTACAAGGAGCAATATCACATGTGACACACATGCCCGGTGCAGGAGCAGAGCAAGGAAGCAAAGAAGCCATTTGGGAAACTACATGGAAAGCCATCTATCTGGCTTGGCATAAAACACCAATGCTTTTTCCTTCTCATAGTCCTATGGGCCGCTCGATGGTTGTCCTGGGTCTGTTTGGACTGGGCCATGCATCTGAAATGGCTCAAAGGGACCTCTAGGACAGAAGGCACCATAGAGGCTGCTCCTAGTTGGACCCTTTAAGGTCCCCTCCTCGCAGCTGTTAACCTTCTAGATGTCTCTTCTGGCCTGCTGGTCTAGGGGCAGTATTCCTAAAGAATCACAGCAGGGCTTCAAAGTTCCCTTTCATACTCATTCACCTTCAATTTTTTTTACTTAGGTTTTATTCATAATCATAAACTTAACTCTGCAATCCAGCTAGACTTGAGGGGAAATATGGAACCCAAAGAATTTCAGTGAGGGCAGAGATTACGGGGCATTATGAGCAGATGGGGTGGAGGCGGGATGCTCTCCTGAGCCACAGAGGGAATGGTCTGGTGGGTAATAGGCCCGTGAGTCAGAAGAATTAGAGTTGCCCACAGTCGGAAATGGTGATCTTCTTGCTGGTCTTGCCGTTCCTGGACCCGAAACGCTCCATGGCCGCCACAATGTTCATACCTTATTTCACCTTCCCAAAGACCACGTGCTTGCCATCCAGCCACTTGGTCTTGGCGGTGCAGATAAAAAACTGGGAACCATTTGTGTTTGGTCCAGCATTTGCCATGGACAAGATGCCAGGACCTGTCTGCTTCAGGATAAAGTTCTCATCCTCAAACTTCTCTCCGTAGATGGACCTGCCACCAGTGCCATTATGACGTGTGAAGTCACCACCCTGGCACATGAATCCTGGGATAATTCTGTGAAAGGAGGAACCCTTATATCCAAATCCTTTCTCTCCAGTGCTCAGAGCGCGAAAGTTTTCTGCTGTCTTTGGAACTTTGTCTGCAAATACCTCGAAGGAGATGCGGCCCAAGGGCTCGCCATCAGCCGCAATGTCTAAGAACACGGTGGGGTTGGCCATGGCTGCAAAGAGAGGCGACAGGGGATGGCGGGGTCTGCAAAGCGCCACCTTCATTTTTAAGTTTTTGATTGTGGTAAAATACATAAGAACATGATGTAAACAATGCAATAACATTTCATAGTAACAACGGGCTGTTTGAACCATATGAAGTGTGTTGAACCACCCAATGTGGTAGTTACATGACTACCATCCAGAATTTTTCAAGCCTCCCAAATCGAACCTCTGTCCCCTAGAACACCAGCTCTTCCCATCGTCAGTCCTTGGCCGTCACTCTGCACATTTCTCTCTGTGGGTATCTGTGAAAGCAGCTCGTAAAGCTACAGCCATCCATGTCTTTGTATGATGGTCTCATTTCACTTAGCAGTGTTCTCCAGGCTCACCCCATTGTAGCGTATGTCCAAACGAGCTTCCTTTTTAAGATGAATAATTCCCCTCTGTATGGATATACCACAATGTTTGTTTTCCTCCTTGGGTAGACAAACACTTGAGTTACTCAGTCTGGTCTCGATTCTGCCATGTTCTACAGGTCAAAGTATCCACCATCGTCAACTCAACCTCAAGACCACAGCAACACAGGTTCTACCAACTGATGGGAGGAACCGCAATGTCACATTTTAAGAGGCAAGGACCAAGGAAGTTCTGACCGAAGGTCATTTCTGCTTCTGAAGCCTAAAGTAACACTGATATCCAGAAATAGCCTGGGAAGCAATGAAATGTACCTGGTGATTAAGTGCAGAGTCCAGAGGCTGGTTCAGAGGCCGCCTGCCGAGGAAGGGGACTCTGAGAACATTCATGGTCCATGGATTTGGGCTGAGAGACCATGGCTTCCATCCAGCTCAGAGACATAATGAGCTCAGTGCTGTGTAGAGGAGTTTAACCCGAGCACTATGTACTGACTTGAACAGTTTGCACAGGAGACGAAATGGGGGTATTAGAAAAGAAGCAGACAGAGAAACAGGATCCAGGCCCTATTCTCCAGCACCCACAAAAACACCTCCCACATGGTTGTAAGCACATCCTCTACCTTCTCTGTGGTTAAGTTCTGTCCATAGCAAAACGGAAATCATGACTCTGTGAAAAGGTGATGGTCTGCTGTTTGTGGAATTGCTCACAAAAAGCAAGAACGGGCTTGGAGTCACTCTCTCCTGCCTAGGCAGTTCTTTCAAGTCTCCTCATACTCTTTGCTGGTGTCCCTCTCTCCCCAGCTGAGGCCACCAACAATGCTCTTGTCTTTGCTTTCTCTGGGTTCTCTCTGAAGCACAGCCAGGTGCCCCAAGGACCACAGAGCTGACTTCACCAGGATGCTTCCTGGTACGTTTCGATTTCAAAGTGCGCTGCGGGTTGTGAATGAATGTTAAATAGTAACTAAGACACAGAGACAGCCGCTTGACCTGCCTTCTTGGTGGTGACTGTCCTCTTCCTGTCCCCCCTGCTGAGAGATGGGCACTCAGAGGCCCCCAGATCAGAAGACAGCAGCCTAACTCCTCACCACAGCTCTTATTAGAAAGCCCAGAAGCAGAAGCAGGAGGAACAGTTGTCTCCAGACCCTCAGTTTCTCTATCTGTGAAATGGGAGAGATAGAGCACCAGGGTTAGGGCAGATGAGCAGGGTTCAGTCCTGCAAGTACAGAGAAGGATGGTGTCTTCAAAGAAATGATAATTTGCTTAATATCGAGTTTTTATATTAACTTTGATTTTTAAATTTTTCAGTGAGGTGTCAATGATTGGTTTGTCTGTTCTGATGCCTCCTCCAAGTCAGTAACAAGAAGCAAAGGATTCCCTCTCCTCGCCCTCAGTAGCCACAGACGATAGTAGGCTCTCACGGCATGCAATGAGGCTGGGACACAGTGATGGAGTGATCTGCCTGGGCTGGACCAGCTATGCTCATGACCGCACATTCACTTCAGCCCTCATCAGTGGGACAAGGAAACTGAGGCACAAGGAGACCATGCAGTCTGAGTCTGCTGCCTGGCAGCCAGGGGCCATTTTTCATATGTTTCTGACCCCAGTGGCCTCCTGGGCACTCCCTTCTTTCAGGAATAAATGGGGACTCCTTAGGGCTCCTCACAGTCTGTTCCTGTTGCTTAGGACACGGGCCAGGAGACCCCTAAGATGCAGGAGAATCTGAGATACAGTGCAGAGCCCACAGGGTCAGGTTCTTGGGGTCCTGCCTCTAACCCAGTCTTTTGACACACTAGAGCAGTGGTTCTCAACCTGTGGGTCTGAACCCTTTGGGCTGCATAGCGTATATCCTGCATGTCAGATAGCCACATTGTGATTCACATAGTAGCAAAATTACAGCTATGAAGTAGTAAGGAGATAATTTTATGGTTAGGGTCACTACAACTTGAGGCACTGCATTAAAGGGTCGCAGAGTTAGAGAGGTTGTGAACCTCTGCTCTAGAGGGTGATGCCAAACCTTTTCAAACACCTCAAAGAGGACTATTGGCGCAGTCCACTAACTAGTTTTGTTTTTTAAGAGAAACGGATGGTTTTTTGTTTTTTGGTTTTTTTTTTTTTTTTTTTGGTTTTTCGAGACAGGGTTTCTCTGTGGCTTTGGAGGCTGTCCTGGAACTCGCTTGGTAGTCCAGGCTGGTCTCGAACTCACAGATATCCGCCTGCCTCTGCCTCCCAAGTGCTGGGATTAAAGGGAAACGGATGGTTCTTAAGGCTGTCATGTTTTTTCAGTATTGACATCTAGACATTAAAACAGCACAGTGGGTACGGGGGCTGCACACCTGCAATTCTAGTACTAAGGAGGAATTAACAGTGGGGAGGAACATCAGTCCCAGCCCAGTTTAGGCCACCTCGTAAGATCCTGCATCTGAAAAACAAAATCAGTAGGAAGACAGCAAACACACCGTGAGGGGTGCAGGTGGTATTCGCTGACGCCTGCGCCCCACTCTGTACCCACGACCGTAGCACGCCCTTCTTAATGGGGGTTTCTCAGGATAGCGACATTTTCCAGAGACTTGGGTGACTTGCTCAGGACCACACAATGAGAGGCGGGCCTGGCCGTCCACTCAGGTGAGCCCTTTCATCAGCACACCCATCCCTGGCTATGTCACTTCCGTCCCAATGTCCCCACCGCTTACTCTGTGGGTGTTCAAGAGTGAAACTAGGTGAGAAAACAACCAAATTGCTGGAGACCAACATCTAGGCATTCTCACACAGGGAATCAGAGTAAGAGAACGCGTCCTTGAGAGAACTTACCCCACTGCATTAAACTCTTGCTTGCTGTGGTGTTCTGGGAAAAGAGCAGAGCCTTACATGGTAGGTCAGACCCGAGACAAGTCTGTTCCAGAGTCAGGACAGCCCATAGGATGCCTCCTCTGCCTGTGCCATCCAAGGTATATGGCTATCCATCTGCAAGCCAAAGGGCATGGGGGACACCTAGAGTCTTGTCACTGCTTCAGACCTCCTGGTCTCCAGACAACCAATGCGCACATTCCTGGAGAGCCTGTTAGAAACCCACTCTTGGGCCTGGTGCAGCCTACTGGGTCAGAAATTCAGGATGTGCTTTCGTTGTCCAGAGTGGCCACCAGCTGCTTTTGTAGAAAAGAAAAGCCTCCCTCCACTGAGGGCCAAGATGAGGCATTTTCGATCCAAGGAAAAGACTAGAACAATGTCAACTGCAGATAGAAAGGAACAAACTGTGCAGAAAGCAAGGCTTAGCCGGGATGAGATACCTTGGCATAGCTTCTTCTGGTCTGTTTTCCTGATTGCCACAGCTATGCTGAGCTCTGAGCAGTGCCCGGTTTTTAATGTGAAATTCACAGGCATGAGATGTAGCTCAGTGACGTAGCACATGGCTAGTGTGTGGAGAACCCTGGGTTCCCTCCCCAGCTCTGCAACAGTCAAACATTCACGGTTTACCCACGTCCTTCTCCATGCATCCAGATACCATGTAGTTGTCACCTCGTGGTCTAATAGGTAGGGCCTTGGTTGGGAAGCTCTTGTCTTGTATTTCCCTAGCTTTGTAGTAATTCCCCACAAAGTATGGCATTTTTCTTTCTTTTTTTTTTTTTTAGATTTACCTACTTATTTATTTAATGTACAGTGTTCTGCCTACAGGCCAGAAGAGGGCACCAGATTGAATTGTAGATGGTTGTGAGTCACCATGTGGTTGCTGGGAATTGAACTCAGGACCCCTGGAAGAGCAGTCCGTGCTCTTACCCTGAGCCATCTCTCCAGCCCGGCATTTTTTTTCTACGTCGAGATCTCATGAAGCATAAGCTGGCTTTGAACTCACTATGTGTCTGAGGATGACCTTGAACTTCTCATTCTTTTGCCTCCATCTAAGCCCTTGGAATCACAGATGTTTTATTGGATTTCTGCAGTACAGGGAGTTGAACCCATGGCTTGGCACTTAGTAGGCAAACATTTATCAACTAAACTACTTGCCTAGCCTGACATCTTTCTTTGCAACTTCCCAAGCCAAATTGGGTACGAGCTTCACAGATCAGTGCAAAGCACTAAGCCATCCTGGGAACAGCCTAGACAAGAACAATGACCCTGGCTGCTGAGGGATCCCAGAAAGGAGTTTAAGTAGCAGGGAGAGGCACGGGGAAGAAGGGAGCACACAGCCAGGAGGAGGCCAGGGACGGGGCTTGAACAGGTCATTGGCATAGGGCACACTGCTGCCTCTGCTAACTTCTGGCGGAAGGACACATGTTTCTACTTTAAGTGATCAGTTTTAACATTGGGGATTAAAATTAAGTGCATTACCATAGATCAGCTTTCAGGGATTCGGTACATCTGTTTTGGAGTTGTAAAACAAAAGGCAGCACCATCACTTTATGTATTAGAGAACTGGGGAGAAGGCTGGGCATGGGCTGGACCCACTGCATTCTCCCCCTTGAAAATTCCTCAGACTTTGTGGGAAGCCTTTTGGCTGGGGATGGTGAGAACCACCCTCCAAAGGGGTCACTGAGACACAGTCCAGATTCCCTATTGCCCAGATACCAACTAGCAGTCGCTTCAAACCCAAGAATGAAGAGATGAGAGAGGCTTGAGAGTCCATGGTTGCTGCTCGAACTCAGCAGAGGCCCCCAGCTGTTGAGCCCTATGCCTGGCTTGACACCCACAGCATCCCACATGCCAGGGAGTTTTTACAGGTCCTCTGAGATCCAGCCATAAGGGAGAAGGCTGGAACATTAGATGATTCCCCGGGTGATGAACGAATAGTTTCTGGTTTGCTATTTACACTGCTCTCCAGGAGAGAAAGCAAGTCTTCCAACTGAAGTACTCCGATTTCTACTATTTATCCAAGATTACACATCTAATCCTATAATAAAACACCGTTCCTGCCCAGAATGCTGAGTGATTGCCTGCAGATGTGCCCAAACCTAAACATCTGCACTACCAAAAATGGCCACCGGCAGAATATTTTATCTGCCCTTGGTTGATAACCAAAACGGCTAGTTAACTTTGGAGACTTTCAGAGTGGAAATCCCATATAGGGAACAAAAAAGCAAGTTGGTGGCAAAGTCACCTCATCCTGGATGAGATGCCAGAGATAGAAGGCCACGCTGTTCCTGACATCACGTAACACCTTGTAGTCTGATGAAGTTTGGCCCCAACAGCATGCCGTCACTGACACATGAAAATAAAATGCTCTCCTAATGGTGCCTGGCACAGCATCAGGAAAATACCTCATCTGAATTTTTATTCAGCTGACAAATGATGTGTGTCTAGCCTTTATCTGGCTGCTTATATTAAATATCTGAGCGCGGCAAAGATTTCTTAATTTGCTTTTTTCTCCTGGTACCATGTAGCATGAGAGCTTAAAATGGAAATGTGTCTAGAGACAAGAGCGAGGTCTGCCTGCTTGAAACAGTGCCCCCCACCCCTCTCCTCCCCCCATCCCCACCCACCCCATCCCCAGAAATCACTGGCCACACTGGATCATATCCCATAATAATCTCAGCTCTGCCTTGATTTGTCTCTCAATATACTGTTTAAAAACATAACCCAGTTGCCCAGCCCAACAAGCTGTCTGTTTATTATTACTTTTGATAGAAAGGTTCATAACGCCCTGTAATGTGTGTGCATTTTTTATTCCGTTTGGCTACTAGACACTGAAACCTTTGGGGACGTTTATTAAAATGCATTCAGCCGCTCTTTAGGACAGGGTTAATGTGGGATTTATACCTCTGCGGCGCGCAGTGCACAACGCAGTAATAATGGTTGGTTAGTACCGAGTTCACGTACAAAATGGTCGGCTATAAAAAGCGAAGGAATACAAAGATGGGCTCGAAGAAGTGCCTAATGTGGAGTGATGTCTTCAAGTCCAGGGCTTAGAGAGACTGTGGAGGAGGACTTGCAGAGGAAGGGTCTCTCGGGCTGCATCCAGAATGTGGCTCCTAAAAGCCTCATGCAACCAACCCAGTCCCGCCAGCCTGCCAGGGGCTTCTGTGACACCAGATGGGGTCATGGGTGCTTCCTCCTCCTCATGCCTCCTTAATTCCTTTCTACTGCAGAAGCCCACAGCCATCACATGGATCTGAGCCCCAGAGAGAGGGCCCGAAGGCTGGAGAGACCCCGTCACATGTCCTGGCCCAGACTCCTTTGGTATCCAAAGCAGATGGCCCCAGCAAGATGGGGATGAAATTCCAAGCAGCTTCCCAAGCTTGGCCAAGCATCTGGGCAGCAGGCAGAGCACATGTCTGCTACATATGTTGGTGATGTGTTTGCCTCCAAGAACGGAAGTGGCCCAGAAGTCCCCTGTACAGTGCCGCACGTCATCCCCGGGAAAGGCTGTCTGTCTATAGCAGCTGACTTGCTAGTTAGGGAGCCGATGGCAAACATCCCGCTTCCCCATGAGAAAGTGGGGCCTGTGAATTCCTGTGAGCAGGCACACTCTTACCTCCTGTTCCGTCTCAGCTCATCACTGAGGCTGGAGGATGCTAGGGTTTGGGATCAGCAACTGTGCTCTCTGCTTCTTGCCCCAAGCAAGGCAGACTGGGAAGGAAGGTGAAGGAGGGCAGTCTGAGGCTCCAGCATGAGGCTCTGCAGTGGTCAGGAGCATCCTTGACATCCTCCCTTCTCCTATTTCCCATTCCTAATTCTCCCACAGCACCTCAAGGACTGTCAAAATAAAAGTCCAAGCAAGCCATGCTAACACCTGCTCAAACCTTACCATGGTTTCCCACTGGTTTTGGTCAATCCAGAGTCCTTCTGGGCTGTCCCATGGGGCTGGACAGCACCTTCACTCCTTCCTGCCCTCCCCAGTCACCTCACCCCAGACATAGAGCTTTTGAAGGAGCTAGCTCCCTGTCTGGACCCCGTGGTGCTCCAGATACGCACACAGCTGCATTCCACAGAGCTCAGGTTCCATGTTCCTCATGGCAGCACCCTGAAGGAATGTGGGCTCCCATCTCGGGTCGGCCCCATTTTGATGATAACCAGAACACGGGTGGGCTCTCTTCCCTCTGTCCGCATTCTTTAGTAAGCCTCTCAGTACTAGGTTCAAAGCTCTCTGAGGGCAAAGGCCCGCCTGCCCTGTTCAACTCTGCATCCTCAACTCCTTAAGCAGGATCAGGCACACAGAAGGGCTCAACGTGCCAACAGATGCTTAGTGGTTGAAAGCTGGTAGCCGTCTTAACTGAAGTGGCTCTGAACAGACACGATCTCCCGGCACCCCAGTGGAAAACCTGTCTGTCCCTTGGCTGTCACACTGTTATCATGGCCATTTTTCAAAGGAGGAAGCCCAGGTGTTGGGACAGTTTAAAGCTGTCTGAGCCCAGGGCTCAAGATCTTCACTAGATACCCCAGAAAGCACATCTGCTGAAGTAGCCAGTGGGGCTTGCCCAGGCTCCTGGGGTAGCTGGTAGGGCTTTCCCCGGCTCCTGGGCAAGCCTTCTGTCCTGTAAGAGCTTCTGGAACAAGTGCCATCTCCTGAGGCTGACTCAGGAAGTGTGTCCTTCTCCCTCCAGTTCTGGATCCCTCCTCGACCCTAACCACCTTGCTCCACTGTCTGAGGTCTTCCTGAACTGCCTGCACACCACCCTCGTGACTTTCTCTATACCTCTGGGGTCGCCCTTTCCAACTCCTGCCTTTTCTTTTCCCCTCCTCCCGCCCACCTGAAAGTGGAGGGTGTCTTTTCTTAAAATAAAAAAAAGGAAAACAAGCTATTTTGCCTAAACATTCTTGAGGCCAGAAGACGGCTTACTGGAGTTAGCTCTCTCCTTCCACCGTGTGTGTCTGGAGATTCAAGCTCAGGTTTTCAGTCTTGGTGGTAGTACCTCTTCTGGCTGAGTTGACTCCGTGGCCCAAAGCTTTTTTTTTTCCCCTTAAATACACACAGCACAAACCGCAGCACATAAGAATGTTATGAAAAGAACAAACCTAACTGCCAATCATATTTTTACAAATGGGTCCTCCAGCCTCTGCCAGCTTTCCCTACGTGCCTGCAGCTTGTCTTGGGAATTATTCTCGGGGACCATTTGCTTTCTGGCACTGTACCACCGGCATGTGTATTAGACATGTCCCAGGGTGGGGTGTTTTGCTTAGTTACACAGGATGACGAATGTTTCCACAGCTGCAAACAGGGCTTTCCTACTAAGGAGTTGGGGCTGTGGGAGAAAGCTGCAGCCCCAGTTGCTGGTGGTGCTTGAATGGAGAAAGAGAAGAAAGGAGGCAGGGATCCCACAAGGCAGCATTGAGGCCACCGGCAGTTCTCAGAAGGTCCAGCAGGGTAAACCTCTGCTGGCATCCAACAAGGTAAAGCTCTGCTGGTACTCTGGGCAAAGGACTAGTCTGGAAACATCCCAAACAACTAAATTAAAAGGAGCCGAGCCCTCCAGCACGGCAGCCCAGGGACAGTCCGGGAAGCATGTGTTTGGGAAGTGCTGTTTGCCAGGCACACCGGTTGCTATACTTGACCCTCACTGCAGCTCAGAGCCATGCACTCTCAGTGCTGGAGACACGGAGGCCACAAAGACCTAGGGAAGTGCTGGGACTTGAATCGGAACAGAGTGTCAGCTGACAGCTGTCAGGCTCTTACATTCACTGCTAAATGCTCCCACCTTCTATTCTTACTGTATCGACTAAGGAAAGCTCTGGAACCCAGCTGCCCGTCAGAATTACCTTGGGGGACTCTTTTGAAATGGGAAACTTCAGTGCCTAGACCCCAGATCTCACCAATTAAGACCCCTCCAGGCATCTTATTTATCCAAAGGTGATTCTAACATCCAGCCAGATGTTCAAGCCATGGTTTAAACTAGTTCTTAAATGTGGGTTCCTTGGACCAGCAATATCATCAATCTCCAAGGCTTATTAGAAATGCAAAGTCCTGGACCAGCAAGACAGTTCAGCGGGTAAGGGCACTTGCCGCCAAGCCTGGGTACCTGGGTTTGATCTCTTGATCCCACATGTAGAAGGAGGAACAGACACCTGCAAGTTGTCCTCCAACGTTCACAAGTGAGCCTTAACATGTGCATTTCCTTACATTTAAAAAAAATGTTTGAAAAGAATGAAAGAAAAAAAAAGAAAGAAACAAACTTCCTTAGACCCGTGGGATACAGAACTCAGGAGCTGAGGCCAGAAATTGTGTAAAACCTGCAGGTAATTTTGAAATAATTCAGAAAGTCGTGTTTTGAAAACCACTGTCCCTTACACGCTATTAATACTTTGAGGCAGGAACCTTCTGTAATCAAAGTACCTTGCACAAGGCCTTATCCCACAATCGAAGTAGCTTGCACCAAAACACCAAATGGAAGGCTTCCTACCGCATGATGTGCCTGCTGTTTCCATTAGAGGAAGGAAACTTAAACACTCGGGCACATAGTTCCAACTTTTCAAACACAGGGATTTGATGGGATATCTGTTAACAAGGTTAAAGTGTATGCAGTTCAAGTATTAATCTATTCATGCCGCACCGCCGACAGACTACAGATGAAATTAACACCAGTTACAGCCGTAATAGCTGGGCTGGCCCCTGCTGTTATCAGTTCCTAGGGTGCAGGCAGGTAGCTAAGATGCAAGACTTGGATTTTCTGCCCTACCAGCCTAGAGATTTGAGAGTGGCCAGTTTTAACAAGCCCATGAGAACTTTCCTAAGAAGTACATCAATCCTGCATCCAGCTGCCCAGCCCAACACCCGGACAGGGTTGTACCTTCATCAAAGAGAATTAACATTTCTCACAGCACTACTCAGAGGAAGACAGAAATGTGTCTGTGTCCACTCGGCTTCCTCGCGGCTCCCTTTCTACATGCTGACCACAGGTTTTGAAAAATGGCCTGGAATCACAACAGTCGTGCAAGTGAGCAATGATTAAATTTGTCTCTACAATTAATGTGTCTATGACTGGGGGAGGGGGAGGGAGTTACAGAGCCATCAGCAATCAGTGGGGAGAAGGTGACCTGACACCACAGTCCTGTGTGATCCTGATCAATAACCCTGCAGCTTCCGGGGCCTTCTCAGCCTGCTCTTCTCCATAGCTTGTTCTTGTATAAAACACCTTCAATAAACGGTGCCAGGAGGACACTCGGGGAGTCCTTAAATTACACCCCTATCACGCAGAGGCGAAAGCGAGTTCCGCTGGGAAGAACCTGGCTCTCGGAACCAAACAAGCTTCCCTTTTTAAAGACCATAATTGGTTATTTACACACTCTGCAACCTCACACGGAAGCTCCCTCCTGATTACTATAGGCAGCTCTGATCCGACACAGCCTCGCTGTAAGTGCTCCAGCTCCCCTAATTTCCAACTCGACTAACTGTAGCTAGCAAAGGGCAACGATTTATTTGTTTGTGATTTGAATAGATGATGCCCGTGCTGGCTCCAAGCCAGGGCTGCGTGATGTGGATGTGTGTTGTCCTGAGAACCCCTGCCTGACAGACACCCTTTAGGTTTAGGCATCATAAACATTATAGGGGACAAGATTTTTGCTGCTGTCACTGGGTGGTGACAGCAGTGGTGGTTTAACCATCTGGGTGGAGGAGGGCAGACCTGTGCTGGAGCAAACTACACAGCCATGGATGCCAGGATGCAGGTCCAGTGAGCAGGTTGTTGAGAAGGAACACTAATTATAGGGCAAATCAATTCACTCACAGACAGCAGAGCGGGTTGGAGACAAAGGCTAGATTCAGGCTCCTTGTTGTACTGGGTCTGCAGGATACAGAAAGGTAAAGGACCTGACTCCCCCTTAGAACCCGGAAGAAATGTCCCTATTGATCAGAGGTGCTCCCCTTCCTAGTCCAGGAAAGGGTCCTAGGACGTCCAGTGACCCCACCACTCTGGGGCTCTCTCTGCATGGCTGCCCCCAAGCCTGTGTTCAGCTACCTTGGCCAAGACACTGTGGGTCACTCTTGCCTATTCAGATTCATGCTCAAGTGGACAGCCAAGCAATCTTTTAAAAAATGATCAGTAGTCTTCCTGAACCTGTTTAAAGCCTACCTTCCCTGTGGAGTCAACACAGGGCCCTACAGTAGTAGAGTTATAGGGCCACTCTCGCACCCTGACAACCTCTCTCTCTCTCTCTCTGTCTCTCTCTCTCTGTCTCTCTCTCTCTGTCTCTCTCTCTGTCTCTCTCTCTCTGTCTCTCTCTCTGTCTCTCTGTCTCTCTCTGTCTCTCTGTCTCTGTCTCTCTGTCTCTCTGTCTCTGTCTCTGTCTCTGTCTCTGTCTCTGTCTCTCTCTCTCTCTCTCTCTCTCTCTCTCTCTCTCTCTCTCTCTCGTGCGCGCGCGTTTTGAGACAGAGTCTCTCTGCATAGCCCTGGCTGTCCTGGAACTCACTATGTAGACAGCAGGCTGGAACTCAGAGAGATCTGCCTACCTCTGCCTTTTGAGTGCTTAGATTAAAGCATGGGCCAACACATCCGGCCTTCTTCCCTGTCTCTTCACTATATTGTAATATGATATAATCATATATTAATATACCAGTTAAATTATTATAATTAATATGTTATATTACATACTATAGAGTACTGTAGCATATAATATATATCTAAGATCCATGAAGTTTCACATAATAAATATGTTTTATAAGATAATGTACCATAATATAAAATAGTATGTTATAATACATCCATGATATAATACATAACAAGATACATTAAATGTCACACATATATTTATCTTTCTCTATATATAGACATCTTGTACTGGCCTTAGCTCCAAAGCTGCCTTTTCAGAGAAGCCCTCCCTGCCCAGTGCCTGCCCAGTGCTCTGCACAGCGTCCCTCTCTCTCCTCACCCATCACCACAGCTTATTTCCTCATAGCACATGGCCTTTGTGCACATTTCCTCCCTCCTGTGACTGGCGGTCAGGCTTTCAGCGTTAACTTGGCTGAATTTAGAGTTCCCAAATGATCAGTGAGGTGCATCCCTCTGGGTGTCTGTGAGCACATTCCTAGAGAGGACTGACTGAGGTGGGGGAAAGACTCCCTGAGTGCGGACAGTGCCATCTAGTGGGCTGGAGGCCAGATGGACTGAAACTGGGGAGAGGCAGCAGCTCAGTGTATCCTTTGCTTCTGCTTCCTGGAGACCTGAGCTTCTCTACCACACACACCCTGACAGCAGGAAGGTTTGCCCTCGCTCATGGAGCCAAGAGGCCATGGACTGATCCCTCCTCCTTTAAGTTTTTCACTTGGGCATTTTGGTCACAGTGACGAGAAAGCTGATGATGACCACGGTGGCTACAATGAACACCTGACATCCAGGCCTTTGTTTCTACTACCCTGTCTGCCTCCGTGTAGCTCTGTTCTGCTGGCTCCAATCCCATACACAGTGGAGGTACCACAAGGCTTACTGTGTCCCTTGTACCCTTAGGTCCTGGTCCTTCTTTTTGTTTTGTTTAGTTTTGCTATGGTGTTTTGTTTTGTGTTTGTTTGTTTTTTGAGACAGAGTTTCTCTGTAGCTCTGGCTGTCCTGGAACTCACTTTGTAGACCAGGCTGGCCTTGAACTCACAGAGATCCACCTGCCTCTGCCTCCAGAGTGCTAGGATTAAAGGTGTGCGCCACCACCGCCCAGCAGGTCCTGGTCCTTTAAGGAGGCCTAGCTTTCCAGACTCAGAGCTCTGCCACAGGGGAGCCCACAGTCCTTTGGGCTCTCCCTGCCCTCTTCTGGCTTATTCTTTCTCTTTCTGCACATTTACTCAGCCTGGCTTGGCAGCTCCTCTGGATTCATGAAGGGTCTCTGCAGGGGACAGTCCCACAGGCTCAGCATCTCTCACTCCCCACTCATCAGTGCAACAAGAGAGTGGCACTTAGGAGTGAGAGCCACTCACTTCTCGGGGGTCGATGGTCTGGGTTTGGCTGCTAAATAGTGATCCAGTTAAGGCAGACAGAAGACCTGGAGTCCTCAGACCTGCCGAATTCAGATAGTTGCCTTGTTTAGCACCTCTGTGTCCCCTGCCAAACTGTTAATCCAGTTGGGGCCTCTGCTTCCTCATTTCCAAAATGGGGATTATAATATTTAAAAGAGGTTAACTTTGACATTTATAAGGGGTGGCCTACTAGAGTGTTGGGTGAAAACACAGTGCGTTTCTGTTATTTTCTCCCACGGCCAGCTATCACTTTTTTTTAAGATTGATTGATTGATTGATTGATTTATTATGAATACAACAACATCTTGCCTCATGTATGTCTGCACACCAGAAGAGGGCACCAGATCTCATTACGGATGGCTGTGAGCCACCATGTGGTTGCTGGGAGTTGAGCTCAGGACCTCTGGAAGAGCAGTCAGTGCTCTTAAACCCTGAGCCATCTCTCCAGCACCAGCTATCACTTTTAATGTCTCGTGTTTAGCTCTAGATTTGTCATTTTTCTTTGCATTGCAAGTGCGTCATGTGCCCGGAGCTGGGGCACAAGTGTGTGCGCCCCGGTGTGCTTTCTGCCTCTGTGGGGCTGACGATCCTGTGGACAACAAACAATGAATCTTGAATGGTGAAATACAAGGCATAGAGGGGAAGTCCCTTATCTGCCATTTACAGACCCAGGTGTTTGCAAGTGTCCCCAGAGTGACACCCAGGGCTAGCTGGTGTTGCTTCCTTCCTCAGAGAACTTGGTTTCTGTGTTCTGTTTTCTCCTTTACGGAGCTGGGGATCAAACCAAGTGCCTGGAGCATGCCACCAGAGAAGGAGACAGACGGCACATGAGTACATACACACAGAGCACGAGTCATGAAGGAAATAGTGTAAAGTCGGAAGAATGTGGGGAACAGGCCGGGGGGGGGGCACTGAGCTGAGCCACCACAGATGGACCTAATGAGGAGCAGCCACTAAGACAGGGCAAAAAAAGCGGAAGGAGTTTTAGGCAGATCAAGTGAGAGGTGTCTAAGGGTATCACGGATGCACCAGGCTCTTGTTCAGGGGCCCTCCGCCCCAGGGGAAAAAAAAAGAGAGGAAAAAGACAGTTTCAGTCCCTGGCAGGGTACCCCTCTAAAGAAAGACAGCAACACGAGTTGCTGGGTGTGGGTTTGTCTGGCCAGTTACAAGGGCGTCTAGAGAGCATCTGGAGGTAGAAAAGCAGACTCCACTCTGCCACGAACGTTCAATTTGCTTGTTTCTCCACTAGGGATCCATGCCTTTGTTTTCCAAGTGCAGGATTTAAAAACAACTGTCTTGAGGGAGTGCGAGATGTCCTGTGTTCACTCACTTGAAGACAGGAGGCCACAGAACAATGTTCTCAGCCCAGGGTCAGATCACCGGAGACAGACACTTTTTAAGCCACCTAGTTGCCACTTTCTAGAACAGTGGAGCCTGAGTCACCTGCAGTGATTACCTGCTCCCTGGTGCTTCTGATGCAATGTCCCAGGCAAGAGTTCCTTCAGGGCAAACCCACCGCTGCCTGCTTCCGTGCTGTTGCAGGTGACATCATCCATGCTGGTCACATACACCTAGCAAAGGGCCTGCAGCGAAGCCAGCTGCAGTTCGGAACTGTGCTGTGTCCTGCATGCTGCATTCTGGACCAAGAGTGCAGTGGAGCTCCTGAACAGCCTGCTCGCAGCAGAGGGACAGGGGCCATGTGTCTGAGGCTCCATGGGGGAAGAGGGGCAGTGGCCAAGAGTGGGCGAGGACACGAGGCCAGAGCACCAAACAGAGAAACACCTGTTCCGATGCTGACATCAGTCCGAAATGAGAAGCAAGTTGCCTGGGCCACCTCAGTGTGGCATACGGCCTCGGTCCCCACAGCCTCGGCCTACTGCCTGCCACCATGAGTTCTGGAGAAAATGAAAATTAATGGGGTTGGAAAGGAATCAGCAGTGAGTCCCACTTATATTAATAACTACCCTCCACCACAGAAAGACCGAGACAGAGTGTCCACTCAAGGCCAGGGTCACCTTGGGGAAGGAGGTGGGAGCCTTTGAAGGGTCTCTGTGGGAGCCTCCCCATCGGGTGGACTAGACACAGTCTCAGACAAAGGGCTGTTTCTTTTGAGCTTCAGTGAGGGCTTCTAGTTTTTGAGACAATCTCACTATGCATTTCAGGCTGGCCTTGAACTCGTGATCCTCCTGTTCTAGGCTCCACAGTGCTGGGGTAACAAGCATTCATCCTCAGAGACCAGCTCTGTGGGCTGAACAAGAAGAGCTCATCAGGACTCCCGGGAGTGGGGCGCTCCACCTGTCCAGGCTCAGTGGCCAGGTCTGCCCTCCTCGCTTTGGCTTTGCTCAGTGTCTTCAGTCTCACCACCTGCTTCCTCCTCACCAGGCACAAATTTGCCAGAAGAGTAAAGCCACATAGGGGCCCAAGCTACTATAAACCAGTGGGCAACAATCAGCTCTGGCCCCCAAATCTGACTCCAAGGCCCCAACACCCATCAGATGCTAACTCTCTGCGACCTCCGGCTGCCACCCTGCTCAAACGCCTAAAAGGCATTCAGTTCAGCCGTATAAGCAAACACCTCTCCAAGGGGCTTTGGCTTCCTAGGCCACTCTGACTTCCTATTAGCCAGCACAGCCTCCCTCTGCGCCTGGGTTGCTGGGAGATGGAGACTCTGAAGCAGCAAGCCCTGGTGCTCACTACTGGGGAGCTGGGAGCTGTGGGTAGCTCAGCACAGCCCGCCGCGGGAGTCCTGGAACGGAGCCCATCTGTCTTAGAAGGCATGCGCAGGATGCCCTGCCTGAAGTCAGCAGGCAGACGGCAGTTTCTGGAGTTTGCTGGGCACTTCCCATACAGCAGGTGCCACTTTCGTATCGGATCTCGCACGCTAAACCTGCCTAGTGGACATAATTTCATGCCTAAACCTTGGATTCCAGAGCTAGTGTTTGAGTCAAAATTTCAACTCTGGCTGGGCAGTGGTGGTGCACATCTTTAATCCCAATACTTGGGAGTCAGAGACAATCGTACCTCTGTGAGTTTGAGGCCAGCCTGATCTGTAGAGACGGTTCCAGGACAGCCAGAGCTGTCAAGACAGAGGAACCCTGCTGCAGGATATTTGGTCACACTGTGAATCCCAAGATTGCATCATTTACTGGGAAAACCTGTTTCTAGTTGTGGTGTGACTCAGCCCTAGCACACACCTTTAATCCAAGAGTGTTCTGCTTGAATATTGTAAACAGGATTTTAAAAAAAGTCAGCCATAGGTCAAGAGGAGGAGCAAGGCACCAATTGACAGGAAAACTTCACAGAAAGTGAGAGGGAGTCAGGGGGCACGGATGCACAGGAAGAAGGGAGGGACATTCAATTAGAGGATTTTGGTGTGAGACCACTTAGGACAAAGCTCTCTTTCTAAGACATCGGTGGAGGAGGAAGGTCAGCTGGGTGTTTTCTCTGCCTCTCTGACCTGGCGGGCTCCCCCTTCACCCCACCCCACTCCCTGGTAGCTGGCTCCCAAGTCTTTATTGATAAAATAGAAAATGATTGAGATTAAGATTAAAAACAACAAATCCCTGTCTTGAAATTTAGTTAATTAACTAATTAATTAATTTAAAAAACTCAACTCTGTTACTCACTATGTGACTTTGGGGAAATCACTAAACCTTTCTGGTATTACAGCTTTTTCTGTCACCCATTGTCATCTTCACCATCATGGTCCCCTTCAGTGTAGGAGTGCTGGGGCCAGACAGTCTAGTACTTGCCCATAGGCATGGCAGCCCTACACTCTGACCCAGGACTGATCTGACTTCCGAGCTAACAGCTAGAATTTGAAGCTGAAGGTTGAACTCTCACCATCAGACCTGAGGTGCTCCCCATCCCTTCCTTGTCAGGCACTCTAGAGTGCTCCTTTGGCCACACACTTCTGGGTACCAGAAAACCTGTTGAAGCTTGTGGCCAGCTGGGCAGGTCAGGTGGTGGACAGGATCTGGGTGCCAGGCATGGAAGTTCTTGTACAGGGAGCTAAAGTAGGCTCCCCTCTGCTCTGTGACTCAGCAGGAACCCCATTTAGCTGCTGGCAAGGGAGCCAGGCTTAAGGGGTCCAGTGGGGAGAGGGGAGGAGCATGTGGCCAGCAGGTCTGTCATGAAACCCCTGCTCCTAATTAGCAGCCTCCATCCGCCCCTAGGGGGCAGGCCCAGGCTCTTCTTGCCCTCTGTGGATAGTGATAGCCAGGATTCTTCTCTGCTACCTACAAGGCTTTGACGGTAAGGCATGCCCATCTCCCATCCCATTCTTAGTTCTTACAGAAACAGTTACTGATGTGTCTAGGTGGCTTGACTGAACTCACCCTAAGCTCTAATCAATCAGGGTATCACATTTACTATCATTGACTCAAGGAAGGGTACATATCCAAATACAGGCAAAATAGAGTAAAAAAGAGTCAACTCTAAAACTGTCGTTAGCATGAGCAGAAAAGGGGTATTCTCTTCAGTGAACTTGAACTTCAGGATCAGGAGACGAGCCTGGAGCAACCAACTGCCCTTCTGATGCCGTGAGAATTGAGCCAAGGAAGCTGAGAAGAGGCTACAAGATACAGTCACAATGGCATTGTATTCATTTCTGGATGCAGCTGTGCCTGAAACCAGAATTCCAAAACGTTTTTGTTATCTCAGCCAAAACCTGGCCTTCCTTACTTGGCTTGGGCTTGCCCACTTGCAAAAATGGTTTAAAGAAAGAAGAAAGAGGTTGAAGGGTATAAATTTTGAAGTGGGGCTGGAGGTCCGTAGGAGCCCAGTCTGTTCTGTGTACAATGGACAAGAGCAATAGCTTTCCCTCATACCTCATGGGCCACTGGAGCAGTAATTCAGAAACAGCAGAGCATTCTCCCAACAGGTGTGGACAGGTGTGTTGAGTGTAGTTTTTCCTTGCCAGTTGCCTGGGCCCTGCTGCGTTACAGTCCCCCAAATAACACACAGGACTCTATATTAATTATAAAGCTGCTGGCCATTTGCTTGTTTCTTACTGGCTAGCTCTGACTTAAGTATTTAACCCATAATTGTTACTCTAAATATTTCTCTTACTAGAGAAACAGTCCAGACCTCTTACTCCTATGGCGGCTACATCATGTCTGCCTGTGTCTCTCTTTCCCAGAATCCTCCTCAACTCTTAGTCCCACCTATCTTGCTTCCCTATTGGCCAGCAGTGCTTTATTGACATATACACAGGACTTCTCCATCACAGGTTTGGGCCACAACGAACAAGGGGAAGTTCAGTTCCAGTGTGGAGATACTGGTGTCTCTGGTGTCTCCATGGCGCAGAAATCTATGTGCCTCCAAGAAAGCCTGCACTTAAAGGGGCCATGCATTGATCTGGGAGAGCCAGCAGCCACAGATATATCAAGATGGCTTGACTGGCGCTGCCGTGTGCCCAGCCAAAGCTGGAAACATTTAGTCTTAATGAGCCCAGGAATCAGGGGTCCTTAGGAAATCAGAATGCAGACAGGGGTGCCCTAGAACACCTGTCCACAGTCTGCCCGGGTGCCTTGGAGGGTCAGGATGCCTTCACACACATAAGAAAAGAGATTCTGAAGCCAAGAAGCAGTGCATTCTGGGGAACTGGGGAAATGCCACCCACAGCACACTCCTTGCCTCCCAGGACTTTAGGGAAGAGGGAAGCACAGAAATCCCCTAATTGTGGTGGTTCCCCTTCCCTTATTAGAAATCAGGGCCAGCCTCCATAGGAGCCCCCCTCCTTCCCATGATTGGTTCAAGTAAGCCTTGGGAATAGATGTTGAGCAGGGGCAGAATTAGGCTTAACAAACACAAGCAGAGGACAGACTGAGGCAGCAGTGGAACTTGAGTCAGAGGTGGATTGGGTGGGATTTTTTTTTTTTACCAGGGACACTCTAGGTAAGCCTTTCCTGATAGATGCTCTAGGGGTCAGGTGGTCAGACACACAGGTGATACTCATGCAGTTTCTCCACTCTCTCCTTCTAAGGACTGCATGGGGGTCAGTCCAACCCTCTAGGGTAGGATAAGGTAGCTGAAGAGGGAGATGATGATGGCGAGATGTGAACCTTCCGCCCTGAGTAGAGCCGTTAGGTGTGAGTTGGACACCTGAGGAAGACTGATGGACTCTCCAAGTTCCTCTTGAGAGGGTGAGTCTCATTGGCTGATCTTTGCTCACATTCCCACCCCCCCACTCCCCACCCCCACCCCCCACCCCACCCCCCACCCCCCGACAGAGGTTCAAACAACAGGAGAATCATATTGGCTAAGATTGAATCACTCTCAAGTCCTGCGATAGCACTTCATTGGCAGTCTTACCTAGAGATGGGAGTGGGCAGGCCATTCAGTGAAAATAAGACTCATGGGACACCAGAGGAGGGAGGGACAGCACACACGAGAAAGGTCACCCGCACACCGCCTCAGGAAAGGCAGCTCCACAAAAAAGAAATCCCAAATTTTACAGTATCTATTTGTGAACAGCACACGGTAGCACATACAGAAAGGCCATCCACATACTGCCTCAGGAAAGCCAACAGTGTCTATTTACAACCAGTCAGTCGATTACCAGATGTCCTTCTGAGTCTTGACTCAAGCAGGAAGAGTAAGGTAGTTGCCCTGCTGCTGGGTCATATTTGTGAAAGCTTGCCTGGGCAGTGAACTGGGCGTTTGTGCCTGTGAGCTAAAATCAGCCTTGTAGCAACAGTACCTTGTAGGTGAGGCCACCTATGCTCAACAAAGGGACTTGCCCGGAGCACAGGGCTCCTTGAGCCAGGATTTGCAAATTCAGATCTTACTCCAAAGCCTGGGCAATAAATCACTGTGCCTCAACCAATGTGGGGAGACAAAGGAGGGGGAAAGCCAGAAGGATGACAAAGAGGAAGAGGAGGAACACTGAGGGTCGGGTGGGAAATGTCACCTGAAGGCTCTTGTGCTGAAGGTTGAGTCACCAGAACCATGCTTGGGAGTGGGACTTTGGGCCAGAGACTGGCTCCCAGGGCTCAGAACTAATCAAGGGGTTAATGCATGAATGGATGCATTGTGTGGTGTCATTGTAAAGACACGGAGGAAACATGGATATAATAAAGGGTCAGTCACTGGAGGCATGCCTCCGAAGGGCCCCTCTTGTCTCTCTCCAGGCTCCCCCTTTCTCTGAGTTTCTACTTCCCAGTCACCAGGAGGAGTGCTCCACCGTGCCACGAGTTCTTGTCACCGTAATATCCATCTCATCACGGACACTTTGCAACGGAGCTAGCCGTTGTGGGCTGCCCTGGCTTACTTATCGGTTTGTTTATCTTGTCGGTTTGACACAAGGCAGAGTTATTTGGGAAGAGGAACCTCAGTTGAGAAAATGCCCCCATTAGGTTGCCTGTAGTCAAGTCTACAGAGTGTTTTCTTGATTAGTGATTGACTTAGGAGGGTCCAGCTCGCTGTGGGTGGTGCCACATTGGTCAGGTGACCCTGAACTGTATAAAAAAGAAGACTGAGCAAACCATTGATAGGGGATGTCCTTTTGTATGCTGTGAATATGTTTCTCTTATTTGTTGATGAATAAAGCTGTTTTGGCCGATGGACAGGCAGTATTTAGTCAAGTGGGAAATCCAAACAGGTATAGAGAAAGGTACTACACAGAGTCGGGGAGATGCCATGTAGCTCCTGAGGAATCAAGAGACTCAAGCATGGCAGGTGAGCTAATACCAGGTGGGTATATTGAAATGGGTTAATAATTAAGAGAGAGCTTAGCCAATAAGGAGCCTGAGCCATTGGCCAAACATTTTATAATTAATATAAGCCTCTATGTGATTATTTGGGACTAAATGGCTGAGGGACTCTTTGGGACAGAAACTTCTGACTGCAAGCCATGGGGAGGAAGCCAGTGAGCAGTGGGCCTCCATGACTTCTGCTTCAGTTTCTGCCTTGAGTTCCTGCCCTGACTTCCCTCAATGATGGAGTGGTCTAAGAGTTGTTAAGATGAAATAAACCGTTTCTCCCCTAAGTTGGTCATGGTGTTTACCACAGCAATAGAAGCCTAATTCAGACACAAGCTGGGACCTCTGAGAGCAGGAGCCAAAGGGAGTCATTCCTTCTCCTTCATGTTGATTCACTTTTGTCACAATGGTGAGAGGCAACTAACTAAGAGGAAGAAAATCAGAAAGGAAGCTGGGAGAGATCACAGGGAACCACCTGGGGAAACAGGAAATGCAACATGGAGTGTGTCCTGAACCACAGGCCTGTCCTTTCTGCTACACCCCACCAACCACTGTTGGATTCTACTCAATCTCTATTTCCTTTCACTACAGGATAGCAGGTACAGCACCAGACAGAGGCCAAACCACAGAAATCCATTGTCCTGGGAATTCACTATCTCCCAGGTGACTGTCCCCAGGATGCTTGGAGCAGGCAAGGGATGGTGGGTTCACAGCTGTCTAAGTCCCTGAGAAAACATAAAATAGTGGAATTGTCTGGCTGCCTTGACTCTCTGCTACATGTCTTAAAACTCAAGGGAGGGATTGGGGAAGCGGTAAAGTGTTTGCTCAACAGACATGAGGGCCTTAATTCAGATCCCTGGAATTATGCAAAAGACAGGTACAGAGGTGCATGACTGTAACCCCAGTCTGGGGGTGGAGGGGACACTGGTAGACAGGGGATAGGGGAAGCTTGCTGGCCAGCCAGTCTAGCTGATTCATAAGACACCAGGTTCAGTGAGAGACAATATCTCCAAAATTAGGGTAGAGAGCAATAGATGAAGACACCCCGAATCAACCTCTGGTCTAAACACACATACACACACACACACACACACACACACACACACACACACACACCACCCAACCACACTCAAAAATGAAAAAGAGCCAAGGGACAGAGTGACCTTCCCATTGATTGAGTGTCTACTAAGTGTCAAGTATAGGTGTTTTTCCTGTGTCGTTGGTAACCTCGGGGTAATCCAGAGCTCTGCTCTCCACACACCCTGGGATGTGTGTACACAGGTGTGTACACGCAGGCTAGGAACACCCACTTTAAAGCTCATCTTCACAGAGGACACTTTCATCAGGATAGACAGTGCTGGGTGGCCTGTCCCCTGCCCCGTCTGCTGGACTCGTGGTTCCTGACACCTGCAAAGCCACCCTCGCTAAGTTGCGGCCTTACTTAACCAAAGTTTGTAAAAGGGCACCCTGGGAGAAGAAACAGTCTTATCCAGGCAGAGCTCTGCTAAAATCCCAATAAGCCCATTGCGAGCTGGAGATTGAAGTGCGATTTTGGCATCTCTCCTCTGGTGTGGAAAGAGATTACAGAGTCATATTTCAAAAAGGCCCCACTGACACAGTATAATCTCTGGTCTTAACTTCCCCTGACCTTGAGAGAGCAGCAATAACGCAGAGGGGCCGTGGTGGCTGGGAACACAGACTTAGCTGATCACCAAGAAGCTTGGCGACCAGGAGATTCTCATCAGCCCCCTTCTGAGACCGCACGGAGATATCACTGAAGACACGGCCTCATTTCCCTAAGACCTAGAACCAGCCAGCCACAGCCCTGATGCCCAGCCTGACTTTGACCTTCCCCAGCCCCTGTCTGCTTTCAAGCCCCAAAGGACCCAGCAGGGCCTCCTCTCCTCTGCACTCCATCCCTGTCTCTTTCCCAGTGACAATAATGAAGCTGAAATGTTGCCAGAGAAGGCATCGATCTGTTTATCTATCACTCGCTAATCAAAAGTTTCCTGTCTCCTGTTAGAGCGGCAATGATTTCCTTTGCGGAATCAAACAGGTCTGTTCCCAGACTCTGCCTGTCAGCAGAGACACTTTAATTACCGTCTTTGATGCTCCTTCCCTGAATACCAATCTTTCCAGAGCTACATGATGAACACACATTAGGGGAAGAATTAAATCAAAAAGCAGGGGCTGGCTAATTGCAGAGCACCTCTGGTGGACTCAGGCTTCCCTGTCATGGGTTTGACTGTCTGTGGGTCCCAGCATTCCAGAGGATGCCCCAGGAATGCCATGCAATAGGCAGAAACTCACTCAGCATTGTCCTCTGAATCTCTTCTAATACATTATGCAATATTATACGCAAAATAAACATGATGTCTGCCTTGATGGCTGCAGACTCAAAGTCTGGCCGCACCCTTTATCCCACTTCCAGTCAGCTAATTTGGAAAAGCCTCAACTTCCTTCTATGTAAAATGGGGACACTAAATAGTCACAAAAAGACTGTTGTGAAAATTAAATCTAATGACATGGGAAAACTGTTAACATAAATAATAATAGCTTGGGTATGAGAGTCAGTGAGGAGGCCTGGGCAACCTATGGGGCCCTGGGCAGTAGATCAGTATTTATCCCTGGCATACAAATGGACTTCTTGTGTCCATAACACAAAGAGGGATGCTCTCTCAGCCTGGACTCTTAGGGGGAGTGCCTGGACCCTTCCCTGAGTGAGACGACAGATTCTAGATATCCCCTATGTGGAAGGAAGTGGCGATAGGATGGGAGGCTGGGGGGGGGATGGTGGGGGGTGCGGGAGGAGGGGAGGGAGAGGGAACTGGGATTGACATGTGAAACAAGCTATTTAAAATTTAAAAAGATAAAATAAAATAACAATAGCAAGATATTTAAAAACACACTGGCGTGTTGAGCAGTGGTGGCTCATACCTTTTATCCCAGCACTCAGGAGGTAGAAGCAGGAAGATCTCTGAGGATGGGGCCAGCCTGGTCTACAAAGAAAGCCCTAAGACAGCCGGGACTACACAGAAAAACTCTGTCTTGAAAAATAAATACAACAGCAAACAAAATTAAAAATAAACAAAAGTAGGTGTTATAATGCATCATACCACCTTCCATTATAAAATATGCTAACCGCATAACTGGTACAATCTTAAACTTCTCATAGAATACCGCAAGCAGACAGAAGCTGTGCTGTCTATAAGACATGGGCCTGACTTTCCAGGTGGGGTAGAGGTGGCTCAGAGTCCCAAGGCTGGAATACCACTCTTCCCCCAATAGACTCTGTGATGAAAAGCAGAAATAAGTCGGGTCACGGAATGCGGGCTCAGCTGGCCCTCACCTTCTTGGCCACAGTCAATGTCCTTCGCTGGGATTTGAACTCTCAGGCTGTGTGAAGAAGTCTGGTTGCCTTCCACCAGCCTTGCATATGAGATGCCTACCAGTGCTGGGGATCTGTCTTTCCCCACAGCTAAGCTGATTGACAGGAACCAATGACGGACAGGTGATAGTGCCATGAAAAAGGATGTTAACAGAACAGCTTTTAGATTCTGTCTTTTCTAAGAAAAAAAAACCAATTGTAAAATTCTATCAGTCTATATTCTGTACATATTCTATAACTATGCAAGCAATGAGGCCAGAAAGCCTCGTATTCCTCCATCCCCATCCCCAGGTGTCCATTTTCCACGTACACACCACACACTAATTCACATGCATGCGCTCATATAGATAAATGTATAATTCATAAATACTCATACACATGTATGGAGACATGTAGATACGTGTACACACCTACCTGTGCACACACAGACACACACAAATGCATATACACTTCTCCTCCTGCACCTTTCCATGTGGGTGGAAGGAAAATTTCCTCTACCACTCAGTCAGCACTTCCTTAGCTACTCATGTTGTGTGGGGCTCTCAGCTCAAGGACCAGCTGGAAGCAAATGTCCACAAATTGCGGGGTCACCTTTATCCTCAGTGCACTGAGAATCGCCGCCCTGAAGGTTAAACATGTCCAGCTTTGTGGAGTGCCTGGGTTAGCCCTGGCAGTGGACCATCTGAAGGCCTGCAGACAGACTCCTCTTACACCTGGCTTCTGTCCTCCCTTGTCGGCTGCCACTCTGGAGCAGAGGAACCCTCTCCTCTGGTTGCTCTCTCTTTGCTTTCTCACCCAATAATGCAGCCAGAGAGAATTTCCCACTGGGCTAAGTCATTCACTTACCCTACTGAAACCCCAACAATTCTGAGTGCTCTGTCCCGTCAGGTCAGAGAAAGAGCTCCGTACCCTTGAATAAGCAAATTGGACGCTGCCAGAAGAATTGAGATGTTTCACACAACTCTACAAATATACGCACAAAAGTGATAGTGTGTGTGACTGAAGACAAGTTCCTAAGCCCAGGGAGCATGGGAGTCCCCTGTAGGGACAGACAGCTCCACAGGTAATCACAACACAGACATTGAGTCTGACGAGTGGGGCTGTAGCTCAGCTGGCCGAGCGCTAGCTGAGTATTGTGAGGCTGTGCGTTCGATCCCCTGCACCACATAAACTAGCCTTGGTGTGAACACCTGCAGTCCCAGCACTTGGGACGTGTAGGCAGGAGGACCGATGCCTGGCTTGGGACAGAGAGAGCAAAGGCAGTGGTACTCATATCTGAGCCCATGAAACCATGTGGAGGGGCCATGGTGACAGGTTAAGGGTCAGTGGCCAGTCCCTGCCAGGGCCAAGCAGGAGAACAACTCAACCCCATTTGCATGCCACTTTGGCCACTGCTGGTTTTAGAAATGACCCACGGGATGGCAGCAAGGCTCCTGCTGCAGGCGGATCCATCCCCTTGCCTGACAACCAGCACAAAAGACAGTCCAGCCCAGCGTCTGTGCTTGGCGCCTCCTACTGGCTGCAGGATGCCTTCTGCTCTCCATCTCCTGATGGTCCCAATCCTCCCCTCTCTGTGCCTCTTACTCTGGGTCCGTCTTTTCTCTTTCTTTACCCTCTACCTCTTCTTGCTCTTCCTCTCTTGCCTCCCTCAATGTCCTCTTTTTCACGTCTGCCGTTTCTCACTTCCCCACCACCTTCTCTGACACAAACATAGCGAGCTAGATGCCATCCTTCTTGTGATTCTCTTCATGACTATTGCATGTACAGTTTCTACCCAACTCATAATGTAAATATGACCTTTGTGATTTCATTATCAGCTAAAGCAACGGTTCTCAACCTTCCTAATGCTGCGACCTTTTAATTCGGTTCCTCACGTTGCGGTGACCCCCAAGCATAAAATTATTTGGTCGCCGTTTTCATGACGGTAATTCTGATACTATGAATAAAAATGTAAATATCTGATAAGTAACTCCCAAGGCAGGTGGGTCATGACCCACAGGGTGAGAGCTGCTGGGTTAAAGGAATACATTTCTTTCTCTCATCACAAGACACTCTCCCATCCAAAGAGCACACAAGGCCTCTCACAGTGACCACCAAGTTGTCAGGTCCCTAGAGGCCCCTGTGTGGGCTGAGGAGGCTGGCCAAGATAGGGCACCCAGATGAGAGCTGGAAGTTACCAGAATCACTTTGAACATTGACTGCACTGTAGTACTGCAAATTCATAGCCCATTCTAGCGCTCTGGGTGTCAAATAGCCCGTGGGTCCTCCCTTCCTTCTCCTTGTGGGACATGCTGTTGGCCCCCAGGCACGTTAGGGACCATCTGGCAGAGCTCCCTTTGACCTGTACCAGCAGTGGCTTCTTCTCCCAACCCCAGTGGTTTGTTCTACATCAAGAAGTCATGCATTGGTAATTTGCAGTTTAGGTTGATTGTAGGTTTTTATAGGTACAGGAGCTGCACTTTCTCTGTGCTAACTCATTGCCCGAGCCCTTCCTTTTGGTCTTCCATCCCACCTCCTCATCCTCCCCTTTCCCTCTTCTTCCCTCCTCCTGTCACTAAGTTTGAAAACACACAGCTCTCCCGGGAGCCCATTTCCCATGAGGAACACCCAAAAGACATGGGAAGAAGGCCAGCAACAGTGCTGAGCTTGGATTAGGACTCTGCCTGGATTCAGCTCACCAAGCCCTGTGAAAGCCTTCCTCTCCTAGGGCTGTGGTCATAGGTGAGTTCATCTCCAGGTCTGCTAGAAACAACACCCTGGCCCTCAGTGAGGACTCTTGTACTCCTGGGAACAAGCTGGGGCATTGTCTCTGGCTGGGAAGACAGCTCAGTCAATAAAATGTTTACTTTGTAAGTGTGAGGACCTAAGTTTGATCCCTACATCTCAGGTTAAAAAAAAAGTAGGTATGATGGCACATGCTTATAATTCTAGTGCAAAGATGGGTAGATCTCTGCGGCTGGCTGGACAGCCAGTCTAGCTTATTTGATAAGTTCCAGGTCAATGAGACGCCCTGCCTAAACATAATAATAACAACAAGGTAGATAGCGCCTAAGGAATGACACCTGAGATACTTTCATAGGTGTGCACACACACAAAGGAATGTGGTCTCAGGGAAAGGCACGTGCTATCCAGCCTGATGACCTGAGTTCAATCCCTGGTAACCACTGGGTGGAAGGAGAAAAGTTACTCCCATAAATTGTCTTCTGACCTCCATCTGTACATGCATTTGTGCCTCTGGCCTAAACACACACACACACACACACACACACACACACACACACACACACACACACGCACGCACGCACGCACGCACGCACGATAATTTTTAAGAGTGAATGCCTCTTAGAGAAATGTCCTAGTCTGTGACCTTTGGCTATGTCTCACAGCAGTAGGCCCAGAATCTTGTCCTCCAGCCTCAGGACACACAGTCTATCCAGGATGAAAACTCGTAGACGTCACTCATCCCCAGTATAGTCATACCCACAGCTTAATTTCTGGTTAAGGATGGGCAGTAGTCCCAGTGAGAGGACATGGCCCTGTGGACACGGTGTCTGTCCTTAACCACACCTGTCTGGGTGTGCTTGTGGGGGGTCAGGGGCAAACTGTACACATTACAGTCTCACTCTCACGGGCAGCATTGGGCAGGGTAGTTTTGTGACTGTTTCTCATTCTGGAAAATGGCGTCCAGCGTGAAGCCCTCAAGGCCTGAGTAGATGGCTTAGGGTAAAGAAGGAAGAACATAGGACAGACAAGAGCATGGGACATAAGTCTCAATGCTTCTAAATGCCAACGTTCAGCTACAGAGTCTAAGGCACAGCCTTCATGAGCTGCCTGAGGTAGCCAAAGCTACTTACTGCTGCCAGCAAATGGCCTCACTAAACAGCCCAGCAGGCAAAGTGAGCCAGTACTTCCTCCTGCATCCTGGGATTCGGAACACTGAATGGGCCCTGTCATTCCTTTCTGGGTGATGAGGGAGTTCTGTCCACTAGGCCTTCAATTGTTGCTCTCCAGAAAGACCCTCAGATCCCTGTGGAAGTGAAGACCTCTTCATGCCTTCCTTGCCCTTCCCTCTCTTCCTCCCTCTCTTCCTCCTTCCTTCCTTTCTCTCTCTCTTTCTTCCTTCCTCCCTTCTCTTCTTCCTCCTTCCCTCCTTTCTTTCTCCCTTCCTCTCTTCCTCCCTCCCTTCCTTCCTTTCTCTCTCTCTTTCTTCCTTCCTCCCTTTTCTTCTTCCTCTTTTCCTCCTTTCTTTCTCCCTCCTTCCCTTCCTTCTCTCCCTCCCTCCCTACCTCCCTCCTTCCTTCCTTCCTTTCTCTCAGGAGAGATGCACTTTGGTGACACTGTAAGGCAGCTCGGGGTAATGCAGAGAGGACACCTGGAAATGTGCAAAGAGGAAAACTCAGAAAGCATTCATACTACACACACACACACACACACACACACACACACACACACACACACACACGCAAACTTGACAAGCTAGCATGGCTATACCCTACTCCTTTGTCCAATATTTGTTCACTTAAAATATAACCCAGAGTTTGGCATCAGAAATAGAAGAAGCAAAACACCAAATGTACATAAAATAAAAATAAATAATTTTTTAAAAAAGAAAAGAAATAGGGAAGGGACTGTAGAAAGCCTTCCCTCCATTCCCCTCATCCCCCTACTTCAGGGCATGGCTGACCCCTAAAAAATAAGCTATTTATTTACTAGTTCCTGCTCCTTTTATAACTCTGGGGTCTCCTCAGTTTCAGGAAGTCAAGGAACCATTGTCAGGCACTTACCCTAAAGAGATGGCAGACAACAGTTTTTGAACTATATAGATTGCATCATTACTTAAACAGAAAAGTACGTGGAAACAATCCCATCATCCACCATCAGGGTCTGCTTGAATCTATGGTCATGTATCAAAGATGTGGACAGCAAAGCGAGGACAAGGACAGTGGAGACAGTGAGACTGAGACCTAGTGCCATGGAGCTCGAAGGCCAGTGGGAGATGCCAGCCCAAGAGAGGGTGCCCAGGAGGTAGGAGGGATGGGCCTGCAGTGTCAGAGGGACTATCTGACTGCCAGTCTTAATGGGTGTTCTTTTGCGGTGAAGAGACGCCATGACTACAAAAACCTCTTATTAAAGACAGGTTTTAACTGGGGCTTGCTTGCAGCTTCAGAGATTTAGCCCATCATCATCTTGGTAGGAAGCATGGTGGCATGCAGGCAGACATGGTGCTGGAGAGGTAGCCAAGAAGACTACATCAGTATGAGCAGGCACCAAGAAGAAAAGGACTCACTGGGCCTAGCTTGGTCTTCTGCAACCCCAAAGCACACCTCCCAGTGACATCCTTCAACAAGGCCACACCTGCTGCAAAGAGGTCACATTCATTCTAACAAGGCCATACCCCATAATAGTGCCACACCCTGGTGACCAATCATTCAAATTTATGAGCCTGTGGAGGCCTTTCCTATTCAACCTACCGCACTGCTGCATGTCATCTGGGTGTTATAGCATTATTTGCCAGGTGTATACAGCCCGCAAGCGTCCCCTCCCCACAAAGCACAGCCTCATGCCTGAGTAACTGTTGGCACCAAGAAATGAGCAACCTGAGACATCCTCCAGGCAAGTGCACAACATCAGCAGGCATTTTTTTTCTCCTTCATGTGATGCAATACATCTTACAGTCAAAACTCAGTTACTAATTACTCATGTCTTTTTTTCTCCCTTCTGAAAAACTGTTGTTTTGGCTATTGCATTATTTACTTATTGCATATGTGTTAAACTACCTTGGGGTAATTTTTAAGCCCAAGAATTGATATTTAGAATTTCACAGATTCTTTAGATCAGGAATTTTGATTTCTCTCCAGGCAACAAGACACGGTGTCAGCCATGGTTACAGTCATGTGGCCCCTCAGCTGATGTCAGAGAGCCATTGCCATGGTGCCTTGCTCATATGACTATTGGTAGGAGAGCTCAGTTCCTCACCACAGGGAATCCCCAGGGAAAGCTTGAGTGTCTTCACATTATGGTGGCTGTCTTCTCTCAACCGAGTGACCCAACAAAAAATAAGTGGAAGGGACAAGACCTCAGAAGTCCCATGGAATCATTCTATTGGCATCTCTACCTCCAACTCAAATAGTCCAGGCCTCCTATGTGTTAATAATTGCTGAGCTGTGTCCCCAAACCCATTTGGTCACATCTGTTTGATGTGAGAGGGGACTCTTCAAGGGTTTGACAGTTTCCTAACCCTCTCTAAGATTATCATTCCTTTCGTATATACTGTGGATGATTAAGTCCCTGCCCCCTCATGACATTTTTCCAAACATTTATTTTATTAATTTATGTGTTTGAGTGTATTGCCTGCATGTATGTATTTGCACCACATGCGTACCTGGTGCCCACTGAGGTCAGAAGAGGGCATCAGATCATCTGAGACTGGACTTACAGATGCTGTAAACTGTTGTATGGGTGCTGAGAACGGAATCTGAATCTTCTACAAGAGCAGTAAGTGCCCTTAATGGCTAAGCCATCTCTCCAGCCCCAGCCTCACTGAGTTAAGTTAGGAGCACCAAATGCTCTTCCAGAGGACCTGGGTTTGATTCTTACCATCCACATGGTGGTACACAACCATGTCTGTAACTTGAGTTCCAGGGAATCTGATTTCCTTTTCTGGCCTTTATCGGCACCAGGCTCACACATGGTCCACAGACACATACCCTCAAAACACTCATACACATAAAATAAAAATTAAAAGTAAATAGAAGAAATTGGGTATGGTGGCATGCACTTTTAATCCCAGCACTCAAAGAGGTAGAGACAGGAAGATCTCTTATTTCAAAGCCAGCCTGGTCTACATAGGGAATTTGAGGCCATCATGGAGTACACAGTGAGACCCTATCTCAAAATAAATAAATAAATAAATAAATAAATAAATAAATAAATAAAAGAGTAACCACCAGGATGAAAAATATTAGATGAAAATTTGTATCAGATATGCAGTAGGCCAAGACAAGAGACCAGACAGCACTTGAAGAGAGTTACATAAAGGCTGAGGCCTGTAAGCATCTCTACGACGACATGGAGTCAGCCTGACAGTGTACCTGGTGCCTAATCTTGTACACAAACTGAAGAGCTCTGCTATCACTCTCAGCTGTCAGTGCTGCGCCATGACAGTCCCCTTCCACAGCGTCCTCTGTAACAGACAAACTGGAAATCAAATCACACGCATGCTGTAGATCACACATAAACACACACACACACACACACACACACACACTTTTTTTTATTTTAAAGAAAGTGAAATTAATATGCCAAGTCCCACAATATCCTAAAGTGTAAAGGATTCTTAGTCCTTGCTGGCAGAGGCTGGAGATGTTGAGTTAGCATAGGAGACTTGAAATGACCCAAGCAATATGATTTATGAAGTGCTTCCAAAAACTCAGAAATACTTTTTCCTGATGCCATAGCATAACAGTCATTGAGAAAAATAGTGTAATATTTTCAAATAAGATCAAAAACCCACAGATCTCATCTTCAGAACAATTCTTCCACACTCCAGAAGAGGCCAATGATGTAAATGTGGTATATCCAACCTTGACTACTCTGAAACATCTTCCATTCTTGGAGACTGAGTTTGAAGCTTCTAGAAGCAGGCATATGAACAAAACAGAACTGTAACCATCTATCATCTTCAAGGTTTTAGACCTGGGACTCTTGGAGTCTTGCTATGGTTTCTTGACTAGTTCCAAAATCTCATTTGGTTACTTGTACATCAGGAGCCCCAGAGAACCATCAGAAAGTTCAAAGTAGCAGTTCTCACACTTTGCTCAGGAATGTGAATTCTAGAGATTGATGCTTTCATTATTATTCCTTTTCAATCTGTATGTACACATGTGTGTGTGTGTATGTGTGTATAGAATGCATGTGTGAATGCATATGTATATGCATGTTTTCCTCTGTGTGTGTGTGTGTGTGTGTGTGTACCATGGCCCATTAAGTCTTGGAAATACTGGCTTTAAATACTAGCCTTCTGTCCCCTGGATCATCTTAAGAAAGTCAATGCCACCTCACAGGACACTAGATTTTTACAGTTCCCAAAACAGCTTAGTCCACAATAACCTTAAAAACAGACAAGACCAGGAGTGGCATGAGTAAGATGGAAGACTCTCAATACCACCCATGGAAACCTTAAGCACACAACTAAAAACTGGGTGAAAAAACTTGGAGATCAGTCAAGAGCCTAGAGTAACCAGGCAAATGCCCAAGCAACACAATCCACACCAGCTGAAGGAAACGCCATGCTGTTCTTATTCAGCCCTGCTGCTCCCCTCTTCCTCACTGTGACACAGCCTGGTGTGAGGGAAGAGGCAACTCAACTTCAAATTCCCTCTCTTGAACAAAAGAAGACACAGTGGACCTAATTTGCAATAGGCAAAACGTATCCAGACACTTCCTAAGAAACCAAGCTCTGCCACTTAACTTGGAGCCCAGGCAGTCAAGTGTCATAACTAACTAATCTGAGTCTCACCGAGGCTCGGGCACCAGTGGATATGGCCACGGAAATTGAAGAAGAGCTTGGAGACAGAAACTACTGATCGAACAGTAAAGGTCCCAAGAAGAAAGAGATGACTGCTGGGAATCTAACACATTTAAAAGCAGCTAAATATAAGGGGCTTGAAAAGGTTCGGGTAAAACACAGACCCAGAATTACTGACCTTCTCATCTGCCAACCTGCAAAGCTGGGAGATTTCAAATGCCCAGCTTCCAGAAGACACACAAAAACCAACAGGAAAATATGGCCTATTCGCTAGAACACAATTAATCTTTAGGCTCTGGCTCTGAGAAAACAGACATCAGACTCACTAAAGGAAGACTCAGACAGATCTTAAATATGCTCAAAATGCTAAAGGAAAATACAGACAAGAGGTAAAGAAGATTAGGAAAGTAATATGTAATACATTTTAATGTTAACAGATACAATTTATTTTTAAACAAAGTGGCAATTTTTAAAAATTATTTTATTTGTATGGATGTTTTCGCTTCCTCCATGTAGGTTCAATTTTTTTTTACATGTATGTGCACCACTTGCCTGTCTGGTACCTGTGGAGGCCAGAAGAGGGTGTTGGATTCTCTAGAAATGGAGTTACAGATGATTATGAGCCACTATGTGAATGCTGGGACTCGAACCTGGGTCCTCTGCAAGAGCAGCCAGTACTGTTGACCACTAATCCATTTCTCTAGCCCAGAAATAATTTTTAAATGAACAAAAAGTGAATGAATTGAAACATTCCCTGGAAGAATTCAACTGCTGACTCAGGTAGAAGAAATAACAAAACGGAAGGGAAAGCATTTTAAATTATCAGATTTGAAGGGAAAAGGCAAGGCAAACAGAGCCCAGTGTACTCACAGATACCATTGAGCAAACTATGCATCGTGGGAGTTCTAGCGACAGGAGAGAGAAAGGGACAGAGATATGATCTGAAAGAATAATGGCCAATTTCCCCCAATTTGATGAAAAATATTACTCTAAACATCCAAAATCTTAACAGATATCCAAGTAGGTTGCACATTATCCCAAACTAAAAAACAAAACAAAACAAAAACATTTTGAAGCCAGCCACATTCCTAGTAATTATCAGAAACGAGCTTGAGCCGACACTGTTGTCCATTAAACTGCACTTCAGTCGCTAACAGTGTCCCTTCTCCCAGGAGCCTTGTTCTCTTGTTTGCCATAGACCTGGTGAAAGTTCCAGGGTGTTGTTATTTCAGGTATGTTAGCAGATCTAAGGATAGTTTCTAGGCTGAGGTGAAATTTCACCATTCAGTTGACTTCCTAGTCACACTTCCTGCCAAGTCGACTAAATGTTTCTAAGCTGCCAGCAACATCTCGCCTGCAAAGGAAGGAGCTGCTTGCTCCGTCAGTACCTCTTTCACTGATCACAAAGCCGAAGCCAAGCATCACAATGACCAAGCATCTATAGAAAGCTCGACTCTCTGGACTGATGAAATAGCTCAATGAGTTTAGGGTATCTGCTCCCAAAACCTGATGACCCGAGTTCAATCCCTGGTACCTACATGGAATGTAAGCCCTACTTCAAGTTATCCTGTGACCTCTACATGTACAGTGTGACACACACACACACACACACACACACACACACACACACTCAGTCAATCAATAAATGGTAAAAGAAAGCTTGGCTTTCTTATTTCTGAGTCTGTCGAGGTGTCTTGGTGATTTTCCCTCTTAATGTACAAAATTTCATCTTGCACCATTCCCCCCCCCCCCAGGGGCTTTTGGAACTCAAACACAAGCAGGAAATAAAAGTCAGTCCCCTCACTTTTGCAGAATCCAAGATGAAATTAAAATTCAAAAGTCCTAAGATAAAGTGAATGGTGCTGTTTATCCTGTACTGGCAATTTCAGGAGGTTGAGGTTCCAACACACAGTTCTTCTTGATGTGGTCTGGTACTGGTGCTACAAGACTAGGCTCACTTCTCAGGACTGCAGGCTGAGCTGTTTCCACCCCAGATAATCTGCAGAAGCCCAGCCTATGACCTTTGACCTGTGCAAGTGTGCAAGAATGAAATTTTTGCCAGGGAAAGTTTTTAGATAGTCACCATCTTGGCCCACTGGGCACTTCCTGCTGTTAAAACCAGATCAAGTCTTGAGCAGTAGACATAGCTCAGTAGTAGTGTCGATCTTGTAGATATAAAGCCCATGCTTTGTGCCATGAAAACACATAAGTAAATCCTTTCACAAATCTGAGAATACTTTGCCATTAAAATCAAAATGCAGGGCCATTGGAAAGCCATACACACACACAGAAGATGCTAAATCAATGAAACTATTAACTTGGGGAAGGCACAGAGGTTAGGCAATGTTCATGGGGTTCAAGTCCTTTTCTGCCACAGACTCTAAATTTTCAAACAGTCCAGCAGCTTCCCATTGTGAAGAACCAAGCCCAGCACAGCTAAGCAGGGAGAGCATTTGCCCCAGCCTAAAAGCCTACTGGGAAATAGTTAATCCTACAAGAAGCAAAAGCCAAGATACAGACCTGTAGCCAACCCAGAATCTCAGAGAGACCAGGGGGTAAGGAAAAGAAGCAGGTTATAGGGACAGAATGTGTCATACACAACGGTAAAAACAGAGAAATAATAATCTCAGAACAACGGACTCCACTGTGGCAATAGCAAGCTTTTCTTTGATATCTACTTCCTTCCCCCATCCTGTCCAAACTCCTCTGAAATACACATTCCAGACAGGCTGATTATTTAAATATTAACAGAAATTTGCATTTTGGTAAGATCCTAACTACCGCAAAAGTTTTCTCAGGACTCAAATACTTGGATCTCCATACAGGTTGCAGGAAACAAAGTGAGTGATGAACATAAGAACATTCTAGAAGAGAATGTAATGCAGCACCACAGGAACCTGTGCTAGGAACTAAGTTTCTGAGCCCTGTGCCCTCTTTGGGACGTACTTCGCAATCCTTTTTTCTTGGTGTTGACTGAACACACTTGAAAGTGAGACAACTTTGGGCCTTGTTTTCCTGTCTGTAAAATGGGACCATGAGCTGCAGTGTCCAGAGGGAGACCTAGGAAGCTCTCTGTGACATTACTCTCCTTACTTATTTCTCTCTCCTTCCCAGCATGCCCACACTCACCAGCCCTACTTTGTAATAGAAATTGTTTGCAAACCAGTGAGTGAAACGGGGTCTCTCCAGACGACTTGCTCCTAGGAGAAGTCAGATTGTTCTTTTGGTTGTGTGCGATACCACCTCCAGTCAGCATAAGCAAGGAAGAAATATACCAGCTCACATAATTTGGATATATTAGAAATATATCTCTTAATGGCTTCAGGCATGGCTGGATCAGGGGTTCTGATGAGGGCAAGTCTTAGCCCCTCTTCTGGGCATCCAAGCTACTTTCTCTGTACCAATTTGGTTTTCAGGGAGGGTCTTCCTGCATGATGCTCCTGGAGGTTCTAAAAGCCAACAATTTGAAACTGGTTTTCGTTTTGTTGTTGTTTGTTTACTCCTGGGAAGCTAAGATCTTAAGACATCTAGAAGGGAAAATGTCCAACTGGAACCCACAGGAAAAACAAACAAGAGGAAGAAACGGGTCACTGAGCTCCTGATGGACCAGGTGTTGGGAGCTAGCTCTTCCTTCTTAAACACTCAAGGACGTGCTTGAGACCTAAAACAAGACATATTTACTGGCTCTGAACCATGAGAAGAAAAACACAACCCCAAAACTAATAGCGTTTAATTAAATGTCAGAATGCCTGCAGATATTCCATATTTTATCAGCTTCATTGATGGCTATGTTTACTATTCCTCCCAGATCCCATTATGGTGGGAAGTAATTGCAACGGTAAATACTGCTCTCTTTGCAGGCTTCCGAAGTTCACAAAATGGTCACTGGGAAATCTTAACATTGTATGTGAATACACCCATAGCCAGATCCAAGGCAAAAGGATTCCTTGAAACCTTCTCAGCCAGCATATAGAAGACAAGAGGTAGGTATGTGATATCATGTTGAGAGGGTGTCTTTGAAAGTAAGGCTACCTGAGTGTCTCTGGATAGTCCTGCCCATGGGACAAGTTGGAGCCAGGGAGGCCACAGCCACAGGCCACCATCCCCCAGTTCCTTCTTCCCAGCGCCTCCCTGGCTGAGCCCCCACCCCTCCTTTAAGCCTCTATCATGGCAACTGCCCCAGGGCCAGACCCCTAATTACTAGCTTCTTCTAAGTGCCAGGGGGGAAAAAAGGGCTTCCATAGCCCTGCCCCCTCCCAGCATAGGTCCAGGGGGTCAGGCAGGTTCAAAAGGTGAAATAAATGAATCTTTACACATTATAAGGGCCCGAACAACATTCTCCGAGGCATTAGGGCCTGAAACAGCAGCAAGTAAAAGCAGGTGTGCTGGGCGCCCTGTCAGCTAAGTATACTGATAAGCCTGCCATGCCTGGTTCTGCTTCATTTCAAACAGACTGCTACAGAAAGGAGGGGAAAGTCAGAGCAGAAATAATTGCTGGAGCTTCCAGTGAGCAGAGAGAGCCTGCAGGCAGAGATCAACGGGCCTGATTTCACCCTCTTCCCTTTATTTCTATAACCTTAAATGTTCCGCTATTATAGAAGTCATCATGTCAGCTTTCTCCCCAGCCTCTCCAGCTGCCCATTTTCAAATTGTATCAATTGGTAAGGCTTTGGGGCCCAGGGATTTTCATCTTGATTTCTGGTTTCTAGGCTGCAGGGACGCAGCCAACTCCCTTGATCTGATTCAAGCATCAGGAGATGCTGTCCTGAGCATGCGTCTAGAATCAGATCCCCCCCACCTCACCCCGGAACTACTAGGTAGGGCTTGGGTGGGTCTTTCTTTTTTTCTTCCCCTCTCCCCAGGTGATGGATAGTAAAGCAAATCTAGAGCAAATAATACTTGTTACAGGGCTTCTGTTGAAGTGGATAAAGGGGCCTGATTCTCAGCCCTCCCTGGGGGATCATTCCAGCAGGCTCCTCCCAAGCGCTTGAGTTTAATGATGACCTCAGGCCTCAGGTATACAGGCCTCTCATGGCCCATCTGAAGCAACACTTCTGTGTTTTACTTTGCTTGTTGTTTGGGACATGCTCTCCTCATACTGCCCAGGCTGGTCTTGAACTCACAATCCTCCTGCCTAGGCCTCCAGAGTGCCATGATCTTGAAGTACATAGAACAGACACTTCCCAAGCACAGAATGGGAATGGCTGGGAAACAGGTTGTGTTGACCCTTCACACTCAAGCATTCACAGTAAAAAGAAACACATTAAATAGACAGGAGTTCACTGTGGGCTTCCACAGGGATGCCAGGATTCAAGGGAGATCATGAGTTGCTCTAGGGACTCAGTGGTTGTTCAAGAAAGTATGACTGCAAAATGCTAGGCAAATCAAAGGAAGGCCTGTGTGACCAATAATAAATTCTATAGCTGTCTTCATGCATCACCCATCAAAGACTCTGAAGTAAATCACCCAGAGACTTGGTCATGTTAAAAAAAAAAAAAAGTACCATCATCCATCACCCTACCCCCACTGCCAAAAATCAGGGCCGTCTCGCAGTAACAAAGAATGTGGACAATGAGTTGGAGAAGAGGTTAAGGCAGACACAAGAGAGACTCCTGGGTTCACACCAGCTCTTTTTGGAACAGGTAGAAGCTGCCTGCAGTGAGACAGAGACGTGAGAAAGAACATATAGACATGGGTCAGAGATGGGCCACGTGGTCAAACACAGGAAGGAATAAACCAGACACGCATACTGCCTGTGAGGACTTCTGAGGGTTGGAGAGTGGCAAGGAGTACAAGGCCCCATCTAGGAATTTCTCCAGGAAAGATAGCAAAGGTGGCAGAGGGTCCCCTTCCGTAATTCCTTCCCATTAATGGGAGGAAGAGAGAGAGAGAGGGAGGGAGGGAGGGAGAGAGAGGACAGAGAGAGAGAGAGAGAGAGAGAGAGAGAGAGAGAGAGAGAGAGAGAGAGAGAGAGAGAGAGAGAGAGAGAGAGAGAGGAGTAAAAGGAAATGCTAATTGTGCCGGGGACACTGACAGATGTAACAGAAAGTGTCTTCATTGGGGAACTGCCATCTGAAGTCCCCTTGTTCCTTCAGAAACCAGGAGGAGAGGCAGCAGGAGCCTGACAGGAAGTGAGGCTTCGAGACTTCAAACACAAACATTATGAAAAACAAGCAACATCTGCAAACAGTAAGTACTTATTTATATTTTATGGAGTGTGTGCTTGGGATTCTGACAGGTTTTTAAACAGAGACCATATTAAGCCCATTCAAAGGCGAGAATGTCCCTTTTAAAAATGCATTACCCCCGCTGCTCAGGCAGGCAGGCCGGCTGCTGGCCTCAGGTGAGCCCTGACCCCTGCCGACCTGGTCTAACAAAACACACATGCCGGTTTGCAAGGGGGCCGTTTAGTGCTTCTCTCTCAAGGTCATCGCAGGCGGGTGCTGGAGGGTTAGTATGCAGCCGAGCTTTCCCTCAGCTGACAGAGACGCTTTGAACTTTTCCCTTCTGAACAAATAGGAAAGGGACCCGCAAGGAAACAGGGCTGAGAATCTAAGGCACGAGTATTCCTCGGCCGAATAGGCCGTAAACAAACAAGGAAATAAATAAATAAGTGGCCATCCTTGTCCAGGGGCTTTGTGCTTTTGAGGCATGTGAGAAACTTTAAAAATAAAAACAACAGAATAAACCTCTCTCTTCCCCCTTCCAAAGGATGAACCCTTTATTTTTGACAACAAATCCGAGATGGCTGGCAGGTACCGTGTGCTCTGTTCCATGAAATATTTAGTAAGGCAATAACGACTCCCTGGACAGCCTAAGAAGAGCGCGATTATATTCAGAGAGAGAGCCATGAGCAAATGGGGGAGGACACAAAGGAAGATAAAGGAGGGGCTTTCATCAGGACTTCCTGTCCAATAAGGCAACCGGGCTTGATCCATATGTTTTGTGAAAAATCAAAGTGTCACAACTATCCAGAATGTCAATAGCTCCGGTAAGGAATATTGTGTAACATTTTCTATTACGCCGTTCAAGAATTTGCCTCGCAGCGCAATTTGGAAGAAAAAACTCTTTCATTTCAGAAACACTCAAAGAAAAGAAAGAAGGGGGAGGTAGGAGGGGCAAACAAGGCGCATTAGAGGGGGTGTAACATGATCGCGCTCTGGGCTCCCAACCATCCTAAGAGCCCAGCTGATGAAAGTGGCTCTCCTCCACACCTCTGAGGCATTCTCTCCTCTCCAGGCACTCTGGCTTGCTGAGACACTTCCTGGACAGTAGTGTGGGACTGAGCAGGCTTCTTGCTGCGGGCAACCTGAGGTGCGAGCCTTCAGCAGTCTTAATATTGCGAGGGTCCCAGTAATCATTTAAAGATGAGTCAAGGAATACTCTACTTATCTTTCTAGACGCTGGGTGCCTAGTCACTGGGTGACCCACTTGGGAGAGGCCCCACAAGGCAAAAGAGGGAGTCTCCATGTAAACAATTTATTGCTGCTTTGACAAAATATAAACAAAATATGCCCACCCACCCCTTTCCTGTGGGATTGGCCTGACAGTATCTGGTTGAACAGAACTTTCTGACTGGTTCTTCTAATTGCCTCGGCCACATCCTGTAAATTCTAGAGGGACAGACCAGGTTCGAGCCGCTGCTGTCGGTGCCTTGTGGAATCTTAAATAGAGTGAAACAGGCCCCAACAATCAATATCACTGACAAATTAATCTCTGCAAATAAACTGTCCCAAGTCCCCAGAATAATTGTTAAGGAAGTTGAGGTCTTTTCACGCGCTTCGTGACTTTATTTTATTTTATTTTATTTTTTCTGGGCAGTGGCAGCAGCATTACTCAGACTGTCTGAAGGGATGAGGCTGGAGAGTCCAGTCCCCCTGTGGCCTTGACCTCCGTCTCTGCACTACTGCTTAAACTCCTGAATGTAAAGGCACCTATCCTTTCTGGAGGGAAGAGAAAGCAGGCAGACATTGTCTACAGAAATCGCCAAAAGTTTAGCCTTATCATGACTCTCAATGTCAAATTCTGATTCATTTTCCTTTGAGGACTAGAAAGGGCACAGGATTCTTTCGTGACTTCCCCAAAATTCCTACAGTTGTATGGAAGGAGGCCAAGGGGAGGGGCTTGTGCCCAATCTACGCCAATATTAAACCTGGGACCTATGTATACTATCTGATAAACACCACCCCTACCAGTGGCCTTCCGCTGTTGGTGCTCTGGGCCCAGAACACCTTTTCCTGTCATCAGGCTCTGAAGGGTTAATATGTGGAAAGCAAAGGGACACAAGTCTGCATCCCAGATCCTGTTCCCACTGACTGAGGGTCTGAGCTACTTGGGAATGTCAGAGCAAATAGGCGAGACTCTCTGCCACCCCAGGAACAGTACATCGATGCAGAAATCAGGAGTCACCAGAGTACAGTTGTCATTAGTATGTAAATTTTAAAAGCTCAGTCAAAAATATCAATACCTCCCACTTAATTTATTACTATATAAAGATGGATGGTGGCGAAGCATATCATTGATTTTCAGAGCTCTTAAAAATGGCAAGGAAGAAAATAGTCAAAGACAACACAAAATGCTGTGTCTCAAAATTAATCACTGTGCTTTTTAAACACACACGCAAATGCACTGTATAGCAGCCCATGCGGTTCAATCCTGTTTGATTGCCGTTTCTGAAAATGAAGAAATGGCGCAGGGCATTTATGTAAAGAGCTCTTCCTTGGAACGGATTAGATGGAGCAGGGTAGCATGTTTACTGTATCGACAGTAGACTGTTAGGCAGCCACACTCCAGCCTGGCCCCAGAGAGGTAATCGAAGGGAGTGTAGTCCCTTGGCAGAGCCTGGCAGGACAACCCATCTATCAGTCCTGCGTCCTCAGCCAGCCTGGCGTTCCCTGATCAGCCTAGCCAGGCCTGCTCCTCTTATTCTTTGATGCAGCAATGTCGCCATCCTCCTGTTTACTGAAGTGTTAGGAGGAATAGTCATGATCACGGAAGCCAAACACAGATTCATCACCAGGTTCAAACTGTTAGGAAAAGTCTGTAACCTGGGAATTGTATGTGTGTCTGAAATGACAGGGACACCAGGGCCTGGCCGTCCCCTGTGCTGCTAAAGGAAGGGTTACTTCCTTGCACTTGACATTTCAAGATGTCTGCATTTATAGAAAGGGGGAGGGGCTGGAGAGAAAAGATCTTGAGGTGGCAAAGAGGAGAAGACGATAAAGGTGCAGTTGGTGGGAAAGAGTGAATGGTCTGGACGCTTGCTCTGTTTGATTTTTGTTAGGATTCCCTTTCGGCTCTGTGTCTTTTGAACAAACAGCCTCCTGATTAAAGCAAATGCCTGGACCTTGGGGGGAAGTAGGCGCAGTCTAGAGAGATACTTTAGATGCTACACTGCCCAAAAAACCCAGAGTCCCAAGGAGGAGGAATACTTATACTCTGTAATAGTAGATTAAGGATGTCTGTCTCCACTTCCCGGCGTTCCGGGCTGTACCTCCAACCTTCCTCAAAAGACCCTGGGAATGATGGGCCATTGCCTTGGGTTTGCTACGGTCAAGGCAGAAACATATTTTCTTATAGAGATGTTTTGCCTGCCATTAGGCTGCCAACCACAGGCAACTCTCCATGTTCATTACACCCTGTCCGGAGAACCCCATTCTCCGTCACAGGCTGCTTTCCAGGGTCTCTGCCAGCCGACTGATTACCCTGACTTAGCCAGCCACTTCCACTGGAGTGAGCAGTGGCTTTCTTCCCCTCCTTGCTTTGTTTACAAAAATACACATCAACTTACTAGATGTCTTCTGGCTATAATTGGATTTAATTCATTATCTTTCCTTTCAATAAAATCACAGGAAAACACGGGGATGTAAATGTGCAGGCTAATTGCTTATGGAAATTCAGGAGCCGTAGTTGGTATAAATTTACCCCTCACGAGAAAGACACAGTTGTGTCATTATCATAGCATTTTACAACAATATGTAATTATAGAGAGAACCAGGTATAATTAGCAAGCCTTCCCACAAAGCAGGTAGCATTCCTGGTTAAATATTTACAGCTACACAAACAGCCAGTAATAATGAGTTTTCTCAGCCCCACATTACAGAGCATCCAACAAACATCCCGCCAAGTGGTCATTATCACTCCAACAAGAGCTGCTTTGCCTTCTTGCCTGCAAGGATGCTTCTGCAGAGTCTGCAAGACAGGAATCCAGGCTGACTCACCACACCGTGCTGCCTTGCAATGGTAATGAAAACAACTATGGAAGGGCTCTCCTTCTGCAGAGAGCCGCAATTAAAGCTGCATATTTAGAGATTTAGAGATGACATCAGCCACGAGTACTACACTTGGGAAGCGACAAAACTTGGATCTCTTTTTCTTTTCCTTTCTTTTCTTTCCTTTTCTGTCTGAAGGAAGTCCACAGCAAACTGCATAACTACCAAAGCTGCCTGCAGCACAAGAAACGTCCAAACAGCCCACCGAGGGTCACCCAGATCTGCAGCTGTTGCACAAAATGAAACCAACGCAGCCCACTCTGGGCAAACACCCTCTGTGGCTCTTTATTACCAAATGATCTGAACTTTGACCCAACCTGAACAAAATTTAATATTTTCTCCCAAATATTTAAAAAATTCATTCTGGGGCTCGTGAGGAGTCAGAGAGTCTGCGAGCTGTAATTTGACATCTGAATTATTCTGAGGTTAATACGGAAAGCTATTCACAAGCTTATTTGGAGATGTGTCAATCAAGATATCACTTGTGCAGAGAAGATGGACTTGGGCTTAGGAGAGCAGATAGCTTTCAGGGAAGCACAAAATAAAAGGAAGGCGGGCTCTGATGAATGTGTTATGTCTTCATTCCCCACGATGACATTTTTCTTCTCCTGAAAGAGCCAAGAGCGCCTGTCTCAGGGAACGTGCCTTTTTCCACACCTGCAACATTTTAACGTTTATTAAAAATGATAACCATAAACAACAAACATGGTGTCAAATCTCGCCTCTGTTAATTTCAGCACTCTGATTAAGATTTTAAGCAACGCTTCTAAATTAGACTGTCAGGCTGCCGTCCTCAAGGCTGGGTCAGAGTTTCGATCCTGACCAGGGCTGCTGGGCAAGCAGTCTTTCTTGGTTTGACTCCGAGCTGAGCTGGCTCTGCTGCCTATAGTCCTTCTATTCATCTCCGCGGAGTTGGGGGTGATTCAATTAGCCCTGATTGTCCGGGAGCTGCAGCCCAAAATAAAACGGCTGGCTCTGATAGCCTCTTTCTTACATATTTCCCAGCTGACAAATAACATTGTTAATTACCCATTGTTATGATCTGAAAAGACATTCGCATTTTAATTATGCAAATTTGGAGCCATTTTGTTCAGATAAGCCAAAACTAAGCAAGCTAGTTTGTCCAAGGGTGGCTGCATGCCTTTTTGAAATCTCCCTGTTAACTTGACTGTAGTATGTGTGATCTGTCATGCAAGAGTGGACTTCATCTTTGAGCATCTCAGGGGTAACTTTGTTCTCAAAAGACAAAGAATAAGACATCGCCTATGACATTCTGTTTCTCTGAGCATCATTCATGGAAAACTGTGATGGTGGTTTGCTTGGCTGTGGCTGCTATTTTGGGGGTGACTATGATAAATGACCTGGCGGTCAGCAAACAAATATCTCTGACTTTCATACCTGTGAGAACCAGAGACTCGACAAACAAATCATAGCACGCATCTCCCACCAATCCCCAAATATTTTCATTTTCAGCTACCGAAGCTCTAATTAGAAAAATCCTACAAAATGAAACAATAAATCAAAAATTTCTTCAAAAGCTTTGGAACAGAGAGTTGGCATGTAGAAGTCAGAAGGCAGCCTTGGAGGACAGGGTCTCTTTGTTGTTTGCCTTTGCATTCTCTAGTCTGGCTGCTCTTCCAGGAATTGCTCTGTCTCTGCCTTCCATCTTGATGTGGGGACTCTGGGATTATAGACATGTGCTGCCATATCTGGCTTTTTGTGGAGATGCCCACTATGGGCAGCACCATTTCTTAGGCTGGACCCTGACGTATTTAAAGTTCACTGGGTGTAAGCAGAAAGCAGGCAGCATGTGAGCCCTCATGTCTCTCCGCCCTGGAAGACGGGTGTGTTGTGACTGCTGACTGAGCTCCAGCCTTAACTTCCCTGAAGTCACATGGGATTGGAAGCCAAATAAACCTTCTTCCCTGTGCTGTTTTTTTGATCAAGGTATTTTATCACAGCAACAGAAATGAAACGAGGATTTGTTGCTATTAGAAAATTGTTTTGTTACATACATATGTGTGGCCACATCACATGTGTTAGGGACCTGTGCCTTGCAAGACCCATAATACCATAGGTGTTAATGTATTTACAATGCATCCATAATGAGAATGAGCAAACTCATTTCCACAGAGATGGCTTAAAATATAAATCAGGTCTTGCTTCTCTGTTCTTTAAAAACCTTTTAGAAGCTTCCAGAAGGAATCCAAAGTCTTTATCTGGCTCTGGATACTGGGGCTGGCTCCATCTGTAGCTCTGCCAGCCACTGAGCTCTGTGCACCAGCCACTTGGAAATGCTGGTGGTTCTCAGCTGTGTCATGACCTCTTTAACCTTCATACCTTTGCATAGGTCTGCCTGGGTCTGCCCTCTCTTGCCTCTCAGATCACCTCCCTGACTTCTATTTAAGTCCTTCTCCAGGAAGCCAGCCCGAGACCCATGGGATGGCATCAGGGGACCCATTGAATTATGGGTCATCTGTTCATTTATTCACTGTGCCAGTCAATTGTGAGATCCAATAACAGTCAAGCTTCCTGCTCAGACTGCATCTCCTATCCCCCAACCCCACCCCTGGTCCAGAGGCTGCTGTACGGTGTTTGCATTTTTATAGATAACAAAATACTGTAACCCCAGTGCTCCAGACCACATAGGAAAGCACCCTACCCCATCCCCTCACAGGCTGGCTATTTCACCAAAAACCATCCACCTGTGTGCTGGGCACATCTTCTCCCTTCCTGCCTGCCCCAGGGGAGATGGGCTGGCTCAGCCATAGAGTTACTAGTTAGGCCAGGCATTTGCTCAGGGATCACGAGCCCTTCAGTACAGAATTACCTTGTGTCCAAAGCCATCAGCACTGGGAACAGCCTGCCAAATATTTGCTGAGAGTCCCTAACCTTTACCTTCCCTCCCATAGCCCCACAGGGATACCAGATGAGCTGGGGGGGGCAGGTGAATGGCAGGTCAAGGCTCTTCCCCTCCTTCTCTCTCCCCACCAGTCTCTTTGGTATGACGGCTCAGCTGCAAGGCCAGTCAGCACCTTGTCTAGTCACTCTTCATAATAAGTAGGGAGCCTGCAATGATGCTCTTTCCATGTTGACTCTGCTAACACCATTAATGCTCTTGGTGTCATCACTTTAATTTGTGCTCTTGAAGTGAACTGCTGTCATTGGAGCCCCCGTGGGAGGTTTTTGCTTATATTGAAGATCAGGATGAAGACACAGCGGCCTGACTTACAGCAAGCAGCACAGCCAGAGATGGCTGCCCGAAGCAGAGAGTTCCAGGAACCCCAGCCTGAGGCCAAGGATTTGGAAAGAGACCCAGGGATGGAGGAGGGGCTGCAGCCTCTCCTAAACCCCACTGACAAAATGAATCACTTACGCCGTCCACAAGACTTGCACAAGGTTGCCAGCACCGCTGCATCCTCCTGGCAGGCAAAGCCCAGGACACTGGGCACAGGGTCAGAGTTAACCAAGTGGCCGTGAGCTGAGTGAGGAGCCGAGCAGGGCCTTAGAAAGTCACCAGCCTTCCACCCAGTCTGCTTGCAATTCGAGAGTGAAGAGACAGAAAAGAAAGCCTTCTCTGGTGGTGAGCTTGGGGGGGGCAAGAAGGGGGGCACTCCGAAAGACAGGCACAATACCTGTATGGCTGTCAAATGACATCAGAGCCCCGACAAACAGCCTTGTCCCTTTTGGACTGGGGATAGGTTTGCTTGGTGAAAAAATGTGCTATCCAGTTAAATATGATATCAGTTAAATTTGAATTTCAAAGAAGCAATATTGTCACGACTGGATAGTATTCTATGGCATGGGCTATACCAAATTTTGCTTATTGGTTTGCCTGCTGATGGGCAGGCTCATGAGTTGTTTAATCCACTGGCCTTTATGTATTAAGCTGGAGTAAACATGAGTGAGCATGGTTTTGTTTGGAACTCTATCTCTAAGTATATAAGCAGGAGTGGAGCTGATGAGTCTCATGGTAATTCCGTGTTCAATTTCCCAAGAAGTTACAAGTTGTTCTCCTCAGGGGACATATCATGTTATCTTCTTATAAAAAGTCCCAACCCCTCGAGCGTTACAGATCTTAGAAAGTGATCTTATGACACAAAAATAAAATATATAAATAGGACAGTGAGGTAATGTGATCAAGAAGGCACAGATAAATGACAGTAACAGACAAAGAGGCATCAGACATGGTACCTGAGCTCCCGGATGATGAATGGAGCCATTCACCGCCATGGGTAGTCTGAAGTGGGTCTGTTTGTGAGCTAGCCATGAGCTGGGTTTGGGGCATGTTGATATTTATGGAATGTTCACCCTGTCTGGAGCCCTGGCCTCCAAGGTCACACTCATTGCCTCATTTGTCGTTAGTCTCTGGGATGGTATTCATGGAGACCAGCTACTTCCCTAAGTCTCACAAATGAACTAGAATTTGAACATTTAATTTGAGGTCTCCTTTGCTCAAGCTACACCCAGTGACACAACTCATTTCCTGTTGCCTGTGGCTCTAGGATTTTGGGAACAGTAGCCCTACGCCACCCTCTCCAGACTGTGACCTTCAGAAACCATGTCTTGTCTCCATACAGGGGAATGCTGCTTGTGAACATTGTTCTTTGCCCTGAGGTGCACTGCTGCTTTCATTTCTGTTGCCCACATAATTACGAGCTATTTAAAGGTCTACTAAAACAAGTTGTCTTAGGGTTTCTATTGCTGTGAAGAGACACCCTGACCACAGCAACTCTTATAAAGGAAAACATTTGAGTGGCACTCTCAGTTTCACAGGTTTAGTCCATTATCAACATAGCGGGAAGCAAGGCGGCATGCAGGCAGACATGGTGCTGGAGAAGGAGCTGAGAGCTCTACATCTTTGATCCATAGGAAACAGGAAGTGAACTGTCTCACTGGGTGTAGCTTGAGTATAGGAGACCTCACCCCCCCCAAGGTGACACATAAGCAAGGTCACATCTCCCATTAGTGCCACTCCCTTTGGGGGCCATTTTCTTTCAAACTACCACACAAGTGTTCATTGTTTATAATCAGAAAAAGGGTAGACATTAAAGGGAAGGAAGGAAGAAAGAAAGGAAGGAGGGAAGGAAGGAAGGAAGGAGGGAGGGAGGGCGAGTGGGAGGGAGGCTGGTAACAATAAAATAATCAGCCAAATGGGGAGACCTAGGGGCCATGGACTTCTGTGAGATGAGAGCCCCCATGCCCCCCCATAGGAGACATACACCAACTATGGATTAGCCAAGGGTGGGGGTGGGGAGCAGGCAAGATAAAATGATGCCCCACCCCATCTCATGGCAGGTGAGTGACAGGTGACTCAACTCATTACAGCCATGGGAATAGCCCTGTCCTCACCTCCCAGAAGCTGGAAATAGTCTCTTCGGGAACCAATAAAAGCAAACAAGACTGGGGATAGTGCTACATCTTTTCGCCATATCATCCCTGACGAAGGTGCGGTTGTGTGTCTGTGCTGATGCAAACAGAAGTGGCTTGAGGACATCATTAGGGATGGGAAAGATCCAGAGTCCCCTGGGGCCTTGCTTCCCTCCTGGGCAGGCAGGTGGTGCCCTGTAGACCAATGGGGCCCAGATTTCCAATGGGTGCTGTAGGAGGACCCCATTGATTGGTGCACTCATTTTTAGTGAGCACAACTGAAGTCTCTTCAGGGTGTGGGAAGTGCCTGTAACATATGGGCCATTAAAACACCACCAGGGAAGAAACAGGAACTTGCACTAAAGAGAGATAGCAGGACCACCTCAGAGAGCACACAGCTACCTCGGGTCAGGGGGGTTCTTGAGAACAAAAAGGACTAGTCAAGGTCCTCCTACCATGTCTACCTTCATGCCTCCATGTCCCACCATGATGATAATGATCTAAACCTCTGAAAATGTAAGCCACCACAATTAAATGTTTTACTTTATAAGCGTTGGCATGGTCATGGTGTCCCTTCACAGCAATAGAAACCCTAACTAAGACAGAGGTTAATTTTGTCTTATACATATCTTATTATACACTTTTAAAAGATCCCCTAGAGGCCCTAGAGGAATAATTCTAAGGCATCAACAACCTGTGGGCAGAGAGAGGCCCTGGAGATCTTAGAGACTACCCACAGCAAACATCTACTGAGCACCTGCTATGTGCAGAGGAGTGTTCTGGGTTTCTGGACATAAAGGTGAATGCTGATTCCTTCCCCATAGAGCCAATCACGGAGGATGGTGTGACCACGAAAATGAGATGGGAGACAGAAGAGGGTTCAGAAGTGCTGGGAGAGGAAGTGGGCTGTCATGTTTAGTGTGGTGAGGAGGGTAAGCCTCATCCATCATGAGAGTGCTTAACTAAGTTTCGGAATGGAGAACAAGGTTTGTACAGTGATGCAGCATGGGAAGGAAAGCTTGGAGAAGGCAGGAGCATCCTCCAAGAGGCAAGTCTGGTGAAGAAAGTCTGCAGCAGAGTGAAGACAGGTGCATAGGGCCTGAGGCGGAAGAGAAGGCCAGAGGAGACCCATGAGGTAGGGGAAAAGAAAGAGGAAACAGGGCAGGCCATGCAAGGTCCACTCAACCAGAGTTTCCGCCCCAGAAGTTCTTATTAAGATCTGTTGCCCTATTAAGAAGACACAGTGAGGAGAAAGGCAGATGAGGGTGCCAAGAGCCCCAGCCAAAGGCTTCTGTGTTTCCTGAAGGTGTGAGACAGGGAATGTTCCAGTGAAGACGTACTGAGGGAGATGCGGAGGCATGGCCAGCTGGAAAACACGTTTGAGGAATAAGGCCATATAATTTGTAAACACGTGGGCAGCAGAAAGAAAGAAATGGAGGCCGCTTTGAGATGGTCTTCAACTACTATTCAGCCCCGTCATCACTTCCTCCAGGAAGTCCCCTGGGACTGTCTCCCGGGGGACTTACCAGGACCTGCTTCTCTGGAACTTAGGTGTTCTCTCTGGGTCTTAGCTTGCAGTGATTACATGGGGACTCTGCCTGTTGCTCAGGGTCTGAGTCTCACATACAGGCACCTGGGGACAGGGAGCATGTCTTGTTTGTATGTCCCAGTCAGTTCAGTGCCCTCTTATACTTGGGGTACCACACTAATGGTCAGACACTGGGTTCAATGAGTCCTGTCTCCCTGAGAGTAACAAGAATGGAGACTCTGAGCCAGACAGCTGGCAGCTCTCCGCTAGTGAAGGCACACCCTAGATCCCATGGAGACTGAGTCCCTCTGTTGGGAGGATACTTTCTCCTTAGAGTAAGCCTCTCAGGCTAGACTCCTTTAGGGTCAGAGGTCTCTCCAGGCGTGCCAGGGCCCTTGTCTGGCCACCTTGTTCCTCCATGTCCTGCCCTGGGCTTGGCCTCAACACAGGTACATTGCTTTTCTTGCTTCGTACAGAGGTTGGGGAGGGCTGAGAAGCTGGAGACCCTGGCAGGGCTGAGGGCCCATGCCTCTCGTAATGGAGGTCAAACAAAATGAAAACCCGCCTCCCCTGCCCCGTCATCTGAATTCCTACATTGGCTATGACATGGCTAAGGGGGAAATATTGGATTTGTTTTTATGAGTTAGTCATAACCCTAAGGCCCTCAAGAGGAACTGTGCGAGGGGAATCCATCAGAAGGTTGAGAAGGTCACAGCTAACTTGTAAAAATAAATCCAATATTTTTCACTCTGTCTTATTAGATTTATTTGATGCAGACATCCAAGAGGGTTTTCTTCTTCTTCTTTTTTTTAAATGGTCATTTTTAGTGCTATTTAGAGTCTTTCTTCCCAGATTCTACCTAACACCCTGACCATCATGATCATCTAGCCCCAAGGCATTTTCTTGAATTTTGTTCATTTTATTTATTTTTTAATTTTTTGAAACAAGTATCCAGGGGTCCTCATATCTCCTGTCCAATGTTTTCCCTCTACTGGAATCAGCACCAGGGTGTATGGGTCTGCGGCCAAACGTGGAAGTTGGAAATACCTGAGAACATTTAATGCGTGATAACTGTTGACAGATTTGTCAAAAGGTCAAGGCAGGTCTGTAATCCTAGCATGCAGGAAGCTGTAGTATGAGGATCAGGAGTTTCTGGCTAGCCTGGTCTACATAGAGAGACCCTACCTCAAAAACGAATCTTTTTTTTTTTTTTAATCTGGAAAACAAACCAGCAGAACACTGTGGGGTGGGGTCAAATGTCTCTAGAGTCAACACCCAGGAAGCAAACTGTGTCTCCTGGGCTCTGTCTCAAGTTCTTTAGACCCAGTCCCTAGTCAGTATCTCTGGATGAGAAATGAGAGAGTGTGGGAGACACAGGGGATTGAGGGAGAAGCTGGGAGGAGATGGCAAAAGTCCTTCCCTACTTCCAGTGGGGTTACTCAAGCCAGCTCCCTCTTCTCTCCTCCATGATGGTCTGCACTTGCAAGCTCTCCCTCCATAGGATGGTGTTTTAACCGCACCCGGTATACACCCTGCTGTGGGAGATTGCTCAGGCCTCCATAGTAAATACAGACGAGCAGCTTAAACAGCAGAGAAGTATTTTCTCATGATCCTGCAGGTGGCAGGCCCAACATCACTGTCATCAGGATTGACTTCTGAGGCTGCATTAGCCAATTTCTGCCACTTAGAAATACCTCAGGTAATCAATGTCAAAAGTGACAGCTTTGCAAGGTGGTGGTGGCCTACGCCTTTAATCCAGCACTCGGAGACAGAGGCAGGCAGATCTCTGTGAATCTGAGGCCAGCCTGGTCTACAAAGCCAGCACTACACATCACTACACTGCATGGGGACATTTGCCCATGGCTGCTTGTCCCTGTTGCTTTCAGGCAAGACTGTATTTGGCAGAGGGAGAGAGAGAGTTAGTTCCTGGTGAGCAAGCCAGTTACCCCACACCCAGAAGGCAATGGTGGTAGTGGTGGTGGGTAGGTTGTGGGGAGGTGCTCCCACAATTCCCTTCAAGGTCTTGTCCTCAGTGAGCTAAAACCGCCCACTATGCCCTGCCCCTTCAAAGTTCCCTCACTTCTGTCTACTATCATAGACTGGGAACCATGGGCCATTGGGAGACATTTGAGATCCAAACTACCGCAAAGGTCTCTCCTCACTTTCCTCACTTGCTGATGTCCATCTTCCCAAAGTGTCCCCACATGCTCTCTTAGTGTCTAAATGCACCCTTCTTAGGCTAGGCACTAGTGACATTGGACAGGTACCACCCAAAGGCCTCTAACTCTTCCTTTGGCACAGATGTCAGCTCCAGGTGCCGTTACACTGAAGTACTGGGGGTTAGCGTTTCAACCCATGAATTTGAAGGACACAATTCAGTCCATTAACCCCCAGGTTAGACACCAAGCCTTTTACTAGAAGGAGAGCCTTCCTCAAATGTCTCTCCTGCCAGTCCAGAGCGTCTACGCTGCTTGGGGCAGAAGCGCGCCACACGGGAGCTGTTTGGGAGGGGCGTGTACTGGGCAAGTAGCCCGCATTCTCCATCCACAGCTGCATTTCACATGCTCGTCATGCGACCATCTCTCAGGCCACCTTTCTTTCCCACTGTGGGCAGAAAAAGAAAGAATGGGATGGGATTTTAATCCACCATCATTCCTGGTGGAAACATCGGTGAACCCTGTTTTGCTGTTTGGACCTCTCTGAAATTTCAAACAATGTGTGCTCTCAAAAAGCTGTTAGTCTGCCCAGGTGTCCAGGGCTGCTTTCTAATGGGTGACAGAGACCTAATGCAGCCATGCTGAGCCCCACTGAGTCATGTGTGTCCCTTCTCACCTGGAGGGAACGAGGGCAACACAGGTAGCAAGCGACTGTCCTGCTTGTCAATCCCAGCTCCTGCCCCCCTAGAAGATGCCATGAGGTTGCAGTACACGAATGGGATAAGTAACAAGTTTGTGTTGGGTGGGAACCCAATGTTTCAAAGTCTTACCCTTTGCCGCCATCCTTTGCTCTTAGGATGAGGTGTTTTTGCGACCCAGGGAAGCTGCTCTCAGGCAAATGGAATTTAAGGCACTGAGAGACATCAGGCTGGATAGGTTGGCACATGCCGGAAGTCCCAGTTCTCAAGAGGCGAGGTGAGCATCCAGGAGCTCTGAGCCAGCCTGGGCTATGTGCTGAGACCTTGTCTCAAAAAACAAACAAGTAAATAAATAAAAGCCCTCTGCTGAGACTTAATTGTATATTTTTCAGGGACAAGTCCTCAGGAATAGCAGGTTCTTTTTACACATTATCTTTCCACATCTTGTGACAAGGACACATACACAGAGAGGGAGAGAAAGAAAGTGTGTTTTCAATAAATACATGCAGAATGACTTGTTTCAAAGGTGAGACATACATTTGATAAATACCAAATAAGAACCAAAGTCCGAGTTTTCTAATTTGGACTTTTTTGGGGGAGGCTGGTAAACTAGCACATCAGGAAAGAGCCTAAGAGGGGACGTCAGTCATCCAACGGTCCAAAGCCAGGCTGCTACCGTCACCCTGTAGTCAGAGGCTAGGCTGCTGCAGAGTTTACACCTTTAAAAGTGTCCCCATGCTGAGATGAAGCAAGATGCAGACCAGGAGGGGAAGGACATGAGTCTGAGGTCAATGGCATTTGGGGTAACTTGAGATGAAGTTCCTCTCAGCAAGGTTGGGCTTTTGAGAGGCGATGTCCTTGAAGCTCCTTTAAGGGAAAAGGTGGTTGAATGCACTGTCTCTACAAGGTTCCAATTCACTGTGCTGCAGTGACATCAAGGACGGAATAGGCAAGGATATTTAAACAAGCAGTGGGGCTTTGGAAGAAAGTGACTTGTATGGGTTTGTCATGAAGTCTCCAGCACAGAAGTAGATGTCTGAGGCAGATCGTGTTTATGGGACAGAATCAAACAGCAAGTGGAAAAGGATCAGGGAGAAGCCGGGAGAACTACACAGGTGAGCAGGAAATGTAGAGTCAGGGATATCCTGAGGACAGGGGACATTGTCACTGCATCTTCAGGGCTGACCCTGCTCTAGGGTGCCACCCAATGAGCACTAGCTAATTATCTGGCAGCTAAATCCTTTCCCATCCCAGGCAAAACAGAGACAGAGAGAGGCTTGGAGAAGCAATGGCTCACACTGCTTGGAGCTTCAATTTAGCTCTCCCTTTGACGTACGGCTGCCATGATGCCCACCAAACAAGTGCAATTTAAAACTCTGGAAACTCGGCTTTCAATAATTCCCCGCTAGGCTTCCGTCTGCGAAAGAGTAAATAACGCAAGCGCTACAAACGCTGGGAGCAAAATCTCCAATAACAGCTCTATGCTTATGAGAACTTCCCCAATTTTCTTCAGTCTCCACCGCTTCTCTCCTGACTTGGGTCTGTATCAGATTTTTTCCCCCCTTTATTGAACATCTGCCTTGGGAGCCACTGTCACAAAAAGTAATAAACACATCAATCCAAAAGAAAAAGAGGATTGCACAGTCCAAACTACTTAACCAATCAAATTGGCAGCCAGGGGGTGGCGAGATGGAGGGGTTAGAGCCGGGAGAGACCCGTTTCCTAGAGAATTTTCTAATAATGGTACCTCCCCACCGAGGAAGAGCGCCCACGCTGCACTCGGTTCCCAACAAGTTAATTACAGCTTCTATCACTAATTACAGATTTCAACCTTTGTTGTGATTTCCAGCCCTGGGATTAATTTGTAAGTCTTTCACTCAGCCAAACTCTTGACAGTTCCCGGTTCCTCTCTGCATCCTCCAAAATAGAAGAAACAGGGGAAAAAATCTGTCTTGGAATCAAAAATCATTTTTTCCTTAAAAAATGAGCCCAGACAATAATAATGCCTTCCCAATTTATTACCCATGGAGTCTGCAAGCGTGTATTCAAGACAGCGATCATTTTGTTCATTGTCCCTGATGGTCCCCCTCCCCACAAGAACAACAACTAAAAATTATGCCTGAAAGGAAAAACAAAGCAATTTATGTTTCCCAGTGATCTGCCCAGAAACAGCCCAAGATTGCTTGCATAGCAAGCAAGCACACAAAATCAAATCTTTCCCTGCTGCAAAGAAAAAAAAAATCCTATTACAAATTACATTTAACTCAGGTGTGTATAGTTTGCCAGTTTTTATCCAATTGTAAATTAGACCAGGGTTGCCTGTTGGGAGGGAAAAGTAGCTTTTGAAACATGTCTTATTGACTGGGTGTAAATTACCTGCAGCAGATTTGTGAAGCAAATTCGAAGCAAGCATGCCTCCCGGCAACATTGTATTGATTGGGCATTGATATTCAGCTGATTTTAAGGTGAAAAATAAATATTGTTTTCGCAGCAAATTAATTAACAAAATCATTATACACATGGTAAGAATATTGTGCTGTTTAATACAGGGATTTAAGCTTTTTTTGAAAAAACAATTATCTGAGAAATGTTCAGTTTCACATGTAGATTAATTACCTTTATTACTAGAAGTCTCTGGGAGAATTCACGGAAAGCAGTATAGCATTTGTGGGCACCTGTTCATTTTTCTTCTGGCTTTGGAAATGAGGGCCTCACTCCTAACTGAAATATAAACACACTGCTCAGCACTGGCCAGGATTAAGCTGTGCTGTTTATATCAGAGTCCTGGAGGGAGAGTTGGAAGCAGAGGCGGGGGAGACCTATTTGCCAAAGCAACTCTGGCTTCACGCCATCACGTGACCTCGCTTTCCTTACAAATCAGCTCCCTTCGAAGCCAGGGCGTGATGGTAAGAAATCAGCTCTAGAACTGAAGCAGGTGACAATCGCCCTGGTGTAAATACTCCTAAAATAAATAAATAAATAAACAAACAAATAAATAAACAGTAAAAATAAAAATCCAGGCAGTGGTGACACACATTTTTAATCCCAGAATTTGGGAGGCAGAGGCAGGCGGATCTCTGTGAGTTTGAGGCCAGCCTGGTCTACAAAGTGAGTTCCAGGACAGCTAGGTCTGTTACACAGAGAAACCCTGTCTCAAAACAAACAAGCAAGCAAACAAATAAATATAAAGTTAATACAATATCTTATTTCAAGCTACCGGTTTGACTTTCCTTCCCAATTGCACCGCTGGAAGAGATGCCTTGAGACACCCCAGTCCAGCTTCACCTGGCCTGAACCCTTTGGCAGTTTTGGAATCCCACAAGTCTAGGAAGGTGATGAGTAAACCCTCACTAGAATTAAAATGTAAATGCATGCAGACAGCAAGAGACCTGCACCTGTCTTTCTGCTAGCCCGGAAGTTAGTTCAGAGCCTTTCAGGGCAGTAGACCTATTTGTTTTATTGTTTTAGAATTATTTATTTTCTGTGTAAGGGTGTTTTGATTGACTATACTACACTCATGTCTGGTCACTAGAGAAAATTATTGGATGCCCTGGAGCTGGAATTATGAACAGTTCCGTGTTGCCATGTGAATGCTGGGAATCAAACCCTGTCCTCTCCAAAAACAAGTGCTCTGAACTACTGAACCACCTCTCCAGCCTGGTAGTAAGGCTTTAATGGTGGATATGATTTTTATTTTCTCGTGAATAATATGACCAGGATGTCCAGTTGTTTCTCAGTTTGATCCTTCTTTGAGGAGAAGTCTAGCAAGGCAACAGATAGCCACGAGGAGGAGATGTCCACGGCTCCCAGAAATCCTCTAATGATTGATGGAAAAGAAAACAAACAAAAAAATAAAGCCTTCATTCTTGTTAAAATGCAATGTGTTCGATGAAGAAAAGAAAGGAAAATTCAGGAAATCAAAGTGGGTAAAAATGTTCAATTCTCAATAATCACTTCCTCCCAAATGAGGATGCTGCTATGTCTATCTCTCCTGTCTTACACACACACACACACACACACACACACACACACACACACACACACACACGTACATATGGCTGCTAGGTTGAGTGTGTGTGCCTGCGTGTTTGTGTCATATTTTGAGGGGGTAAACTCAGAGCTTTAGACATGCTAGGCAAGCACTCTACCAATAAGATATATCTCAAACCCTCTATTATTTTTATAAAAAAAAAAAGATCAGTCAAGGTTTTGTGATGTATAAACAATAAAAATAATACCATGCCATCTAATGTAGCTGCATTAATTTTGAGGGCTGCATAAGCATGCATTAATCAATCTCTGCTTTATTCTTGGACCTTTAGACTGTTTGGGGTCAATGGAGGACTACTGCACCATAGACTTATTTTTATCTATAGCTAGTTACTGTTCGTAGTCCAATCACTATAAGAACCGCAGTTGCGGATTCTGCTAATATACTTGCTTTCAAAAAAGAAAGAAAACAAAAATCCTTAACATCAAAACCTGTTGTTAGTCTCTAAGTACTGATTGAACGATACTATGTGATTTTTCCCCCCATATAAGGCAACGAAAACCCAATGCAGAGTTGGGTGTCGCCTTGCAGGGCAAATACTACTGCTCCTAGTGTGATTGTATGATCTGTGTGGTTAGAGGATCCGTTCGTGATATCTCACCCAGGAAGTAAGGGGAGGTCCTGACAGGAGACCCTAAGAGTGACCTTGTTCAGATGGAGCTAAAAGACGCGCAGATGGGGCCCCAGGCATGTAAGGAGCGCTGTAGGTCAGAGGGCAGGGTATTTGGAGGCCACAGAAAACACTCTGACCATATGGACTTTTCTCCAAGACACGGCAGCTGGAGGCACTTTCTGATTTGCTTTTTCAATAATATCCAAGGGCCCATTGAATCCAGAAGCTGAAGCAGGCCGTGCGAGAAAGAAGAACTGAGATACGGGGAGAGTGAATGGAGAGAAAACACAATTGATTAATTAAAAACTCATATGAACAGCAGGGTGGATACTGCAGAAAATCAATTTAATGAGGTAAAGAGACAAATTCAAGACATTTTCCATTATACACATGGGAAGGTTTGATAGATACTGACTTATAGTATCAGAGAAAAACAATCCAAGACACATCTGAAAAACTTAAAGGTTGCCACTAACAGAGCAAACGTGGAAAATGTAGTAATTATTTTTAATGAAAGCAAGGCAGTAAACATAACTATTACAACAAAGGGCAATGAAGGAGTATCAAATACCCCTAAAGCACAAAAAAATAGAAAAACCAAATATCACTGACATCATCTATAAACAGATCAATCCCTAAATATATAAGTCCTGCAGATAGGTGGACACTATCAAATTCTCAGATAGGGCCAAAAGACAGGTCCAAATGTGTCAGTATGACCCTGGCACCTGGAAGGCTGAGACAGAAGGACCATGAGTTCAGGCCAGCCTGGGCTGCATTATCTAGATGCTGTCAGAAAACAAATTATTGCTATTTAAATAAACCTACCACAAAAGTATTCCAGGGTGTTAAATACTGTACAATGTATAGCTGACTTACACATGGTCTGCTCTATTCCCTGTCCAGGAAGAATATATTCTTTAAAATTTGCCACACAGTATTTCCATAAAGTATTTTCTTTTAGTCCCAAGGTTGACTTTGAAAAGTATCAGACAGCTCCGGAGAATAGCTTTAAAATTGAGACTAGAGTCCAATTATCTCCCCCAAGTTTGCAGAATTCTACAGAAAATTTTGGGAGAAAAAAAATTGAAGAGTAAGAAACATTAGAGACCTTAAAATACTTCAATGAATGCCCCCCCCCAATGTAAAGCATTTCTGGGAACTGAAGAAATGGATGTGAAAACTGTCCCAGAGTGGTTCTGCCTCATCCTCCCCACATGTGGAGGAGCCCCCAGAAGAGCAGGAAAATGCCCCAGTATTAGAAAAGAAGGGTTCAGCTGGCATGGACCCTGGGAACCAACAGTGCTCAGCCTGGATCTCTGTGATTTTAAGCCTGGCTCTCTGTCTGATGACATGACAGAAAGACACCTGGAGAGCCCATGGCTCAATGTGGCTTTTTGTGACCTCGGGGCTCTGACCCCCTTGCCTTGAAGATGGTGAATCGCTTAATATCAGTAAAGTTCTAAGCTGGGGGTCTGTACGATATCCTACAAAGTGAAATATCAGCCGATGAAGACCCACAGAGAAACTTCTCCCTAAACATCCTTCCACAGTGAGCATTTGCCACAATCCCCATCATTCTAGGGACTCACCACCAACACACTCAGGGCTTGTAAACCACAGACTTACTACTGCTTACTGATCTGGAGTCCGGAAAGCTCAGGGCACTGGCACATTTGGTGTCACCTTCTTTCTGAGTCCCCAGGCCACAAAAGAGGCAGGCAGCTATTTGGAGCCTGCTAATCCCATTCAAGAGGGCTCCATCTTCCTCATTTAAATCTCTTAGGGGTGGCTTTATGGTGCTGTTTTAACACATGATTTTTAGAGGGTCTCATTCAGCCATTAGCACCGGTATATCTAAAGGACTGAGTTCTGGTGCTCTTGTTTTTGAAGTGAGAGGAAGCAAGTGAGACCAGAAGCCAAGCCACACCTACGCCTGGAAAGTGAGACCCTCATACAGTTTTCTCATTTCTCTGCCCCTTTCCTATTTTTTCTGGCTATTGTCTCTCCAGAAAAAAAAAAAAAAAGATGTTTGGCATAGTGTTTGAATTGTTTTTCAAATTTCAATTGAGTAGAGATAGTGTACCTAACCTCCTACCAAGTACTTTGAGATATAAATGACACCGTATAAACCCATTCGCTGACTGATATTACACCCACTTGACAGAAGATGGAGGAGAAAACTGAGGCATAGAAGTTAGGTGTCTTTCCCAGGGTCTTGGAGTGGCAGAAGGTGCAGCCTTCCTGCTCCCTCATCAGTAGCCATAAAACCTTAACTGATTCATCAACAAACTTCACGAGGAGAGGGCCTTGGCCAACTTCAAAAGTGCTCTCCGATGGTTCTAAAACAGTGAACCGGCTAGTCAAAGCAGCTGTTACACCTGTGAACTTTGAGAGCCTGCCCCTATCTGTGATTGGTTTGTCTCTTTAATTAAATGGGAGGTGTGTGTGTGTGTGTGTGTGTGTGTGTGTGTGAGTGGGAGACGTGTGTGTGTGTGTGTGTGTGTGTGAATGGGAAACGTGTGTGTGGGGGGGGTGTCCTTGGCTCTGTCTAGCCCCTTCCCCTTCATTCAGCCTTGGAGTCCACTCCTGGGAACTGAGATGAGAAGGGATGCACCGGGCAGCCTATCACTCAAGCAGAGGCAGCCAATGACTTCACCGAAGAAGGACGCAGATGCAAATGAGGTCCCAAGACCTTTCCCATGTGATTTGCTCATGGCCGAGGACAAGGCTCTCTGAACTCGGGAGTTCGTTGGCTTTTTTTTAGTCCCAGGCTTGGCACAAAGATTTATGACCCAAGTGTGACCACACTCGCCATCCATCACGATTAGTTACAATAAAATCTCTCTTCGTGTTTTTAAAAGCCCTTCGCGTTACATTCCATTATGCAGTTAACATCTCGCAGATGGTCAGGCCATTGTTCACCCGGGGAACCATTTTTTGATGTCTAGAAACTAAAGCAGGCAACCAGCACTTGACCTTCCCTGAGGCCCTGGAGACCTGAGTCCCTGGAGACCCGAGCCTGGAGCAGAGGAGAGAGAACAAAGGGGGGTGGGCGACACCCCCACACGGAGAGCCTGATTCATCCGCAAGAACTTGGCGGTCAGACTAGAAGGGGTGGACAGAGAGGATGTGCTCAGCCTCTTTACCTCACAAGAAGCTAACCTGGACGCTCTTCGGTACCTAGTGTACCTGGCCTGTCTGCTGTAAGCATCTGAACTAACTGCGCATGCATGCAAGCCTGAGATATGACACTCCCAGGGAGTCCTGCTCCCACCCGGCCTTCAAGCAGCATCCGCTTCAAGGTCCTGCTGGGGAAAGCTGAAAGGACAGTTGGGGAGAGCACCAGACCAGTGAGCTGCTCGTTCCACTGCCCACACAACCCTGGGCTCTACTAGCTGGGTGTGGTGACTGGCATAGCTTGCTAGGCTCTGCTCCCTGCTGAGTTTTCGGTTCGCTGTTTGTAGGGGGAGTCTGTGCACCCACGCCCAACCCCAAGGGGCAAAGTATAGAGCCCCGCCCCTTGACACTTGACCACATGACGTTATTTAACCAACTGGCATGAGGCAAGATGCCATGCTTTATGTACCCTCCCAGGATTCAGCTGGTTGTTGCTTTGCATTTGAAACTTGGGAGAGAGGCTGCTCCCTTGGGGTGGGTCCCGAAATTAAAAACTCCCAAGCAAGTCACAGCGACCCACAGCTGGCGCTGGAGGAAGTGCACCGTAAGCCGTGTTGTTAGCTGCGGAGATTCTCCGGGGGTCTAACCCCGAGAGTCCGAGAGGAGGGCTTCCTAGGACCTTCCCTGGAGGATGCTTCCACGCTCTGGACTTTCTCCACGGACAGTATCTTGGTTCCCAGGCATCTCTGTCCCTTTGGAGGTCTCTAGCTGACAACTGCACCCTGGCATCGGTGGCTTTCTGGTTGTACACTGCTCCTCACCCACAGCTGGACTGTGTGTTCACTGTGAAACCAGATTGCTGTAGCTGGATCTTTGGAGATGTCCCCAAAAGTTTCTTATTGAAAGCTGGGTCCTCAGGGCTATACTGTCTGCGGGGGTGGGCTTTGGGGGGAACGACCAGAGCTGTTAGTGGATCAATCCATTGGATTCTTGACTGAGAGGTGGTGAGGGCTCTGGGAGGTGGGGCCTGGTCGGAGGAAGTGATGCTCTGGGTATTCCTTTGAAGACAAACCTTGTTCCCAGCATAATCCCACCAGGAGGTGCCAGCTTGGCTCCACCACGGGTCCAGGAACCGTGGAGCCAGGCAGCATGGACTGAAACTAGGAGCGGAGATAAACCCCCGTTTGTGTGAACTCTCTTGCCACAGCAGCAGAACAGACTAGCCCAGATGAAAACACTTAGTTTCTGACAGGAACCCAAACACCATCCCTGCACACTGGCCCTGGGTGACCAGCTCTTCACATCGATTCTCTGTACCTGCCTTTTCTCTCTGCTGTGTGTGCTCACCCAGGCTTTCACTCTCCTCCTCTGCCTCGTGCCAGAGTTATACCAGAATGTTCCCCCACAGAGCGGGCCTTCCCCAGAATCGGTACAAAGGTTGCTTCCTCAGAGAGGCCTTCACTGCCCACAGGCCTTCCCAGGGCCCTCCATTTCAGTGCGCGGGGGCTCTGGCCACCACAGATGATTACCTTCTCTGTTAGGTTACTTCCTGTCTGTGCCCTCCTCATGAAATGAGTGACAGTTGCCTTCCTTTCATGCGTCTCCAGGGCCTGGTACACGAGTGCTTGATAGACATTTGCAAAAAAAAAACAAAAAACAAAACAAAACAAAAAAAAAAACTGTCGTTATACGCGCATGGACTCGAGTCAACCTTCTTATTTTATGGTTGAAGGGACCGATTCCCAAGGAGTTTGTGCCTGGCCAGGTCCTTAAATTGGCTGATGGCTAAGCCTGGAGGGAGCTTGGGTCTGCTGACCCCATTCCAAGGCTTTTCCTGACTACAGCATACCTCTTTTACGCCACCTCCAGATCGTTTGTCTCCTTTTCTTCCTTGTGCCTCTGTTTAATACCAGTAACATCAGAAACTTCTTCCCGAGGTCCTCTACACAGCCCTCAGTATAGCTTATGACTAACTCCTTTAACTCAACCTCTGACTTATGAAATTCTGGTCATGTTTCCATTCCCTGTTTTTAAAAGGATTGTAATAGTAAAAGCCAGCATTAAAAGGGGATGGAGAGGTAGCTCAGTGGTTAAGCACACACACTGATCTTGTCAAGGCCCGAAATTTGTTTCCCAGCCCCTTTTTGGGATGGTTCACCACCACTTGTAAGTCCAGCTCCAGGGGATCTGATGCTCTCTCTCTCTCTCTTCTGGCCTCTGCGGGCACTATCACTTACCACAGATGTGCATAGTCTCTCTCTGTGTCTCTGTCTCTCTGTCTCTGTCTCTGTGTATGTGTCTGTCTCTCTGTCTCTCTCTCTCTCTCTCACACACACAGAAAACTTAAAACAGAAAATAGCCAGCAATGTCTCTCTCTGTCTCTGTCTCTGTCTCTGTGTGTGTGTCTGTCTCTCTGTCTCTGTCTCTGTCTCTCTCTCTTTCTCTCTCTCTCTCTCTCTCACACACACACACACAGAAAACTTAAAACAGAAAATAGCCAGCAATCACTGAGTACTTGCATGTATGAATTTATTAATCTTCCCAGCAGGCAGCAGGCAGGCAGAGTTACCACCTTCATCTTTTACATAAGAACTGAAGACTCAGAGTGATTGGCTAAGTAGCTGCCTTTGTATCACTGTCTCCAAAATACCTGACTGAAGCGACTTAAAGATGGAAGAGCTTAGTTTGGTTTCGTGGTATTTTGGTTCACGTTGGTGGGAGATTTAATCAGTTCACTGCATTAGACGACAACCTTGAAAGGACTGCCCCTAGTGACCTAGACCCTATCTCCTAAAGACTCCACGGCCTCCTCAGTAGCGCTACCACCTGGGAAACAAGAGTTCAGAACATGAACCTATGTGGGCATTTCAGATTCAAATACCACAGTGACTCACTTACCCAAGACTGCAGAGTGGTTGGTGTTGATGTTGGCATAGCTGGGATATGGGCCCAGGCAGCCTGGCTCTGGACCCTGGACACCTTCCATGTGATCCTAGCCTGGTCAGTAGTCTAGTGGATTTCCCCACCAATAGCACACACTTATTCAACCAGAAACAGCACCATCAGCCAATATCTTGCAAGGAAGTAGCTGCATTAACAAAACCCAAGCACTATCACTTCCTTATTTTAAAAAGGCTCCTATGACATTAGGAAGAGAATAGCAGCTCTAGGGCCAGCCAGGCCTGTGACCCACGCCTTGGCTGTCACAACTGAGCATTGATTGAGTACCAGGTCCAGGGCCAGGAATTAGCAAGCACCATATCGTTTAACAGATGAGGAAGCAGCCTCTGGAAGATCAAGTCCATTGCAGAGCCTCTCAGGAGGAAGATGTGGTTAGTTTAGACGGTTCGATTCAAAGACACTAGTCCAGATGTTTAAGCACTCTGAATCTGATGCAAACTACCAGTTATAAACACACAGGATGGCCATGCAGTGTCTGGTACCTAGTCGGCAATCAGATGGCAGCTACCAATGCAAGGTGGTTCCACCACTGGGCACAATTGTTCTCTGGGTATAACTGCTGGGTTCAACTGTTAGGCAGATGTGGTTTCCAGGGACTCCTGAGAAAGAGTATCGATCCTCTAACGACCTGCCTAAATCACTGGAAAGCCATCTGCAAACAAAATGCCCTTGAGAAATCATCAGTTGTCACCGCTCCTTCACCTCGGTGGCCAGTGGTGTCAGACGGCAAACTTCATTCCCTAATGTGTACCCTCCCCCCTACTTCCTCAGGCACTCAGTGTGCTGGTTAACAGCGTGGGGACAGGATGTTAGCCTTTCCAGGCCTTCTGCCAGCCAGCTAAAAAGGAATGGAGCTCTGTGCTGACCCCCAAGAGCTCTGAACCCGATTGGTTTTCTGTAGGTCCTAATAAATGACGAGGGGGCTGAGTGTCTCCCTGCTCCCTTTGCAATCCCGTGATCCGTCTTGGGGATGCAGTGGTGCAGCTGGGAGCATGACCGCCTATCTCAGGCACTGAGCTCATCAGACCCTTCATCTCCTCTCCTCCTGGTCCCTCTCCTCTCCTCAACGATGCAGCCACCAGCTAAACCCCAGGACACCAGACTAGACGGCTTTGCTTGGAAAACACTAGAATTCTCCTCTTCATCTTTATCCATGGCAAATCCACTTCAGCAGTGCCTATGCCCAGCCTGCAGCCTGGATGCTGGCTGGGGGAGAGAGAATCCCCCACTCAGCTGCAATGATCCCCAAAAGCAAAAGGGAGAGGCTAATGTGCACCGGTTGGGGGAAACTTACCAAGGCACAGACTTCCTCGTGAGTCCAAATCCAAATCCAAATCCTTGTTTTTCTGGAAGGTAAAACTTAGTACAGAGAAGGGCACACTATGCGTGCAGATTTCAAGAAGGTTCTGGAAGCTAGTTCAGAACTGGAGGCAGGACCTGGCATAGACCAGAGCTGGGTGTCAGGAAATTGCTGGTGGGTTAAAGGGCAGAGACGGGTATGTGATGAAGCAGGAGATCCAGCCTCAGAGTGAGCATGTGTCCCGTTGAAGTGACCCAGTCCTGGGTCTTCAGAGGCCCAGGAGGACCCATGTACTTCCAACCACTGTAAGGCAGGGGCTCAGGGGACAAGAACCATTCTGATTCTTCTGAAGACTCAGGCCCTCAAAGTCCCATCATCTAAGAGAGATGAATGACTCAGAGTTTTGAGCTCCAATGCACTTTACTCTCTGGGGGGACCTTCGGCCAGTCAGAGAGTTGTCAAGGATCTCAGTCTCTTTCCTCAGAAGTGGAGATACAGGACAGTTCATTTTCTAGATCCTTCCAGCCCTGAATTCCAGCTTTCTGTTCCAGAATTCTGGAGCAAATGTGGTCTGATGTGGCTGCTTGGTGGGGTCTTTCTGTACACCCTGGTGCCCTGTGTTTCACACTGCATCTCCTCTTCCTGCTCAGCCTTGAATTCAGAGTTTAATTTTTAAAGGCCTTGGATTCTTGGCCAGTGCTCAATGAACCCCTGCAGGAAGGGCCTTGCGTGCACTCTGATGTCCCTGGCTGCCATCTCCAGGCGGCTATGTGGGAGACAGCCCTCTCTGCAGACTGATGATGGAAGGACCTACAGGGGACAAGGGTCCAGCATTTCTGGACTCTTGGCAGCTCCATGGGTGACCCTTGGGACAAAGTCTACTTTGGGAGGTTCCACTTGGCACTCATCCTGAAGTGAGTTCCCTCCCACTGCCACCCTTGCTCGTACACACTGGGAACTGGAGTCACCCAGAATCCCAAACTACACACCAGCCATTGGGAAAGTTGGCCAATGGCCGGGCTCTGGGGACCAGGGCTCAGCTATGCAGACTCCTTACACCAACAGCTGACTCTTAGAAAATTTGCCCTCATAAACGGTCAGCAGTGAGTCCTTTGAGCTGGGAACAAAGAAAGCAGGGCCTCCAGGAGGTAGCTTCTCCTCTGTCAGGATCATCTAGTCTTTGTTTCAGCAATGTGGGAGGAGAGAGAGGGGCCAGGAGTAGGCCCACGGCTTCTGAATGGAGGGAACCCAAGTGCCATATGTGCCCTGGGTCACCGGTACAGTGGTGCTATAGGGAGAACTGTCAGGGCCATTGTCCTTGCTGCAGAGCAGGGACCTAAGAGAAAAAATTGTTTCTCCATGGCAGGAGAGGTAAGTCCCCTGGAGCTAGGGAGGTGACTAGAAGCAGGAGAGGTGGAGTGAAGGGGGGTGGGGGGCAGTCTTGCATTGCCTGTGCTGACACACAGCACTGCTGTGGGAGACAGTCACACTGTCCCATCCCTCAGTCCCACGGCTCCAGGACAGCCACCCCTTAGGAAGGTCCTGCAGAGCTATAGAGCTGCGTGATACACATCCTGTCACCCCCTATTCGCCAGCCACGGATCCGCACCCCGGACCCCCAGTGAGGACAGGAAACAGCTGCTCCCTCATCCATGTCCCAGGGAGCATTGCTGAAGAGCTGTGGTGCCCCTGGTTGTCACTCAGGGCTAACAGATGCCTTCTCTCAAGGTGGAGGTGGAGTGGCCGGGGCACAGCTGAGCAGATGTCCCCCTGCTTACCCTGTAGAGCCACGAGTGTTACTAGATGCTGGTGCCGATGTCAGTTCTACTGAAGGCCTAATTCCAATGACACTATTTGAGGCTATATGGGTTCTCTAGAAGATGTGTAATTGTAACATTTAAATAGGAGTGTCTACTTCAAATACAGCAACAAGACAACAATTCTAGAGGCAGACATCCATGGCTCGGGGTGTGGCTAAGGGTGGGGCATCCTTTTGTGAGACGCTACTGTGCTGGGCTTTAAGGGTGCCATCCCTCAGACACTTCCCTTATTAAATTCTGATCTCGTGTCATTGGTGATGTAGTCCTTTGTTTCTCCCTATGTATAAGAGGCAAGTGCTCCTGGGAGGTCTTGCTCTTTGTGAGAACTCCTCCCTATGTATAAGTTGTGAGTGCTCCTGGGAGGTCTTACTCTTGCTAGCACAAATGAGTACTTTGGCTGGAAGAGGGGTCATCAGGAGGGGCTTTGGCAAAGGGTCAGGTGACACATGACGGATGAGGGAAGACACCAAATCCTCTATGTCACAATTTAGCAACTCTGCCTCTTTTATATTAGAGTGAAAGTGAATTAGCCAGTGGGGATGTTGGGAGACTGTGGGACAGTGACAACTATGAGTTCATATGCACTTGGCAAAGAAAAGACCAACCAATCAACCAACCAACCAACTAACCAAGCGACCAACCAACCCACCCACGTAACCAATCAAAAACGAAACAGCTGAGGAGAAACTGGGGCCAAAATACTGTTTCCCTTTGTAGTAGCAGGATGAGTGGTATTTAAAGCAACCAGACAAACATGGCGAGCTGAAAAACGGGTGCTGGATGGATGCAGACATGTCAGAACCCTCTGTGCTGCAGTGGGAACAGCATTCTTTTGGACCCCCAGCAAACACGGATCACCATGTGACCTAGCAATGCTTGAGTCCGGCTATACACACAAAAGAACTGGAAGCAGAGACGCCAATGTTTGCACAGCTGTGCTTTAGAGCGCCGTTCTTGACAGTAGCCAAGAAGTTACCAAGTGTTCCATCAACAGATAACAGAAGGAACAAAGCGTATCACACACACACACACACACACACATGCCGTGGAATACTATTCAGCCTTTAAAAAGAAAATGTCTGCTTCATGCCACCTGGCTGAATCCTGAAGACATGACGCTAAGTGAACAGTGTCAAACACAAAGGGACAAATACTGAGTGAGTCACCTCAAACTCTTAGAGACAAAGGGCAGAGCCATGGTCCCCAGGGGCTGGATGGGGGAAGCAGCAAGGAAGTCATTGTTTTATGAGTACAAAGTTTCTGCCTCGGGACGTAGAAAGTTCTGGAGCTATAGCGTGGTAATGGTTGCATGGCTTTTGTGGATGCATTTAATTCCACTGGATCTGTATACTTTAAAAAAGGAGGGGGCTCAGCGGGCAAAGGTGCTTGCTGCCAAGCCTGAGAACCAAGCCCATGCCCTGGAACCCCTACTGTGGTTCCACAAGTTGTCCTCTGACACCAACACCTGTCTGTGGCATCTTAAGCAAATGCTAGTTAGGACAACATATTTACAGCTCCCCAGTATGATGCTTGCTGTGTCTTGCCAGTGTATCCAGTAGCCTTATTTATATTTGTGTATATATACACATATTTTTCAAGTACACACACACACACACACACATATATATATATTTATATATATTTCCTTCCTATTTATCCCCTCATGACTTGGGTTTCCTTCTGTTTCATTTTCTCAGCTCATTCCACTCTTTCCCCCAGGAATGCTCCTGAACATTCCTTCACTCATCCAGTAAGCACATAAACGAATGTTTCCTGGGTGCCACATGCTTTCTAGATGGCAGAGACAGCAAACAGGACAGGCAGAAGTCCCTGTCTATGCAGAACGGTTGCAAACAGGACAGACAGAAGTCCCTGTCTGTGCAGAACGGTTGCAGTTAGCAGCACGTGCAGACGTGCTGGAGGGCGGGGTAGAGCGGGACTTCTCAAGTCCGCATGCGCATGACAGATCCGCCCCTCTGCACACTGCCAGCCTGCTTCCGGCAAAGCTTCATGGCACCCTCCTGCCTGTCCACAGACATCATTCTTGCTTGCTGTTCTCCCCAAACGCCATCCAAGCTCATGGAGAAAATGCAGGTGTTCAGTACAAACCCTAAATCTCCACAAAAATTATGTTTAGTATGCTAAAAAGATGGGTACTTGGGCCAGAGAGTTGGTTCAACAGTTGACAGCGCTGGCTTCTCTTCCCGGGTTAAATACCCAGCAACCACATGACAGCTCATAACTGTCTGTAACTTCAGTTCCAGGGACCCAACACTCTCACACAGACATATGTACAGGCAAATCACCAATGCACATGAAGCAAAAATAACAAATAACATAAAAATGAAAATTGTTTTAAAAAGATGGATTCTTAAGTGGATTTGAGAAGCTGGGTTTGCCTTTGCCTGGTGCTCAGGCAATGAGATTAGTGGTAGGTGGAGAACTGTTTCCTCACCCCATTCACAAAAATGGTGAATTAGAGATCTAAAGGTTGCCAGGTGGTGGTGGCACATGCAGTACTCGGGAGGCAGAGGCAGGTGGATCTCTCTGAATTCGAGGCCAGCCTGGTCTACAAAGCGAGTTCCAGGACAGTCAGGACTGTTTCAGAGAAACCCTGCTAGAAAAAAACAAAAACAAAAACAAAAACAAAAAACCAAGCCAAAAAAAGAAAACAGCGAGATCTGAAGGTAAGAATACATAAAACAAGAAGCATCAGAAGAAAACAATTTTTTTTCTCCACACAAAACACAATTTGTGTGGAGAGCTTGAAAGATAGAAATGAGAAGCAATAATAGAAACACTAAGAAATCTGACACTAAAAATCACATGCTTGTATGTGATAAGAGATACCACGTATCTGATAAAAATAAAGCAAACAGGGGGAGGTGGTGAAATCTGGAGGAGGGGAGGGAAGGGGAACTGGGATTGGTATGAAAAATAAAAATATATAGCGTTAAACAAAAAAAAAATAAAGCAAACAGCAAGGGGAGACGGTACTTAGCAAACACAGGAATGATGAGAAAATATGCCAAAAGCCTCCCACAAATCAATGAAAATGAATATTTTAAACGTCAAAGGCTGTAAACAAGCAAGCCCCAAAAGCAGAAACTGAAATGGTCATAAACCATGCTGGAAGATTTTCTTAGCGTGTCTTTCTTGAATCTAGTGTAGATTATGCCAGCTTCAGTGTGACCTATAAACCCGGCCCTTCTCTGACCGCCATAGCAGGGGACTCATGGTGGCTGCAAGCAACAGGTTTATTTGGGGGGAGTTGAAGTACTGCCTGACCAGAGCCAGGAGTCTGGGATGCTGACACAAAGACAGATGTGAGGCAGGAGGCAGCTTTGGGGTAGACAGTTTGCTGAGAAGCCAATTTTGGTCGTTGCTATGGACGACGGTCTAGAAGGACCAAGACCGAAGCCAGTGGGCCGTGAGAAGGGCTCCCAGACTGAGGCCCACGGAAGAGGTGACCAGCCGCTCACAGCCTCTCGTTAACACCCAGGATGCGTAATCACTCAGGGATAGCTACACCACAGAGTATCATTCTGTAGCCCAGGCTGGCCTGGAACTCTCTGCATAGCCCAGGCTGGAGAGGATTTGTGATCTTCTTGCCTTGGCCTTTGCAGTGTTGGGATCATAGCCACCATGCCTGGCTATTTTTCCAGTCTTGAAGAAAGAGCCCTCCCTGGGTAGTATGGCTCCCTATGTGTTTTCCTGTGCAGGAGACACTATGATAAAAAGAAATCTAGAAGTGTATGGGGTACTGTTTGGAAAGGTATTAGACCCCCAAATAAATACAAATGAACTATCTGATGCCCTATAAAACATATCTTTCCACATTTACAGGCTTCCTACTGGAAGCCCCCAAACTGTCTCTGGAACCCAGCAGACCACTCCTGATGTGATGCCTTGTGGTGGCACACACTGACTTCCTCGGCAGTCTGGTCACACTGTCAGTCAATAATGTTGGCACCTCCTCCAGAATCCCTCCTCTACCCTGACTCAACTATTGCTGAGCGACAGTGGGTCCACAACAGGAAGAAAACAGAGCAGGCTGAAAGGAAACAAGTCAAGACACAGCCAATTTCCAAATTTAAAATTATGTTTGAAAATTGTCCCCTTTAATACAGGATGGTGCTCTGGCCCTGAGGGGTATGGATGTGATGTTTAAAGTTCCTGAGAGGCGGCTTCCTCAGGTAGCCCCCAGTTTACCCTGGAGGTTGAGAAATAAATGGAAACAAAAATAATTGACCGCCTTTGCAGTTAGCTGAACCCAGCAGCAGTCCCTAAATAGCTTTCGCCTTCCTGGAGCTTGTGGTCCTCGTAAAGCTACAAGATGCGTTTCAAAGCTATGAATTTGCTAAATAGAACTTCATTTCCTCTTCTTATTAGAGGTAATTAAATTTATTAGACGTCAGTAAAAGCCTTGTAAACAGAAAATATGAATGCTTATAAAAAGTCTGCCCTTTCTTTTCAACCCAATAATTAAGATGCAAGGAGGGAGCGGCTAATATCGGCTTGTAATTTACGAGGTGCCATTCAACCCTGAATCCGCGACAGACTGCGGAGGTATTAAACACCGAAATGAAAATAATACCCACTGAAACACATTATTTATTAAGTACATAAGCACTCAGAAATAAACACATCGCAGAAGAACTCGGTGTGTCTGGTGGCAACAGTGTATATACATCACCTCCTGCGGTGCATTGATTACCCACTGAGTCAGTTTCTTAAATCAAAGTCAGGCTTGCTTACGTGCAAACTGCCAGCCGCAGTCTGCAAGCCCCGAACTCACTCCACCTTCGCCTTGATAGCGGCTTTCCAAGACACGACAGTGTTACTGTTTTTAACCTTCCCCCAAAAGAAAAGAACGCCCCAGCAGGCGTCTGGAGAGTCTAAAAGCTACAGCAACAATTAAAAAATTGTGATGAAACCCCATGCCCGCACCCTGGTCACATGACTAAAGCCAGGGGACCTGGGGGATGTGGACCACAGCACATTTGACATCTTTGCCAGCCATCCAGCTAAAATGTGGGCTTGAATATCTAGAAAAATGATCTCACAGAAACTTTAGAAACTGCATTTCATTGACTCAGATTCCTTTTTTTTTTTTTTTTTTGCCTGTTTTTTGTTTGTTTGTTTGGGGGTTTTGTTCTTTGTTTGGTTTTAGATTTTTTGTTTGTTTTTCGAGACAGAAAGGTTTCTCTGTGTAACCCTGACTGTCCTTGAACTTGTTTTGTAGACCAGGCTGACCTTGAACTCTGCCTCCTGAAAGCTAGGATTAAAGGCCTGAGCCACTCAACTGCTGGTTGAGATTCCTCTCATTTTAAGGTGTGCCATTACCCACTGCATCACAAAGACAGGGAAAATAAGAAAGAACCAATTAAAGTGGTTGAGCACAAGCTGCCACAAGAGGTAGCCTGATATCAGAGATGTCAGAACTGAAAACAACAACAACCCCTCTAGAAGCCACAAGACACAGTCCACAACCAAATACACTTGAGTCAACAATTAAGGTCAGTCTGAAAACTCATATTTTGGTTTGGGCATATGAGTAATGTTTCAATAGAGATGCTTTTGCAAATATTGTTTGGGGGTTAATGTTGAACACTAAATTTCAGTTTTATAGAGGGTGGTGAAAGGGGGCTTGGCTTGAGGCACTACTGAAGAGAGCAATGACAGTTCCAGCAGGGTTTGGAGAACAGGTCTTGGGGGCACCTTAAACAGGGAGCCAGAGTGAATGGAGTTAGGGGAGGCAGAGAGGACCACGGAAGGTGAAGTCAGAGGGGCTAGAGCAAATGTAACCATTTCCTCTGGTCTTATATGAAAATATAAGTATTGAAAAATACTCTTTCTAACTTGGGAACAAGTTTGTCCTTCACTCTAAAACCAACCTTGGTAGCTTCTAGAATGGTTAAGAACCAACCTTCTGGGATTGGAGAGATGGCTCAGTAGTTAAGAGCACTTGTTGCTCTTGCAAAGGACCAGGTTCTATTCCCAGCACCCACACAATGGCTCACAACCATTGGTAATCCCAGTTCTAAGGGATCCAACAAGCACACACACGTGGGGCACATACATGCACTCAAGAGAACCAGCCGCCATTCACTTGGCTGCTATTTCCTTGAAAGGTCCTTGTAGATGCAGCCCCTCCTCCAGGCCCATCCTCCCCTGGTTCTGAGGGAACTGGAGGCAACTGAAGTCTCCTAGCTGGCAAGACATGGACTTCTGAGCTGCGCCTTTGCTTTTTATCTGGGACCGAAAAATCATTTCCCCTTATACAGTAACACACAGACAGAAGCTATCCTCTCCAATGAACTACCCTACCACCCAGCACCAAAAACCAACCCAAAACAAAATGAGCAATAACAAAACAGTACCCAAGCATCAAAAAGCTAGGGTTTTGTCCACAGTAACAGTCAACACTCCTGGGCGATCGCCATGGATCTTGCTGACCTTGGTGCTTTTTTCCTTCAAGCAACTCTGTGCTGTTGGTGCCAGGAGCAGCCCTGTTTTGTAGAAGGGAAACAGGGGTACGGAGAGATTGGTCAACTTGCCCACAGCCTACTGCTGCACATGAGCTTATAGCAGGGCCCTGGAGTGTGGGCGTGCTGCACCCGACATGCAGGAATCTCACCACAGTGCAGCAGGGCGCTCCCACAACACTGTGTCAAGTTTTATAGGAAGTTACAGGGCTAGGGATAAAGCTGAGGTCAAGTGCCTGCCTAGTGTTCACAAGGCTGGCTTTCGTCCTCAGCACTGCAAATAAACAAATTAAAAGAAAAAAAAAATAACACTCTGTACCACTGGCTTCTCCTCAGCAATCCAGAAGGCCCCACGTGTTTGCACCCCACCAGATGTGTTGCCATCACTGTGGCTAAAGTGATAACCACTATTGTAAGTGTGTGGTGATATTCCAGTTTATTTTTAATTTTTATTTCATGGGTGCTTTGTCTGCACGCATGACTGTGCGCCTCGCGTGTGTCTGATGCAGTCAGGTTTAGGTCAGAAGGGGGCATCAGATCCCCTGGAACTGGAGTTACAGACAGCTGGGGGCTACCATCTGGATGCTGGGAATTCAACCCAGGTCCTCTGCAAGAGCAGCCAGTGCTCTTAACTGTGGAGCCGTCTCTCAATATAGTTTGAATCTGCGCTGATGGCTAACATGTGTGATACTCTCCTCGTGCTCAGGGGCTCCCTGCTGATCCTCTTTGGCAGAATGTCTGAGTAGTTGCTCACCCAGTGCAGAGCAGACAGTGGGAAGCAGACAATGCCATGCCTGTTTGTGCTTAAAAGACACATGGTGCTGTGGGTCTGCCCCTTGCTGGTATGGCTGTCTCCATAGCATTGCAGAGCTGCCCAGTAGCTCTGCCCGCATGGCGCTGTGGCACTGTGGATTTGCGCCCTCCACCTTGTCCCTAAGCTCCAGTCCATGTTACCCAAGGTATCCTTTTGAGTGTGTTTGCCCAGCACAGACAACCCGAGTCTCCAATGAACTATTCCCAGTGTGGCTCCACTATCCAAGGGGCCTGGTGACTTGGGCCAGTGGGGTGTGCATCAGTTTTGGGGATCAAAGCCCAGCACCCCTAGCAGTGACACTGGGATTTCTCACTCCCCTGTCTGCCTCTCCTGGCCAAAGCAGTTTATCTTTGGTAGTTCTATCCCTGGAGCTTTGCTGGGTCTGGGTCCATATCCTGAACACAGTGTGGCATGGTTGAGTCTCCACCCAACAGCAGGACTCTACTTGTACCTTCCTGAGTGCTTCCCCGGCCCCGTTAATTCTAGATCCAACCAAGACCTTCTGTAGACCTCTGCGCCCCGACCACTGGCTCACTCGCCAGGACTCTCCTCCCAGTACCTCCTCGGGCAATTGTTCATGAAGATGCTGACCACGTTTGTCCCAGCCCCATCGGCTCTCAGCCTGATTTTCTTAACCCTGCCTAGGGTCTGCCGTGATCGTGGCCTCCTTACCTGACCCTACGTCAGAGCCCCTGGGGAATGTGGACTATGCAACAAAGCAGGCGCCGTGGGAGCCAAAGGTGAGGGGTGTGTTTCAGGGATGGACAAAGGAATTGGGCTGAGTTCAACAACCTTGTGGGCCACAGGCAGAAGGTCAGGAGAAAGGTCAGGGGCTTTTGAAAGCAGGGAGTAACTAACCAGGTTAGTTTGGTACCATCAACTAATAAGCCGATGAGTATTTATTGAGCACCTGTTACCCATCAGACAAAGCCCGAGCCCTCCAGGAATGTTAGTTCCACTGAATAGCTTTGGAGATATGAGATGAGGCATTAGTGTGGAATGGGACCAAATAGAAGCAAATATGTGGCTCTGTAAGCTTGCCCTCTAGTATTTGATAATTTAATATGAAGATCACATTTGACAGGCCACGTATTCGGAAACACTTCGGCAACAACAAGTGAAAGTGATCAACATGGTGACTTCTGTGACTCAAAAGCCGCAGTGGAAAGAGAGGCATTGTGGAAGGCAGATGGGGCAACCCTGGAGAGTCTGGGGCACCATGGAGACTGAAGAACAATACACAGGGCACCATGATGCCCAGAACAGGGCAGCAGGGAGAGAGGCTAAGTTTACATTGCTTATTCCAAGTGAGCAATTTGGAATTTCTAAACCTAAATGTAAAAACTGGGGACTTTCAGGCCTGACCACTTGGTTTGGATAACGACATGGTGTGCTCTTCCCTGGGGGAAGACTATTTCTCTCACTCCCAGCATTCCTTAGTTGACTATAGTTCTTTGTGTAGGATTGAGGCTTCCTGGGATTTCCCACATCCATTTTAGCTTGTCTCTTATCTATTGTTCAGTTCATGTTTAGGCAATCATGTTGGTGAGACTATTATGTGTACACTGTACTTATATATTTAGGGATATGTATGCATATATATATGCATATGTGCATATATATGTATGTATATATATGCATATGACAATGATTAAAAGAAAAAAAGAGGCCAAGCATTTGAAATAGAGAAAAGAGAAAAGAGGGGTATATGGGAGGGTTTGGCAGGAGGAAAGGAGACGGGGAAATGATGTGACTATATTATAATCTCAAAAAGTAAAAGAAGGAGGAGGAGGAAAAGGAGGAAGAAGAAGAAACATAAGTTGGGGCTTATGAGTAACAAGTCTAGCCCATAGTTAGAAGCAGATATGCATCACGTGCAGTGTGCCACGGCTGTAATCCCAGCACTCAGGAAGCCCAGGTGGGTGGGAGGATCGTGAGTTCAAAGCTAGCCTGGGCTATAGAGCAAGCCCGTGTCTCAAAAGAATAAAACAAAACTAAGAGGGCTGGAGAGATGGCTCAACGGTTAGGAGCCCTTGGCTGCTCTTCCAGAGGTCCTGATTTGAGTTCCCAGCAACCACATGGTGGCTCACAACCATCCGTAATGAGATCTGGAGCCCTATTCTGGTCTGCAAGCATATATGCAGACAGAGCACTGTATACATAAAACATAAATCTTAAAAAACAAAACAAGAAGAAACACCCAACAGAACCCTCTTCCAAAATAACACCAAAAGCAGCAACTATGTGTCACTGATCATTTCTAATACCACACAGTCAGCCCTGGTTGCTACAGAGCACAGGTACACATACCCTGGAGCATTCCAGAATGAGCTAACCACTGGAAGCATTACAATCCTTGAGCTCTGACAACAGGGGTCTCAGAAGGCCAGGCTTCAGCCTGCTTGTCTGTAGGGACCCCTCCTACTCCCACACACACTGTGGTGGGGGCAAGCTGTGTGTTGGGGACAAGCTGTGTGGGACAGAAAGCTAAGGTGGCTCTCTGCCCTCTTGGCGTGATCTCTGCGGCGACACTCTTCCTAGCTCAGTTCACTTTAATTCAGACGCGTCCTCTGTCTGCCCTGCTCCTTGGCTGCTCTGCATTGCTCTCCCCCATTTCTTGGTGTGAGTATTTTGGTGCAGCTACTATGAATACATCATCATAATTTACATGCACCGAACAGTTCTTACGAGCTGGGCATAATGTTAATCACTTAACACATATGGTCACAAGTGACCCAACAATCCACCGAGCTAGTCTTTGGTCAGTGCTGTCTGCTCTAGACCTGTACTGAACATGTGGGGCTCTGTGGGTCCCACCCACTCAACCCTGCCGCAGTAGGGAGAAGGCAGTCTTCTGTGTAGACGTGCAGTGCAGCCATGTCTTAATAAAGTTCTGTTTGATCAAAACACTCCTGAGCTGGATTTATCTGAGAGCCGTGCTCCTCTGAGTGCTAGAGATTTTCCTCTTGTCTCATTTGCTTGCTCTGCCATCCATCATTTTGTGGTATGGGGGGGAGGGGTCAAATTTGGGCTCCGAGCATGCTGGGCAAGGTTTTCTACCAGTGAGCCACATCTTCTCTCCTTTAGTTTTTAAATTAATATTTTGAGGCAGGGTCTCTCCTGCAAAGTTTCTGAGGCTGGCCTTGAACTCACCCTGTAGCCTAGGTAGGTCCTTCTCACACCTGTGGCAGGGATGGCATCAGGCTCAACAACTCTGCCATTCCAAGTGATAAATCTGGATTCTTGGAATTCTAGATCCTGAGTCATGAACACACACCTCAGGGGCTCACTCAGGCAGTAAAATCTTACCCAAGTCCCATGGGCATTTGTGGCTAAGGACAAAGCAATTAGTGACATATAAATTGCTTTTCAGGCTGACAAAACTGCTCCTTTCTGAGCCAGAATTGAAAGGAAAAAGAGGCCATTCCATTAAGGGACCCCGAATCACTGTCTTCAATAAAACACAGGTTTGTGTGGGAGCTTGAATTCAAAAGTATTGTTCCCCAGGTCCACTAAACACCGGAAACTTGAAACCCGATTTACGTCACCCACATTAAATCACCCAATTTCTCCCATCTAGGCTTCACTTGCCCCATCTTTAAAATGGGCGTAATGCATAAGTACTTCTGCCTGGGATGCTTGCCCTTGCAAATAGGGTGAGGACCCTCTTCTGCCAAGCTGCTCCTTGTCCCGTCTCAGGCCCTGTGTCACAAGGCAAAGGAGAGAAAGCAGACTGGCTGACTGAGAAGGTGGGGTTCAGGGCTCTCGCTGCTCTTGCGTTTATGAAGGAACCAGCAGGTGTCTGCTAGTTGGATCCATTTTAGTAAAGCAGAAAGAATTGTCAGTGCTGGAGATATGCTGCACCGGCTGCTCCCTTACCCTCTGCCAAAGACCCCTTACCCTCTCCCAAAGACCCTTGAACTCCACAGGCAGGCTGGATGAGGCTGTCCTCGATCCAGCCACGGGAGTCTCAGCTTGCCTGGACAGGCTCTTGCTGACTGTGTGCATTTCTAGACTCATGTCCACGCGGGCCTCGGCAGGGCTTCATGTTTTCAGAAAGCTCTTCTCCCTTGCCTCTCATTCGAGGCCCTCGGCAGGAATCCGCCTCCCTTCTGCACACACAGCTCGCTCAATGGGAACAAAGAAGTGGGAGAAAACTCTGGGGGAAAAAAGTAAGTAAGAACCCCACCCAGGCTAAGCCTCTGGAACTCCACCAGGGGCCACATGGCTTTGAAAGCTATCCGCAGTGCTTTCTGGTCAAATGAAAGCAAGCTTCTCACGGAGGGCTGCAGACAGCAAATGGGGCCAGAGTCATACACAGTTAGTTTCAAACTTATGTTGCTGCTCACGGGGAGAAATCAATGTACAGTATATTAAAAACAATCACTGCAGCCCTTAAATGATCCGATAGTTTAGCTTTGAATGCATTCGAGCTAATGGGGGCTTTAATGGCTTCTGACAGATCATTGCATTGATCAAGGGGCATGTATGAAATACACTGCCTACTAAACTCTGTTTTGATTTTGTCAAAAGAAAACTAAGCATCCATGGTAAACAGGGTTTGATTGTTCACATAGTCCCTGGGATGCCTCTCAGCCTGACCCTGGCTGCAAGGAGTAGAGGGGGAGAGAGGGAATCCTGTATACCTGCCCCAGCTCTAATCACGGTAATCAAATGCAACTCACTGTCAGAAGGGTTGCTGAGTGCGGAGATGGAAGGAGGGGACCAGGGGCCCTGTTTCCATGGTGGGTGAGTTACCAGCCGCAGGTTTTGCTGCTCTGAGAAACCGATTCATCGCTTGAGGGGCTTGGGGATTGCTTGGTCCCCATCCTTCATTTGAAAGGAAAACTTAGGTTATGAGTTGGGGACAGCCATTTTGCCAAGGAGCAGATGGAAGCGCAGTCACTTTCCCTGCAGTGTTTGAGGTTCTAGGATAATCTGATGAAGAATGGAACACAAGTGGGCCCAGCTTTGGTGTGTTGTCACAGGGTATATGGAGTCTGAAAAACAACAATAAAAAACTCAAGAGTAGCCCTTAGCGTACTCCTCATGGCTGCTCGGAGAGGTGGGCTTGCTGCTGGCGAAGCCTCCAGAGTGAGCCACTTGCCCCCTGCCTTGCGTGGTCAGAAGCGAGACATGTTCCGGGGGCACTAGCAACACTCTCTGTGTATCTGCATGGGCTTGGGTCTTTATGATGACATCTCCCTAGGGGGAAGAAATCATACAGAACACAGGACCAGTGGGCTTAAGCATGAGGATCCCTCTGTCTTACAGATGTCCTTGTGTTGAGAAGGGCCAGAAGGTCACTTCAATACTGGGATGGTGAAGAGTGGGATGGTTGCTGACCCCCCCCCCCCTTTACATCTTTGCAGAGCTACGAATGAACCTCAGGGTCCCCATATGCTAAGCAAGTGCTCTGCCACTTAGCTACCTGTCCAGCTCCATGGATGATCTTTATGTGACCATGCAAGACCATCACATGGTCATCAACCAAGAGGGCCAGATGACCCAAGTGCTTGGTTCAGAACCACTGTACGTTTGAGAAAGCAGCTCTCAAAGAGCAGACTTGCACTGGTCTAAGGCTACCACCTCCGCAGGTTCAAAACAAAGGGAAAGAAAACCCAGGCTGCAAGCCCCTCATTTGTAGCGGTGCTGGATTTGGTCAGTAGCTTTTGTAAAATTGATGAATTTTGTCTAAAGGCAAGTGCAGGCAGGCAAGCAGATCTGTATCTGCTGTGATCCATTTAGCCCGACACATATGTGCGGGGAAGCTGCTTCACCTCGATTCCTGCAGGACTGATGAAAAGTAAATGCGAGCAAAGCCATGCACTGCGTCATTGGAAAAGAATCACCGAGTCTAATGGTGGGAGTTAATTAATGCTTCCCTCCCCCGAAGCGGGCTGACCCTGGTCCTTAGGCATCCGAGTCAATAAACAATTGTTGTGCACAGGCCATCCATTAGAAGGTGAGGCAGGAATGTTTTTAAGCAAATCTGAAATTGCCAGGGGTGACCTAATCCTGCTGCAGTAATGGCAGTATGGAGGAATCATTTTTCGTACCATCTCATTTATAAGAAGTTCCAGGCCATCTGCTGAGAAAAAAGAAAGATGGAAGCTGTGAAGAGCGACTGGGATAAACATGTGCTGGTGGCATTCTCTTCTCCTTAAGCAAACTGTAGCTGGCTGCTGCGCTCGCTTTCTTGGTGACTACTGACTATTGGTTGGGGCGTTGTCGATTATAGTAACTGACAAGCGCTGAGTGATTACTGTGGTCCGATGGGACTCACTGACGGCGCCTGACTGCGGGGTGTGGGGCATGGCCAAGTGCTAGCCCACATCTCCATCTTCCTCTACTTGGTCAGTGGGGACTGGATTGCAGAGGAAAGCCATTTGCCTGAATCACAAAGCAAGGAGTTTGATGTCAGCTAATTGGGTTCACAATAGCCTGTGCTTCCTGAAGACCCGTGCGTGCTAGCCCTGCCTGCCGAATTTTACCTGCATGGGAACTTGCATGCCCTTCACAACCTGCTCAGGCAATAGTAACGTTACTACACCTTCCATTTGTAGACAAGAGGTGTGGAAAATGTATGTAGCCTTAGGGTCACACATCCACAACTAGTGCAGACCCAGAAAACCTGTACCCAGAAGCCTCTACTGCCACTCAGGACTCAGGTTTTGGGAAATCAGATGTCAACAGAATAGATGGGCATGTGCCTAAAGGAAAACTAGCTTCCAATGTTGGAATATTCAAGCTAGATAGCAGAAAGAACCTGTGTTGGCAAGGTTCTAAGGGGAAAGTGAACCATATGGCGAGAAGAGGAAGTCAGAGATTATGGACGTGTCTGCTTGGGATTATGGCCAGGCTGCAGCAAGGAGTCTTGGGAGGACATTCTGCCTGGTTGTCCCACACACAACAGACATGGGAATGGGCCCTTGGGTCCCTTTCCTGGAGTCACCAGCACGCTCTGGAGTCTATCCAGATCTCTCCGTGTCTCAGGGCAGCAAGAGTCCTTCCAAACACCGCCGCAGCCCCGGGTGCCCTTGTCCCCTTTCAGAAGTCATTATGGCAGGCCTGCCTTCTCTGTCCTCTCAGAGCTGCCTGCTCTCTGTGGCTTTCCCAGCAGTCTCGGTGGCAGTCATTACAGCCCGCCTGTGCCTTCCTCCCTCTCTATGGTTGTCAAATTGATTTCGCCACCTCGATACCTATGGCTCCCAATGAAACTTAATTAAAAATACCATTTAATCACAGAGTAACAAAGGCAAACTGGATAAACGGCATTACCACTTCAGCGCCTTTTAATCCGCGCCGCTTCGCTCCATCTGAACCTGTTTGGATGAGAATTGCCTTTTCAAATCAGAATCCCCTTGTCTTCCATGCACTCGCCTCTGACAGATCCCCAGAATAAACAGTATTTAGCGTGGCATGGATCCAAATGTATGCAATTTGCCCAGTGGTAAAATCAGCCTTAACTAGAGCAGGCAAAAAAAAAAAATAGTTGCACTGGAAAATACCTTCCCTGGAAACGTATACCAAGCCTGCGCCCCAGCATTAGGCAGGGCCCATGCAATCTCATTTATGGCACCCCTCCACTCACTTAGTGATGGATTTAGAAGCTTATTACTAAAATTGTGTCATGAGCCATGCCATGACCCCGCTCTTTTCTGTCTAGAAAATTCTGTCAGGCAGGAGACTGCTGGGGAGAACAGGAATAGGATGGGCCATTGTGGGTGCTGCTCAGCGTGGCCTCTGCACACCGGAGGTGGCTGCCTGCATCCTTCCCACCACATGGAATTCCTGGCTGCCAAGATGCTCCCTAGAATTGGGCCTGTAGGATCCAGGTACTAGTCGGAGCAATGATCAAAAGCATAAACTATCTCATCAAGTTGTCCCCACCTGTCCTGTGGAAAATCCTCCACATTTCCCAGGGAATACTGCTTCTGTCTCTGCTCTAGTGGGGATGGCAGGACTCCCCTGGCTTTCTCTGCCTGGGCTACAAAAGCCCTTTTCCTTCCTTGAAGCGCCTTGCAAGGGCTCCCAACCTTGTAGATTTTGTGACTGCTATCCTTTCTTCTGGAAAGGTCTTCCATACTGCCCCTGGATAATTTACCCTTCTCTTCCGTTACTGGTCACTAGTTCCCCTCCACGCCCCACCTAGGTGTTTCCCTTCCAAGCACAAGGGATGATCTTGCCACAGCATTGGTTTCGTGTCTGTCTCCCCATGACAGTGTAAATTCCTTGGAGCACCTGGGAGACAGATTGGTGGTAGGATCAGACCTACGGCTCTCCACACCGCTAGGGTCTGAATAGAGGAAGGCCAAAGTCCCTGAGGGTAGTACATCTTTTAGACCACTTTCCTCAAGTGGGCTGTAACCTGTCAGCCAGGAACGACTGGTAGGAAAGCAGGGAGGAGCTACTGGAGGGTGTGAGAACTACCTCCATCAACCCAGCAAAGCCCCCAGCCCCGCCCCGCCCCACCTGCCCACTGGCATGCCAGGAGACAAGCACCACAGACGCTCTTTGGTTTCTCATCTTTGAGTTCTTTATTGTGTATGAACGGGTGCACACAGCACAGCGGTACAAGCGGAGCATGAACACAGTTCAACGGGAGGAACACATACTGAGCACTGGACACTACTGCTTTCTACTAAAGGGTGTGAGCAAGCAGGTTCAGAAGGCGCTGCTGGGGGAGCATGTTTACAAAATGACGACAAGGAGTAGCAGGGTCGTAGCAGAGCATAGGGATCACAGCCACTGCCAAGCCACTGTGAGACAGAGACCCAGGAGCTCACAGGTGTTCTGACTTCTAAAGAGAATGCAGACGTTTTTATTTTATGTGGACTCTCCCAATTTTTTAATTTTGGCACCTAATGGAATACAGCACAGAAGAAACATCATGGGGCCTAATAAGCAAGAGCCTGACAGCTGGTGGTGGTGGGCCAGCCTGTGACATCAGAAGCCTACCCCTTACTTAGGTCATTTCATTTCATCTGTGGCAGTTCCCTCTGAGAATGGACCTTACCCCTCTATTAACGAGGAAGCTGCAGTCCAGTGACAAAAGGGGCCAAACCAAAGCCTAAGAGACTCGGATCCCTGCACCAGGAAATTCAACCTGCTTTGTGAAATGCAGCTCCTGTGGCTAATTCTGGGCCGGAAGGCACCTCAGACAGAATCCTGACTGCAGCAAAAACACTGTTGTTTGTGTACCCCTCCACACACAGAAGGTCCCAACCAATACAAGAAAGTCATAGACTGAGGGAAGAGGCTAGCTGCTGTCAACATGTCTGGAGCCATGCCTCAGGCCAGCAGAAAGAGGCGTGGGCCAGGAGACACACGCAGCCAAGGACCCCAGCGGGGGAGGAAGACCACTACGGCCAGCTCACATAACAGCACTAACACGCATCGCATGTGGAGCTAGGTATGCGAGAAATTGCTTCAGGTCTGCAGCTGGGTGATGCCACTTAACCTGCACCCTGAGCAGCTGACACTTTTAACACCTCCCACCACACAGATGAGAAAACTGAGATACAAGGACATGCAAAGGTCACAGAGTGAGTGGGAAAAATGTAACCCTGGCACTTGGAAATTAGAATTCAGGCTTAACAGCTCCACATAGCCTGTGACGCTCTGGCATCACTGGGGTGGGGAGTTGGATCCTTCAAGTTCCCATGCCACCTGTCAGTACCCACAAATGGGGGAATTCTAAAAGAAACACTAACTCCATGAAATAGTGCCTATAGGGCTGGCCTCTGCCATTGGATCAGGGAAGCCCCGTAGAGCCAGGATGTGGCTACTTCCTTTGTTGTCCCTTCCTCTTCCTGTACAGGGCTCACAGTCAGACCCTCACTGAGTTTTGTCTCTGAGGAGGGAAGAGGTTACTGTTCAACAATTGCTTTTCCTTTCTTTCCTCCATGGTTATGGCAGCAGTAGCCACTACAGGAAACCATAAGAGGGGATGCCTGCTCATAAACTTGAAACACGGAAACATCCATATGTTGTCTAAAACCACAGTGACCGCCACCCTCCTGCCAGGCACTTGACATGTGGCCAGGACAACTGAAGAAGGGATTTTTAACGATAATCGAGCTGAATCTCGGTCTGCACAGCCACGGTGAGCTAGTAACTGCCATCTTGGATGGCCCAACTGCCAGAGCCAAGGTGAGAAGCTGGGATAGGTCTCTCCAGTTCTGTGGTCCCATGCCTGGGTCTCCTCCCATGAGATGGCTCGCCCAAGAGGAAAGGAGAGGCTTGTCACAGGCTTGGCTCATCCCCGTTGCCGCCTTGGGAACAAAAGGGCTCCCAAAGGGGCAAACAAGATTGAGGAATACTTTTTGGGGGTGCGTGTGTTCTAGCTTAACACCAAATCAGACTAAAACACCATTATTGATTACTGAACATTTTAGTGTTTGTGAGTTTTATTTTCTAGCTGTCTTGAATTGGAACCCAGGTCCTATCGCCTATGTATACTACCCTTGTCCAAGGTTTGGGGAGGAAAACCAACGATGTCTTCTCCTTCTCCATGAGGACTTGCGCTCCCTCTAGGGCCTTGCTTCCAGAAGCTGGCCTCTGAGCTCTGAAATCACTTCTGTGAGGTCGAAGGGCAGAGGCATGGAAGGGTCCTCCTTCTCCCAGTAGGGCCGGCAGTCTGGCTTCTGACGAGCTGGGAGAGACCGGACGATTCTGGACTGGCACCTAGGAGAGGAAGAGCAGCAGTTAACCCGCTGGGAAAGCACCGGAAGTTCCAGGCTGCTGGGAAATGCTTCAAGAACAGCTGTGACGGGGAAGGAGAAGCGGGAGGAGATGCTCGTGAGGCAGAAAGAACACGTTTCTGAGGAAAACCTGTCCCTCTGAATGGTGGAGCTTCACGTTTTTCCAATTCCCCATCTGTATTATCTCCAGTGGCTTCAGAAAAGCCAATCATCAGGGAAATTGAGTTACTCTGCCTTTAAAATGGTGAATTATTTTTTCATTATCTCAACAGTTATTTAAAGTGTGTGATTAAGCCATTATCAGATTTAAATGTTTGTGGGATTTCAATGTATTACTAGATTACTGGGAAAGATTAAATTGAATTTACTGCATTAAAACGTCCAAGAATAGATTAAACAATATTACAGACCAGGATTGACTTTGGAGATCCTGGAGATTTACAAGTGTCCCAGCTTGCTGGGCTCAGAAAAAAAGGCACTCCAAGGAGAGAGAGGTTTATAAGGATATATGCAAATAGAGGTTAATAATCATTTCCGCTGATGAATAGGTGGGGAAACTTCCACCAAATTAAATTAAGAGGCTAGCAAGAGTTAGTCCCCAAGGAAAACACTTAAATCACCGTTTTTATTAAATGGATTATTCATCAATAGTAGAGAAATTAATTATCATATGAAGCTAAATTATAGCCTGGTAGGAAAAAGTTGGGGTAACATCCTCACATCTCTGAGGCACCACCCTCTTGGAGAGTTGCGCTCGTCTAAAATTGGGCTTGGGAAATGCTTTGGTTTCAGTTCTAGTTATTTGAAAAATGAGGAAAACAAGAAGAGATGGGGGTAATAAGTGATGAACGATTTCTTATAGAAGAGCACAAACACCAAACCTGTGTTTGCAACAGCTGTGTGGGTGCACCTACCTCGGCCCTCCCCCTTGTTGTCAGTTAAAGAGTGGCCACACCCACTTCAAGTCGTAGGACTCAGTAAGATGTTCACAGAAAGACATTTCTTCTCTGGGGGATTATTAATGGTGAGGGGATTCCCAGGGGAAAGCATACTTCAACTTTACACCTATTTTCGCATGTGGTTAATTGCTATACCGGCATCCTATGCACTCAACCCGCCATACATTACACGTAACATTCCAATATATCTTCTGCTCTCTGCATCAGACCCTGATAATGGCGTCTGTTAACACGCACTAAGTACTATTATGTAGCACATCACTTCATAAATAATAAGATTAGTTGACCTCGGGGCCCCAAGAAGAGTAATGTGTTTAAATGTTCTCATTATTTATTTAAAACAAGAATTAAAGCAACAGAAGCAGCCCCTGACAATCCTCTTAGCATAAATATTCAACTGTTTGTGCTGATAAGCACACGCGGCGTGGAGGGGCAGAGGGCACGCTCTGCAGCCTGCTTCATAATAGGTGCTGGAGCCCACGCGGCTTGCTGTCGCCCTTCTCAGGGTGCGTCTCCGCAACTCCCGTGACAGTCTCTAAATCACTTGAAAGAGACGAGGGGGAAATTAATATTCAAGGGAAGCTGCGACTAATTACAAAGGGACCCAGCAAAGCTTTTTAAATTGTGCTTTCTCTCGACCTCAGAATCGCAGAGTAATGCTCAATTTACTGGGTAGGGAAAGTTATTCCAAATTGAGCATTTCAATCTCACAGTGGATAAATTATCCGTGCACATATTATCCTGCTTGGCAGATTAAAGGGCTGTGATAAGTGTTGATCCACCTAGAATATCATAAGGTTTGTAAAAAGTCAATAGAGATGCTTTCTCAGCTGTCAAATGGTTTTGCCTCCTCACTCTGAGAAAGTATTAAAAATATTCAGACCCATGGCAGAGCTGTGTGCATGCTGGCCTGCCTCTGGGCAAGCTACTTTCCAGTTTGCTGCCACTGTTCTCACCAAGGATGGCTGTTGAGGATCTACCTGGTTTCATAAAGACCGTGGCAGGCTTGAGGACACACACACACACACACACACACACACACACACACACACACACACACACACACCTCTACTTACTCCATATGGGTTGGGACAAGAACCTTTGTTGAGTTTCTCAGGGGCCCAATTCAGCTGTGTTAAGAATGCTGTGAAATTCTTCTCTTGATGGCCAGTATTCCTTGCTAATTTCCAAATGCCAGTGAGAGAGCTGAGTGGGTTTCCACGTGTGAGAAGAGACTCCCACCCCCTCCAGCTACATCAGACTGTGGAAGGGGAGGAAAGGGGGCTTGTGCCCTTTCAGCTGTTATGTTTTACATCTTGCTCAAACCACCCATCTGCTGGAGTCTCAGTGTCCTTAGGTGGGGCAGTAGGGGGCTGGCAGTATCAAGGGTCACACTGTGTTCTCTGGAGGCGCTGCTCCTGAGGGACACATCATTTGGGCACTTCTTTATCCTCTGGAGCTGTGAGTTCTTAGCTATATAATGGTGGTGATGGGAATAATAACGAATATAATGATGATGATGATGATGACAATGGTCCATTAGTTCCTGCTACCTATACATTTTTTCAGTTACCCACAGTAAACCAATAGAACATTCTAGAAATAATTTACAAGTTTTAAGTTGAGCACAATCCTGAGCAGTGTGATTGGATCCTGTGTTCCACCCAGGATGTGAGTCACCCGTGTCTCTCACAACCCTGTAAGTACACTGTACAAGTTACTTGGTATATATGTCGCCATGATCCGGAGTCACAGAGAGTGGGCGATCCTTCTGACACGATGGCAGGTCAGCAGTGGCCCGAGGCTACATGGAAGCACCTACATTACTATCACCCATCTCAGCTCACCTCCTCATTGTCGGCACCTCCCAGCACTACCCTCAGGGAGTGGAGCATACGGCATTTTGAGAAAGACAACTAAAATCATCTAATTCTATTGCAGCATGCTGTCAAAATGGTTCTGTTTTATTAGTTACTGGTGCTCATCTTTTTTCTGTGCCTATCTTTAAATTAAACTTTATCCTAGGCATGTATGCCCAGGAAAAATTATTACTATTATTATTAGCCATTATTTCAAGCATGCCTGAGGAATCTGGGGAAATATTCCCTACAAGCAAGCGTGTGTGTGTGTGTGTGTGTGTGTGTGTGTGTGTGTGTGTGTGTGTGTGTGTACACGTGTGTTGCAGTAATAACATTCTGACTTATGGGTTTGCTGTGATTAAATGAATGAACAGAGATAGTATCTGGAATACTGCCCAGCACACAGCTCAGTAAATATCACCACTATCATTACTTCCATCATGAGTGCCAGTGACAGATGAGAGATGCCACCAGAGTATTGACTGTTATGCAGTGGCTCTCTGCTCCTTCCAAAGTCCCTCTGTGGGGATCCCTGGATGGGTTCTCTAGGGGAAGTTCATCAGTCCTGGTATAGTTCTTTCTGCATTGAATCTAACGGCCTGTGGCTGAATCTTGTCACAAGCCTTCCCAGTGGCAGGCTATAGTACCCAGACTCAGCAGAACCAGCAGCTACCAACCCACACTAAGGAAGGGGTGGTGGCTGCTTCATGTGGCAACCATGCTGGGCTGTTTCTTAGCATGTGGACCCTGTATCGTGCAGTCCCTTGCACAAAGGAAGGCCCTGAGTGTCTTCAGATGTGTTTTAGAAACGCTGAGTGTAGTGGTGCAGTCAGTACCACCTACTCCTGGCCATAGGAGTGGCTAGAGAGGCACACGACACAGCCCAGAGAAACCAGAATCAACCTGAGTTCTGATGCAGGATTGAGGGAAAACACCTTCTTCTCTCCTGACCCGTGCAGCCCTGACCTCCCATGGTCATTTTGCTTTTCTGCGACCAGAGGCAGGACTCTAAGCCATACTGTCAGGTGGTAAAGGCTCACCTGAGCTAGGTCTCTGCAGACTTCATTGTCTCAAGCTTTGTTGGCTGGGGCATGTTTCTCTTGTTACTTGCAACTCAAAGCATCCTGACGATGACAGTCATTGTTCCCAGCACGGCTACTTCCCACAGTTTACAAGATTCACTGTCAGCATCCCACCATGTGACCATGTTACTGGTGATACTGTGCACACAAACTGTCCGTGCTTGAAATTAAGAACTTGAGGGCTTTTGCTAGGAAATAAGCCAGTTTCCACAGCCAGAACTGGATGATCTTTGCTGAAAATCTAAAAAATCCTACCCAGCTTAGCGTTCTTCCCAGCTCTTACCTTCCCTAGCTACCCAGTATGAAGGTCACAGCCTCCACCCTCATTTCCTAAGGGAAAAACTCCATTTTTAGATGCTTCTGGAGTTAGAAAGCAAACCTGGATCAACTTAGAAAACCCTGCCCCTCTCTTGAAACACTTAAAGGGGAGCCAAACAAAACAGAAGAGAACAAAACAGAAAACTACAAGCCCTTCATCCCTCTCTTTCCCATTTACCTGGCTTCCATTCAAAGGACTCAATGGGCCATGCTCAAAGCTCTTTGCTGCTTAGGAATGGTTCTCTCTGAATGACCTAGCGAGAGTGCAGGAAGCTGGCTGGCCCAGAGGTCCTGCAGCCTCCACCCCGAGGTGTAACTCACTGATTTCCCCCAGGGCTTCCCTTACATCTGGGTGATCAAGATGGCAGCTACATTAGTGAACATTGGCCACCATGCTAAAATTAACCACTTTAGCTAAAGTGTGTGTTAATTATGGGTATGCAAGCAGTCAATAAAGGTTAATGCAAAAGTCAAAGGATAAATTTCTTCCCTTATCGCGTCACTTCACAGACTAAATGACTAACATTATACTTTGTGTTTTTAATCAATAGGTTTTACAGTAATGTGCTGGCCATTGATTTTAAGAAAACACATATGGTTCTTCCTCGTCCCTAAATTTTGCAACAAATAAAGAAGGACAGGTAACATTTCCGACACTCTCCAGACAATGATAAAGTTTCAGGACAAATGATTTCTGCTAATAGAGTCATGAGGATGGACAAGCTAAGCACACACACAAGAACTTCATGGAGAAAAGTCATCAGGCACGGGCCAAGAAGAGACAAGAAAAATGAACCACTAAATGAAAGTTCTTTCCCGGGGAAGCAGAAAACAAACACTAAGGAAAGTGACTACAATCTGTTATTAGAAAGTCCGTGTTTCCCCCACCTCTTCAGAAAGCTGGAGGAGGTGGTAGGGACCGGCATCTAGATTCCTATTTGCACGAGGCCTACCAGGTTAACCCAGAGGCTGGCTGGAAGCTGGGTGGGCCCAGCCCCTACCCAGAAGCTGGGTGCCCTTTGCATTACATCCTGTATCTTTATCATGGATCTCCATTTGGATCAAAATGGGTCCTGTCCATCAACTATTAGATATTCTTGCCTCACTGAGATATTTGGCAGATATCAAAACACTGATGGGGCGGTGGGGGGCCGGGGGCACAAACATTTTCTTTTTTCTTATTTCTAGGATTCTTGCTATAGCTAGACAACCTTCCTTTTCTTCCATCAGACTTTGAAGTTCTTACAGGCGTTATCTGCAGAAATAAATGATACCTGTTTATCCTTCCAGTGCATAAGCTTTCTCTCATTAAAGCCTCTGGGTGACCTTGAGAAAATATCTCAAGCTCTCAGGTTTCTCAGCTGTTCCATGAAGTGCATGGGCCTCTGCTCTGCTGGGTTACGTGGAGATGAGATCAAGCCGTGCATATGAGGCCCTCCAAGGTAGGCAAAGGATATGTAAACACAATCATGCCAACACACCCACCTCCTACAGGCCGCACATCCTAGTTTTAAAATGAAGCTGATAGTGCCATGCAACCCAGGAAGGCTCTTAGCACTTGGGAATAAAAAGGAAGTAACTGGTGCTCCTGAAAGCAAGACAAGTTTAAACTCGTAACATCATCAGAAAATCTCTAACGACCAGGGAAGTGTATTTTTCATGTCAGAATTTCCCCTGGAATTTTCCCCCACAGTGAGCTGAGAGTCACTCTGGCTAAAGTTAGTTGAGAGACTGCTTTAGGAGCTCAGCCAGATCCAAACACATTTTCTCAAACAATACACACCAGTCTCAAGGCTTAGGAGGCCTCAGGGAAAGAACACTGGGGAGATCCAAGCTAACCCACAAAGTGTGCCTGCAGCAGCAGAGGAAAGCAGGAAATAATGACTGAAAGGAGCTACCCAGAATACCTGTCCCACCCAGCCTCTCTGCACAGCAAGGCAGCACATCCGCCACACAGACTGTCTAGCCCATTCCCGGCCACATGCACATTTTAAGGGATTTATTCATGTTGTCTGACTTAAACCCACTATTTAAAATCTAACCCCAGATTGGAATGTAAAAAGATAAATTAATAAAAAAAAAACCCTCTACCCCCAAATCTAACCTCAGTCCATTTCACTGTGCTGTTTCTTACTGTGCTCTGTTTCAGTTTATTTCAGTGTGAGCTTGTGTGCAGGCAGGGGTATAATGATCTCAGCCTTAGGCTGGCATGGTGGTGGCATGCCTAAGATTTTAGCATGGGGGAGAAATAGCAGGAGAATTTTGAGTTCAAAGTCAGTCTGGGACTCTCTTTCTCCCACCCCCACACATATACACACACATAAACATGTATGTACATATGTATTTATACACACACATACATGCGTGACACACAAACTTAGCCTTGCACTATGGCCCTCTTCACAGATTTTTGTCACTGCTATTATAACTATGGAAAATGCTATCAATGATGAGTCACCTCACCTTGCAGCCACCATGATGATCTACTGTGTGAAGGTGGTATCAGTTAGCATGCTGTTTTGCATACCTCCGCTTATCTACTGCAGAAGCAGTTCCTAACTGAATTTCGTGAAGGGGCACACTCACTCTCCCCGTGAAAGGTTTTCCACCTCCTGCATCCCTGTCACATTAGTTTTTCAGATCAGTAAACTTAACACACACCAGAGGGAGGAAACCCAACCTTTGCCCACAGGCCATCTCTCTTTCTTCTGGCTCAACATACCTTTTTAGCAGACAGCACTTTTCAAACACAGACACTTGAATCTGGCTTAAATCCTATTTGTCTATAGATTTATCTTTGGGCCTCACACCATGGGAAGAAAGGAGGAGTCTAACAAAAGCTGTAAGGATGCTTTTAAAAGGCTCCAAATACCACATATACCCCCTACCACCTTTGAACAGCAGGATGATGCTACCAATGTCAACCAGTCATCACCCAAAAGATGGCTAGGTAGCTAGCACAGACAGCCTGATGTCTGGATCTTGGTCAAACACTTTGTGTGGATGGAGTGTTGGCTGGGCCAGGGAAGCAGCTGGGAAGGGGCAGCTGCTGGGACTGGATAGTGTTCTCCACGCCTCCTTGAGACTCAAAAGCCACTTCCGCTATAAAGCAGCTTTCAAAGCTCCAACGCCTTCCTTCAGAATGTAGGTGACTGATAATTTGTCTGAAAAATAATATTAGCCCTATGTCATCCCAAAACTACAAGTGGCAAGCTTTGCATATGAAGCATGTATCCAAAGGCTTGTGTGTTGAAGGCTTGATTTCAGAGGTGCAGCACTGGGGAAGTAAGTGGTTGGATCATGAGGGTTCTGATCCAGTCAATGAATTAGTCCATGGATGGGTTCCCAATCGAATGAATCACTGGCTCACTGGAAGTGTATCACTGAAGGCTATATCTTGTCTCTAGCCCTTGCTCCGTGTTTCAGCTTCCTGTTTGTCATGAGGGGAACAATCGGTGACACCATGCCCCTGCTGCCATGATGTCTGTCAGTCTCACCACTGGCCTGATGGAGCAGGGCAAGACAACCATAGAAGAACCTCTGAAACCATGAGCAAAATGAATCTTTCTTACTGTAAGTTGTTTATCAGAAAATGAGTTCTTAGTTCTGTTTTAGCTTTTAAAGGAGAAAGAGCAATGAGGTTTCAGGGAACTGGGCCAGAGGTTCTACCAAGAACTCTTACAGCGTGGCCGGAAAGGTGCTTACAGCGTGGCCGGATCAGGAGGTAAATGGATGCGGATGCAAGAGCTTCCTGCCATTTTAAGTCAGGGACACTTTCTAGTCACAATATGGCCCAAAGGTATCTGCAGTCTTTTTGCAGGAGCCTAAAGGAGTGTCACACCCTCCTTCTGTTGCTAATGGGAACTGCCTCATTCAGAGCCCTGCCCCATCCCCAGCCTAGGTGATTATACTACAAGGCCCTCACAGTATCCCCTTACTCCTGTTGCTCTGAAAATGGCTCTTTGAAGATTGTTGGTGCCATGAGAGAGGTATAGTTAGTTATTCCAGACTGTGCCACTGCACCGTCAGTGACAATTTTAGACCAAAGAGATAGCAGAAGTGCTACTGAAAACACAAAGGACCACCGGTAATGTGTACTGTGTGTAGATACTCTGCACATTTTCCATGTGAGTTTCTTGTCCCTGAGAAGGAACTGAAGCCAGGAAGATTAAAAAAATCAATCCAAGCTTTTATGACCGAACATAGGCTAGAGTCTGGATTCAAGGCCAGACTCGTCTGACTCAGAAGCTCAAGCTCTTTGTACTATTCAAAAAGCAAAGAAAGAATCCCTTGAGGGGGGGTTACTAAAAGGAGTTTCCTGAGGGCAGAAGCCCCCGAGTCAGACTCTCCAGAGGAGTACCCTGAGAACCTTCATTTTTATAAGTGACTTCTAGGAGCAGGCTATTCAGGACAAACCAGTACCATATAAACTTGCCCAAAGGACCAAAGTGATGCTAAGGCAGGGATGCAATGGGGGACACAGGATGTCTTTGTGATCACACAGAACTAACATTGAATTCATCTTCATTACAGAGGAAAGCAGAGACAGGACAGCTTCTGCAGATATGCAACTGGGCCTGATAAGCGGACAACTGGTGGCCTTCTGGGGTTCAGAGCATCCAGCAGGTCTCCCAAAGTCCCTCCCCGTACTTCAGGGATGCTGGCAGGCTCATGGAACCACTTAATGCGTGAGACTGTTTGGCCCACCTCTCTGGTGTAAATCCGGGAGGCAGAAGGTTGAGAATAATTTTATCCCAGGTTCATTTGTTGGCTTGTCAGTTGCATAATGATGGTGATGAATGGGCTACCTTGACAGCAGAACATTTAGGAGCTGCTGACCTTTGATCTCTGGTCACATGATAGGGTCACCTGAAACCTGCATGACTTCTACCTGCTCAAGGGTAACAATAAAAAGGTCAAACGGGTTGGCGGTTCTATGTATCGAGTCTGAGGCAACTTGGTTGGAAGCTTTAAGAGAGGCCGGGTTGGGTTCCCCAGCACACAAAGCTATGGACGCGCTGCAGAAATGGGCTTGACAAAAGCTATACAATTTCAAAGGAGGCTAGAGCAGCTTTCCTTGCAAGGGAATAGAATGAACTCATTATTTTTAAAGGGCAACAATGAAAACAAACACTTTGGAAGAAAATATATTCTGCCAGTGACTTAGCCATTGGGAGGGAAAGCGCACAGGCATACGACTTAATGAGTGTTATTAATGCCGTACCTGCGCTGCGGCACAAGGTCCAATTGGATGCAATTACTGGAACAAAATCCCCACTGGGTATGATCAAGCCCTGCTTTCAGCCATAAAATACGGTCTCTCCACTGTCTCTCTGTCAGCACAACACCCCACAAAGGGCTATGATTGACAAAAGATAACCCTTGCCAATTTCATGACTTCCCTGTTGCTTGAAACCTAAGTCAAGTTTGCATGGGATAGTCTCAAACTTCAGAAAGATTCTAGAATAACTTAGGACCAGAAATTCAAGTCAGTGTGGCTTTAGATGCACTTACAACATTTCAAGAAACATTTCTTCCTGCAATTCTCAGGACTTGCAAATCTTTGAAAATCTTAGGATTTTCAAATGTTTGGAAAAATTCCATTTACTCAGAGTCAGATAACAGCTGTCACATGGGCAATAAACATAGTTATAAAAATAAAAGCAATAGAGCCAATGCCATTGATTCCCAAACCTAGAAATTACATAACCTGGGCAAGAAGCAGATGTCACAGAAAAATCTGATTTATACAGAGGGTCTGTTTTTTACAGAGGCTGTTGGCCTGCAAAGTCAAAGACAGACAGACAGACAGACAGACAGACACTGGAGCATAATCCATTCATGCTCTGGAGAGATAAGCCAAGCAAAGGACATTCGCTTACTGATTCTAAGGCCAGATGTTCTGACTTAGGGACGAGCACTGTTGTTGTAAGCTGTTAAAAAATCCGAGTCTAGATTTCCCCATATGCTCACCTGTCTGTCTGTCTCCACAGCATTGCTGGTTTCAGAGATACTTCTGAGTAGTCTGCTTATCTGGGGTTTGGATGCTGAGAAACTCCCACTCAAGTCCATTTTAACCTCATTTGGAACTTGAGACCCAGGAGCCTTTTCAAAGGTCCATGGTGCTTGCGGTAGTGAGCTCTGGGTCACCCAATACCAAGTGCTGGGCAACAGTCCATGGTCAGACTCCAGAAAAGACCGGGCAGACACAAGAGATACCTGCTTGCTAAGGGCACACTCATGCTTTGTACAGACTTAACAGGTAAGTAGAAGTCAAATTCTGCCGGGCATAGCAGTGAGCAGTGTAATCTCAGTACTTGGGAGGGGAGGGGGGACAAGGAATAAGAGTTTGAGGCTAGCCTGGGATACAAAGCCAACATTCTTTCGATGGTCCAGAAGACCCATCTCCTTTTCCTGTGTGTCTGTTTCCAATTCTCTAGTTTTCTCTCTTTCCATTGGTCTTGTACATTTGGCTCCACACATTTGGCTTATTTGTTCTTCCTTTAGCAGGTCAAGGACATGCTCAGGGCATTAATATGCTGCCCCTTCCATCCAGACCTCTCCTCTATACTGTCTATGGTGCTAACCTGTCCTCTTAGAGGCTTAGAGGCTCCGAAGAAAGCCTTTCTGGCTGTTTTGCTCACTTCTCTATTATCCATGCCTAGAGTAGACTTTGACACATGAAGACCTGGGAACACTCTAATGACTGAAAACACTTTTGCCTGAACTGCTTAGATGAGATCAATCTCTCTGTTGTAGAACCCTAACAGCAGCAATGGAGAGTATGTGACACATCAGATGGGGTCATAATAATAAAGTCATTATTTCCTGTGGACAAGGAGGATACTGTGGCAGGGAGGACACGGGTTTGAGAATCTAGGACACTGTTCTGCTACTACTTTACCCTTAAAACCTTAACTTTTCTGGCCACCCTGGCTCACCTGTATGATAAGGGGTTGGGTAAGGCAACCCTTAAGAATGTCCCCAACTCTGAACAAAGATCCACGTACGTGCCCTCACATGCTTCTTACCAGTAGGGTAGCACACAGAGGTGTTATCTCATCCTTGAAGACAAGCCAACTGGAGGCCTTGCTCCAGGTCACAAGGCCACAGTGTCACACAAATGAGCCCAGCATTTTCCTTTCTTGGTAGAATCACAAGGACCACCAGGCACTGTTTTCATGATTGAAAGAGCTGTGTTTGCAGGCAGGTTCTGACTCTCTCAGACATAACACATGTGCACAGGAGACTCCCCTGGGCCACTGGCCAAAGTCTACAGGCTCTAAGCTGTCATTTCTTTCTCAGGCTAGAGAGAATCACTCCTTTACAGGAACCTTTATGGCTGTTGTGTGGATCTTATGAAGAAGAGAGGCCCAAAGCACAGTGTGACTGAACTCAGGGTTCCTCTGTGGTCTCTGGATTAATTCTGGCCTTGACTTCTCTCAAAATGGAGAATGACATGGAAGTGTAAGCCCCAGCTGGTTTTGGCCAGGATGCTTTATTACAGCAGTAGAAAGCAACTGCCACAAGAAGTAAACTAGACAAGAACCCCGCATTTGGCTGCTAGCAAGGGGGTCTAATAGTTGTGATGGTTGAAGGTGATGGATGCTCATCTTTGCTTCACACTCAAGACGACCAGGGATGTAGGTCACAGGAAGATAGTCCACAGATTTATAGGAACCTGGTGCTCCTTCTATGCTCTGCTCTGCCATCCACAGTTGACTGTCTTTCGTGAGGTCATCTGTGGTCCAGAATGTTCTAGCCACCATACTGGAGGCCCAGGCAGGGAGGAGAAAGGAAGAGGGTGAAATATGCCCCTCTTCCTCTTTCTCAGAAGGTCAGCCTACAAGGGAGGCTGGAAAGTGGCTGCCTTGTCCCTTTCTTTCCCATCAAAACTGAGATTCTATATTGAGGAAGAAGGGATGAGTAGGGGAGGAGGAGAAATCAGTACTTTTCTGCTATAGTCTGTAAGCCAATAAACAGTAACAGGGGTTTTGTAGAGACATGCTCTGTGGCAAGTTAAATGGGCATATGAAGAAAAGAGCAAATGGGAAAATGGGAGGCATTGGCAGGTGGCTCTGGCAGGCGTTTGCCTATCAGAGAGTAAGTTACATCACTGTGACTGCAGGAGTGTAAGCAGGGGACTGAAGATGGAGCCGGTGAGGCCTAGGGTCTCAGAGGCCACCAGGGAGGATGGGTTGTTCCTAGGAGAGTTTTACACAGGAGGCCTTCATTCCAGTGCCTTGTAAGAGCCTCCATGAGAGGAAGCGTTTATGCTCATCCCCACACAGAATTGAGAAACTCGAAGAGGATCTTCCTGGAGTCCCATGGCTTCTACCTGCTCTGGGACTTAGAGGGAGGGTAGACTCGGAGCCTTATTGTGCCAACAGTGTTCATGAATTGTCCCCTTTGCACTAGAACATAAGAGAGGCTAAGCCTCCTATGATCCCGAGTCTACCCAAGGTGTCCCTGCCCTGGAACTCTGCTCACATCCAGTTTGAGGTGGTGTTCCTTTGCTTTTCTTTGTTATGGATTCAGGCTGAGGAAGAGAACCAGCCTTGTATGTCTGAGCCAGCTTCAGAACCAGAGCTGGGCTGCTTTGAAAATGACTTGGCTTGCATGGCAGTTTTTACAAAGAGAGCAGACTGAATTCTAAGAGCCCCATGTGCTTCTGAGGACACTGTCTCTGAACAGAGCCCCCTGGAACCTTAGGAAGAAAGGAGACTGCCAGAGATAGGGCCCTAGGGGAGTACTTGCATCCTTAACCCTTTGGCTAACTGGGCACATGGCCCGTTCTCTATCTTGGCCCCAGAAAGACAAAGGCAGGGGATTCAAGGCATCAGGTACCTCTTCTAGTCATGTTCTCTGGTGGATGGTAGGGCCAGGGCATGTTCTTCTGGGTCCTGAGAGCTTGGGCCTATGGTTCTGTCACTGTCTGGGGATAACCTCATTCTCCCAGGACCAGCATTTGCTTGCTGCTGAGGTGACCTTGAGGAGGGCACTTAAGAGGCATTGTCTCATCTGTCAAGCTGAGACAGCACAGAGACCTGGAGTCACATCTGGTAAATACTGAAGGGTTGACCAGTATTGGCCACCTCCTCTCATAGCCCCTGGCTCCGGGAAGAAGGCTTTCTTCCCACACGACAAATGAGCAAGGCCACGTCCTTGCCACGATGTCTGATAGTGATGAGGGGGTGAGGTGGATGACAGAGGTTCTCTGCACAGACACCCAGAGGCCCTCACTGTGGAGCCCAGGCACTTCCTCATTTGCCCACATGCAGAAGGTCATACGGAATCAAAGGATGACATCTGCTGGAGCAGAATGTCATTAGAGAAGAGTCTGGGAACAAGAGGCCCATGACAAGCCACCTTCCAGATTCTGAAAATGGCCGATTAACGGGGAAGCTCTGCTTCTTCCCAAGCAGAGCAGGAGACGGACAGCTGGGAATGGCTAGGGCTGGGCGTTGAGCCGGGCCAGCACAGTGAGGCCTGATTAGCTGTTGTGACCTCCTGCCCTGAGCCTGGCCTGTTGGGGAGTCAGGCTTCTTGACAGACTGCTAAGCTGCAATTTATTCTTTTTGGAAGAACACTCCGCAGTTGCGAACACCTGGGAGTTCGCCCAGCCCACCTCACCGTGGCCATTATGCATCCTCTGCTGGCTTATTTCAACCGCTTGTTCTATGTGCAGACTGCCTGAGAGAGGCCTCGTGCCCAGAGGTGCCTGTCAGTGAGTTCCAAGGCCAGGCTCTGGACATGTTACCAGCAAGTGGCCTTGCCTGTGAAGCATGGATGAAGAGAAGCCAGGCAGACAGTCCTTCCAAAATGGCCTTTGCTCTGGCCTTCAAGCAATGCCACAAACTCTATACTGTTGACTCACTTTTTGTTTTTCAAGCGTGTGGAGAAAAAAGAATCGTATTTTAAAACACGATGGTTAGTATGGAGATAGGACCAGGCTGCACTGCTTCCTGGGTGAGGAAGACATGTGAGTTCTCCCCAGGGAGGAAAAGAAGATAAATGCCTGGACAGCTGTGCCTAGGCCTGACCACATGACTGGCCTTTTGGGAGAGATTTGTTCGGAAGAGCGGCTGACACACAGTGCACAGGATTTAATTGGTTCTAAGTTGGTCTCCTGGAAGCGCCTGGAAACTATGGTCACTAACTCCTTTAAAATGATTTATAAAGTTCCTTTCCAGGAGAGAGGTCTTTGGGCAGCAGACCTCTGAATTATTTCTCCATTGTGGGTAGAGATGAGGACGAGGAACGGCTCCACTGCAAGGAATCCGAAGCTCTCCCCGGAAAGGAAGGGCTTCTCATTTTTCAGGGAGGTAATTCTGACAGCCATGCTTGCTCTTCCCAACTTTGAATGTGATAGAACCTCTGTCCTTAGGAGCTAATCTCATCTCCTACTCCCTCGGCTTACAGGGATGCTAACAGACTGGCTTGTGACAAAGTCAGGGACCAGCATCCTCTGGCCCTCCCTGCATCTATGTGACATCTGTTGAGCATCTCTCTGGGCCAGGCGTCAGCGGCTCCCAGTGATGCTGGTGCAGTTAGCATTGCACTTTAGAGATGGGAACACTGAGTGGGCATGTAACTTGCCTAAGCCACCAGAGTTTGTACCCCAGAGCCCACCATTATCCTCCAGTGTTACTGAGTCACCCCCAAGTCCTAAATCTAATGCTGCAGAAGACAGTCCAGGAAGATAGAGCTGTGTCCCTCCCTAGTCCATCTGCTTCCCAAGATGCCTCTAATATGCATTGACTGCTGTTTTTTGATTGGTCAACTGTGGGAATTACATGAAATATCGCACTCTTCATACATTGATTGGTACTACATTCGTCTCCCTTATTCCACACATGTGTGAATGGTGTCTGGTAACTAGCTCTTAAGAACCCAGTGACAGGAGAGGTGACACTGACTAATTTCTTTTTTTGTTGTTGTTGTTTTGTTTTTTGGTTTTTCGAGACAGGGTTTTTCTGTGGCTTTGGAGGCTGTCCTGGAACTAGCTATTGTAGACAGGCTGGCCTGGAACTCACAGAGATCCACCTGCCTCTGCCTCCCAAGTGTTGGAATTAAAGGGGTGTGCCACCATCACCTGGCCCAGGTGAGAACTTTTGAAAAAAGCATTTTGTTTTTCCCATTTCTTACAAACTTGGCGGTTTCTGCTTTTGTACCATTAGGAGTCTTGAGCTGCCTCTGAAGCCTGGGTGATACCTGCTAGAGAGACCAAAGGGAGGGAGCCTTCTTGAAATGCTAAGAAGGAAGCTGGCAATCCCATGGCTGAAGCAGCTCTACCGGAGTCCTGTGTGAGCAGCTGAGACCCGGTCCACCAACAGAAGACCTGAGTCTCAGTCTGGGTAAGAAATAACCACCTGGAGCAGAAGTTATAGGGCTGAGGCAAGTGTGTGTGGTGGAAAGCTGGAGGGGTGTTTTCAGCCACTGCAACTGCTGTCTGTAACTTACATAGCTCTTAGTTTTGCTTCCCCCAGGCCTCTCTGCCTGGGCCTCCCAGGGACTCTTCTCTCTGGAAATGCCCTCACAGTCCCACCCAGAGGCAGGTCTCTTAGTTGAGTCCAGATTCCCTCAAGGCGACAATCAAGATTAACTTTTTTGATATGATTCTAATAAGTGGGACCTCCTGAAACTGAGAAACTTCTGTAAGGCAAAGGACACAGTCAGCAAGACAAAAAGGCAACCCACAGATTGGGAAAACATATTCACTAACCCCATATCTGACAGAGGGCTGATCTCCAAAATTTACAAAGAACTCAAGAAGTCTCCAAAACACCAAAGGATCCAATCAAAAAATGGGGTACAAAACTAAATAGAGAATTCTCAGTAGAGGAGACTAAAATGGCTGAGAGACACTTGAGAAAGTTCTCTTTCCACACCGCACCATCCTCAAACCACTTACCGGCCTTCACAAAAGCAAACACCCTATTGCACTGTTAACGTGGGATGGAGATGTTTCCTAAAACTAAAAGTAACTGGTGTGAATTGTTTTTTATTCTAGAATCTTTGACTGGAACACTCCTGGTTGGAGGTTTTCTTTCTCTAGTGCTTTAGGCTCACAGGATTTGTCTGTGTGTGTATGCTTGTCTCTTTAACTAAGCCAGAGGAGCAGGGGTTGGGGGCATCTCAGAGCTTCCCCAATCACACCTAAGACTTCTATCTAAGACCTTGAACAAAAAGCTGTGCATGGGACTCAACTCTCCAAACTCCTGGCAAGAGGATGCTAGGGGTATAGTTTCTTTAGGCCATGGGTGCATATCCTGATTGGCAAGCCATCCTTCCCATAGCCACTGTCACTTCTCTAAAATGTGGGTGCTGGCGGATAAGGCTAATGAGGACCCAGCAGCATGTTGGGGAGCACTCTCTATGGTTAAAGGTATTCAGAGTGGGCAGCTGCAGTTCAGGGGACATAGTCCAATGTGCATAACTAGTCCACGGAACAAGAAATTCTGTACAAAGATGAGGGTACCCCTGATAGCACGATGTTTTCTTCCCCATGCTGAGAATATTTAATTCACTGCCATGTTTGGAATATCTATTTATTTGTGGGTCCTAGGACGCAAAGTATCTAATGACTATAGCTCAGTGGAAGAGTGCTCAAGCAGTATGAGCCTGCTCTGAGTTGAGCTTCCAGCCTCCAGCATTCAATGGGGGAGAACATATTTTGAAGAAGAGGGTAGTACAAACATCTTTGAAATTTTATCTGTACTAGTCAGCGAGTCAGATAGATAGTCTTACCAAACTGTCTCACCTCCAAACAGATATTAATATTCTCCAGAATTTGAAAACCTAGAAACAGTTTCCATTGCTGCATTAATTGCAAGACACCTACGGAATGCATGCCCTGGCAACAGTGCAGGGGGGTGGGGAGATTGATGTGCTCTGCCATGGAAAGATTTCCAAATGCAAGACACTTGTTAATCAAAAAAACAACCTGGACATTGATTTCACCAGCAAAGTAACCACTTCCATTTGCCCACGGGTCCATGTACATCTACAGAGGCACAGAATAACATCTGGTGGCAAAGGGCCTGTTGGGGTGACCTATGGTTAAAGAGGACTCTGTCCTTATCTAAAGAGCTTACGTTTGTATAAAGGGAATATATGTGTGCATTAGACTTGTGTAACTTAAAGTAGCCAGAGATCCGAACAACTGTGAATAAACGGCAGTCCTCAGCTGGGGAGGCTTGGCAGGTGTTCAAGGGCATACATAATGCCTTCGGTTCCCATTTCCTCACTCTCAGACCCAATTCTGAGTCCCAGCAAGAACTAAATTCCTGGTCTAGACAGGTCAACTAGGTAAAACAGGTCTTCTGCATCGTAAGGGAAGTTTACCCATGGCATTCTTTGTTGCTTTAATAAAGACAGGTTCCTTGGAGGACTGGAGGGGAGGTTTATTCTGAGTCCACCTTGTGTCCCTAAACTTCTGTGGATGAGACCGAGACTCAGCACCGGGAAAGCTAAGAAGGGGTAGAAAGGACCAGTTCCTAACCATGGGCGCTACGTCAGACTTTTCTCCCTCTGCACGCTTGTTAAGAAAACTTGTCAAAACAAAGCCGGCAAGCGGAAACAGATGCTTCTCTACCAAAGGCTCTCAGGAATGGCTTCAGACAGCCCTGTTTATTTTCCGAGTTAACTGTACCAACTGCCTCCCCTTGTCCTCTGTGAAGCCCCTGGCATGCTTCTTGGGCCCCTCTGGGCACACATGTTCAAACAATGTCTGGTCATGGAGGCCCAAGTTCCCTCACGTCCTAAGGACAGGGCAAGGCCTGGGGCTCTCTGCCTGGAACACCCTACACAGCAAAGTGGGCGCATTCTCAGGGGGCCCCACAAAGGGCATGTGCCAGCTCTCTCGGCTGACTTTGCTTTGCCCTTCCCTAAGTGGCCTTCCCTGAGATGCCCAGGGGCTTGGGACTACAAGCCTCACCCCTGCAGTTCATGACCCCTCCCCCAAGTCTTCGCTTTTAGGCACCTTTGTTGCAAAAGGCATTTAACTCTAATTCCATTTGACTTCAATTGTGTCCAAATTACTGTAAAAAGGAAGAAGACAACAAGCTGTAAATATGAAGAGAGACAGAAAATCATTGAGAATCCTGCCTTTATGAATATTTGATGAGGAAAGGTTAGATCCATAGCTGGTAAATTATAAGAAATTATGTCCGTCATGCGACTCTGTCAGCAGAGGTTAATACAAATGGGTTGGGACTTAGTTGGGATGACAATGCAGATTAAAAAAGATTTGTCCTGTCCCCACTGCAATTCGTTTTCCTCCTATTATTGGTGTAATAGAGTTGATCATTAGGATTGTGGCGACAGAGCACTTGGGTTGTTTTCTCCGTCCGTCACTACATTTTCACAATAAATTTTTCATCTCTGCTAATCTTGCCCTTAATTGTGTGGTTGCTGTGGGCAGGATCCAATTATTACCTCTTTTGATCCTTCAATGGCCCTGCCTTGGAGCTTGTGGATGAGATGCACACGGGGCGGCCTGCGTTTCTCTGCACTCGATGCCTGGATCTTGTGGTCCATTTAGTGTAAGCAGAAAAAAGGGGTTATTTTGCTCAAATAACAGCTCTAGCCAAGTGTGAAATTGTATATAATTGTGTTATAGGATCCTGCCCAGGTTAAAGGGCTTCTTGGAGCTTCCATTATGAACCTCATTCCTCAGGTATTTATGATTTGTTTTCAGTTTTAAAAAAAATCTGAATTAGGCTTGCTGTGTTCTGCCTGCAGGCTTGTTGTTGTTGCTGTCATTCTGCAAAGGGGATTAAAGTGGCCATCCTGGATCTTTTGTACCAAGATGGAAAATGTAAGTGATATCCAGTGCGGTGAGCTAAGTGGTGGTGGGACACCAGCAGCTGGAACTACTGTCCCAGTGAGCATGCAAACGCATGCTGGAACTACTGTCCCAGTGAGCATGCAAACGCATGCGGGAACAACTGGTGTCCCAGTGAGCATGCAAACGCATGCGGGAACTACTGGCGTCCCAGTGAGCATGCAAACGCATGCGTCTGGGTGCCTTCAACAAGGCTGGGGTGCCTGGGAAAGGGATGGTGGTGAGAAGCCAGCTCCTGGAGACACGTGGGTAGGGCCAGGGAGGTGCTCAGCCGGGAAAGTCACTTGCCACCCAGCCTGGTGATCTGAGTTCCATCCCTGGCAACCACAGAGTTGAAGGAGAGAACTGACCACCACGCAAGCTCCTCAGCATATGCACCTATCCTTACGCCCTACCCTGCTAAATAGATAAATAAGTACAATTCATAAATAACATGCTGAAAGTTTTGAGAAGAAACACAGAGGTTGCTTCTGTCTCCCTGTGTCACTGCCCACGGGCACTAGTGCCTGTGCCATCCCTGGCTGAGCTCCTGGGAGGAAACACCATGCTGGCCTAAGGCCAGCCTCTTTCTGATCTCTACACGCCATGAATTATACACTTTTCATAAAGTGGCCAAGGAGAAAGGTAAATGTCATTTTTTTCCCCAGCAAATAAAGGAATACGCCAGAGAAAGCATGGTGAGAGCTCATAACAGAAAGGTGAATAATACAGTCTACTCATGCCAGCACCCCCAGAGTCCTCAGTATGCGTCCAAACCTAAGCTAAAGTCAGAAGAACGTCATTTGGAAAAGGGTTGAGTGTGACAGCCAAAGTAATAATTGGAGCTGCCATGCTGCAGCAGTCTGCAATAGGAGCATCATCCAGCAAGGACCACCTAGAGTTCTCCCAACAGAGGGTATGCCCTGCCTACACTTACAGCCACCCCAAAGTAGGGAATTTAACACATCAGGGAGCCCACTGGATCATCAAATCGTCTAATCAATAGCATTGACAATATTTCTGCCTAAAAGCATTGGGAAGCAGCAAGTAAGTCACCAAGGCAGACAGGATATTTGCCAATACATTACCTTAGGCCTGTGACTTCTGGCAAGGGCCCAGGGGGCACCTTACTTTTCTTTCCAAGGCTTGGGATTTTCTGCCTAAGTGATTTCTCCCTGCTTGAACTGAGTCAACAGCATCCTTCCTCAAGAATTGGTACATGGAACATATGCAAATCACACAGGCCCAGTCTCCCAGGGCTCCGAAGCAGCATGTGGGCCATACCATTACCCTGTGCAGCAACCCCCACCCCCACTCTGTAAATCTCAGCTGTGTGTGTGTAACATCCCTACACTCAATGGGATACAAATGGCTTCTTCGTGTATCTGGATTGCTCCTGAGACTTGAGCCACCTGAAGAGTCTGTCCCCTTGGTGTGACCTACACCTGGTGCTTCTGAAAAGACATTTTGGCCACTCTCTACTCCAGGAATTTAATGCTCCAGAAAGCAACAAGATTTTATCACCGAGAATGATGCTAACTCACAGAGACAAGGAGAATACACTGTTCATGTCCCCGGCTTTAAAGAGCCCGTGGGACCATGCAAAGTGCAACTCATCAACTCCACACCAGCCATGCTCCCCAGACTCTGCCCACCTCTCCAGATGGCAGGCGCGGCAATCTGGACACAGGTGAGCCCAAATACCAGATGAACCCCCCCTCTCTGCTTGACATTTGCCACCAAAGACCAGAACTGATCTATCAGAACCCACTATAGATTGGCTACCTCATTTAATCTCATTTAACTGTCTTAATAATGTCTCAAATTTGCTACTGGAGAAACTGACGCTCAGAAAAGTTAAGTAACACACCCAAGGGCACAGCACAATGAAAGAATGAGACTAGAATACAGTAGGCCCCAGACTCTTGGAGGCAGTGATGAAAGCTGTTGCTTACCAAATGCAACACAGGCAGGTAGACAGACAAAATGCTAACTCCACGACCCTTCAGGAACTGGGAAAGCTAGATTGGGCTATGGCACACTGGAGGAACAAATCCCATGGAATTTGCTTCCTTCTCCCATAAGCTCTCTAAGGGAGCAGGTACAGGAGGAGAAATGGGTGGGGAGACTTCTTATTTGGGACTCGATCTGCTGTAGGTCATACATATCTGCACCACTCCTTGGGTTTTGGAACTATGACAGAGTCAAGGTTTTCTTGAACTGGCATATTATTGCAGTCTGCCTGACTGTGCTGTAACTATTTCAAGGACTATTAAATTAAACCCTGGAGACAGTTTCCCTTAAGATAAAGAGCATGCTTCTTATTGTGTCATCAAAGGAGGCCAGAAAACCTGAAGCTTTCAGCTTTAAAGACAACATAATGAGATCAGAGATTTCGCTTGCAAAGAAATTAACTTTCGGTTAATTAATGAAAGTAACCTTAAACAGCGGGCATGTTGCCAACAACCAGGACACTGTAATAAAAAGGGGGGAGGGGAGATAATGGGCTGCTTTCAAGGGGCCCGGGCTCAGCAGCCCAGAAAAGAAATCTGATGAGGATGCTGCTTGTAAATTTGATCTCAAATTCTTAAGATGAACAAATAATAGCCTTATCTGTAATAAAGTCGGCTACAAATGCTTTCTTTTCCCCCATAATTTTCTGTTCAATTTAGATAGAAGATTTAATTAGATGTTGGTGAAACACCAGTTATTTAATAAAACCCTTAATAAAAATCTAATCTATGGCACATAGAAACCACTGTAACATAATCACAATTTAAAAAATACATTTTAGGGTATTTACTTTTTACAATTAAGAAAATATATGTATGTGACACACTCTATTTTCCCATCAAGGCAAAAGCTACAGAAGGCAAACCTGATACTAATGAACAAGCCCTGAACTAGAGGCCTTTCCCTCTTCCCATGAAGTTTCTTTTTAAAGGGTTTCTTACATTAATTGCAGCCCAAAGGGGGCCTTTGAGCCTGAGTGGGAGGAATCAAGACTGATCCAGACTGTCTCACAAAGCTTTACATTAACATTTTGGTTACTAAGGATTTCTAAAATTGCCTAAGAAACGGACGGCATGGCCGCCAACCCCTGCTCCGGCTGTCACTGTGTCACCACAGACTACCAGCCAACCCATCGGTGGACACAGGCTCTCCTTTCACCCAGTAAGGGGACATGGAAATTCTCAAACAGGATGATCGTGTCATGGTGCATGATGACCCGAAACACATCTCTGAGCAACACTGGGGACATCCTGAATATGGTTTCCTCTTCCCAAGACCTTACCTGGACTCAGAATTCTGGACAGAACACTATAGGCCCTAGGAACCTGTGTGAAGAGTGGGTGGTGCTGGTTTCTGCAAGGGGTCACTCCAAGTTCCTAGCCTTAGGAGTAAGACTCAAGAGAAAATGGGATGAAAACTGAGAACCTGATAGTCTGCCTTGTGCAGATTTACTGGAGGGAGTTGGAAGTGTAAAGGGAGGGACACCACTCTGAACTGAACTGTGCAAGCAGAATCCACAAAGCCATGTCCCTTTATTGTCTCTGTATAGTTCTCAAGACCCTGTGACTCGTTACACACAAGAGTCTGAGTGAAGTGATTTCTTGGACCAGGGGGCTGAATTTTATGGTAGAAGAACTAAGTTTCTCTGTGCTTAAGTGGCAAGGAGGGGCTGTTTTCTGCTGCCCCACTGACCCAGCAGCAGGACTAACAGGCCTGTGTTATCAACTCCCTGTGCCTTTGGCCGGGGCCATGTGGCATCTCTGTTGGCAGATGACCTGAGAAGGTTACTGTTCAGCACATCTGGAGGCTCTGATCATCAGGTTTAATCATCAGTATGGGGTTCCAGTGGCTTCCACTGTATATAAATTTAAATAATGGTCCCTCCTCCATGAATGAAGGAAAGTCCACAGACTTTGGCCATCTGTTCCACGAGGCTGTTCATTTGGAACTTCTGATTAGGCACCTCCTGTTATCCCTAAGAATGCCATCATCTCCAAACAATTCATGATGTTTGGGGTACTTAATGTCTTTGTTATTTTTGCTTCAAACCTGCCTCTTCTTTGGCTAGGACACTGAGGTTGACACAGACTGAATGTGGCTTGTGCTATTTAGACAGTGTCAGAGCCACACAGCCATCCAAGAGTGTGTCCTGATTGGATGTGTTAGACTGTATTTCATTTCTGTGTGCCTTACCAAAAATGGCTCAGCCAACCACAGAAACCAACCCCAGACTGAGCTTAGAGGGCACCAGAAGATGGGGTATACTGGGAGGGGGGTGAGAAACAGACTGGGGATTCAAGGAAGAAAGACTTAAGTATCATCTACATGCCTCCTGTGAGGAGGGGGTGGCACCTGGCCACAAGCCCCAGGCCTTGCATCACCTTCCAGTCACACAATCTCTCCCCCTTCTACAGGTTGGCTTCTCGTAGCCTTGCCATGCCCTGAGGACAAGAGACACATCCTTTTTGTGTGTCTATATGTACATGTGTCTAGGTATGGCGGCTACCTCAGGAGGCTTACTCAGATGCTCTCCACATTAATTTTTGAGACAGGGTGTCTCACTAGACCTTCTCAATTCTGCTGGGCATGCTGGATTTGCCTGTCTGTACCCTTGTTTTTTTTTTAATTTTTTGAGACAGGGTCTCACTATGTAGCTCTGACTGGACTAGAACTCTCTTTGTAGATCAGGCTGGCCTTGAACTCACAGAGAACTGCCTGACTCTGCTTTCCAAGTGCTTCCCTTGGCTTTTTATGCAGGTGCTGAGGCCACAAATTCAGGTTGTTATCATTGTGTGGCAAGTGCTTTATTCACCAAGCTATCTCCTCAGCCTTGAGGGGCACTTTTATTTTTTTCTTTTTAAAAAGAGTGCTGATGTGCTTACAGGCCTGGAAAGCAAGGGTGTGTGCGTGCACGAGTGTGGCGGCAGTTACCTCAACTCTTTCTAGCTCAGAGGCAGTTTCAGAAGCCTCCTTAAATATTAACATTATAACTGGGAGACAGGGGCCATGCTCTAGTGGTGGGTTTCACATAACATCCTGCTTTAACAGGATCCTTTGGCTCCTGTGAGGCCTCCAAGCACAGGCTGTACTCACAGAGGGATGTTGACCTTTGTGGTCTGTTAAGCAAGCAATGCCTAAGTCAAAGTATACTCTTCCAGGAGTAGAGCATTGACGCAAGTGCTTCAGGCCAAACTGCACATAGGTCAGTCCTCTTTCCCATGAGCTTGGCAGAGCAAACGCTCCCTAACGGCACAACAGAAAGGGCAAACTGTTGTGTCGAAATAAGTTACGGAACAGGTAGCAAAAATCACCTCTGGAACCCGTTTGTATTCGTCTCTGTATTGTTGGGGAAGCTGCCAGGGCTCTGGGGTGGACAGGTCCCTGGGCTAAAAGCCACGGTGATAGGGTGTGTGGCTCTTGGTGTGACTTACAGGTTCCCTAACCATTGGCAGATTTGTCTCACTGGGTGAGCCTCTGAGATTTGAAGTCTTTTGGCAGTGTGGGGAACTTGAACAAATTAGAGTCCTGTGAAGTTTCGTCATCTGTAGGCGAGGTGCAAACATCTACTTCTCAGACCTGCTATAGGAAGTAAAGTCTGTGGCACCACGCATGGCACTCAGTCACCAGCTCCAGCGTTGGCAGCTACGATCAGTAAGTGGCATGGTCACTGTCTTTTAATATGCTGGAAGGGTTTTACTCTAATGTTTTCTCTAATGTTCCATGAAAGCCATGATGTGGCTGATCCTGGGAGTCACTGACAATTGAAATGGGAACTTTTAAGTCTCTAGCCAAGAGGTGACAAAATGGTGGTTCTGGGACATTTACCTACAGACATTATTTTAGCTCAAACACTACTGATTCGTCAAACTTTCTTAGAGCATGAACTAGATATTAAAGAAAAATAACTTGTAAAGTATAGAACTTTTACTCAAAAAATGTAGATTTTGGGCTTCCTGTGAAACATGGGAAGATCTGCTTATTTTGGCTACTATTCCTCCATGGCGTGCACTGGGCACACCTGAGTAATGGCCACACTCTTTAGGCAGGATGCACATGCCTCAGACGAAAGTCAGGTCTGTGTCCCCATGCTCAACTTGCTTCGTCATCCAGGCTCTGCTCAGTCACCGAACTGCAGAGCAGTGGTGAGATCTATAGTCTTCTATAGACAGTCTATCTGGTCCCCTCCATAAGTCTGCAGAGCAGTGGTGAGATCTATAGTCTTCTATAGACAGTCTATCTGGTCCCGTCCATAAGTCTGCAGAGCAGTGGTGAGACCTATAACCTTCTATAGACAGTCTATCTGGTCCCCTCCATAAGTCTGCAGAGCAGTGGTGAGACCTATAACCTTCTATAGACAGTCTATCTGGTCCCCTCCATAGTCTGCAGAGCAGTGGTGAGACCTATAACCTTCTATAGACAGTCTATCTGGTCCCTTCAATAAGTCAGCCACTTTGCCTTCTCTGGTTGCAAGTCAGTGTCTTGGATCTAACCAGTGTTAGGAGTTTCTCCATTTTACAGGGTTGCTGAGTGACTGCTCTGGCTTTCCCTACAACATTAAAGTCTGTCTGTTGTCAGACAAGGGATTGTTGTCAGTTCCTTGATGAGTAAAGTTTACTTTCATATTTTCTTTTTCAGCTTCTATCCTGGCTTTACCCAGAGCAGGTAGAAGCATAACCGTTTGAAAAACTCAGAACCAACCATCGTTCTTGGCTTATACTTCCTGTGTCCTTGTGACCTTATTCTCACTGCTCCTCTCAGTAGGCCCTCGCTGTGTGAGCTATGCCTGAGGACCACTTACTCCCAAGGCCCCACCCAGCACCCAGCAGATCTGACAGCCAAGAAGATGATCTCACATTCCTGTTTTCTCTATAGCAAAATAATTTCCAAGAGTGAGTATGGGATAGCCAGCAGTAACTAATGGGTTCATTCTTTAGTTTCAGAAGAATCGATTTGTAGTTAAGTAAAATCATTTCAACTAAAATATGATAAAAACTCATCACAATACTTCATAACGAAAACCAAAAATGTCCCCTCCAGCAGTGTACAAAAGGCCTTTCTGTATTAAAACACTAAACACAAGGGAAAGCCTCTGGGAATTGTGTGGAATGGTGTCTCTGCCTTTACTGTTTTCAATGTACTGTTCTGACTGAGGGGCAGACAGTGCTGCAGTGGTCAGAGAGAAACAATACTGGAAGTGAGCTCCAACATCCAAAGAGTGATGAACTCACTCCTGAACAGCGTATGTGTAACTTACAGCGTGTGCATGGGTGTTTGAGAATCCTCTGTGAGTGAGAATCCTCTGAGAACAGTGTTTACTAAAAGACGCTTACTCTTAAAATGTATTGGTTTGAAGCTAATGTGTGTGGAAAAACTCCCAGAGTGTCTTTAGGAAAAGAGTAGACCCCTTTCATCAAGCTGCAACTTTGATACACAGCAAGTGCACTCTATTGCCAGTACAGAAGGGAAGAGGGGTGGGGAGCGCCCCTTTGGTCTGAGCTCCTGAGGGACCTGACCCTTAAAGAGATCTCTGGTTTCTCTAGTTTGGCTCGCTGACACCCCCTGACCCAGAACATAGCTGAGTCTCGAATGTTCTTGTCCTAAGTCTACTAGTTTGGATTTCTAGTCAGCCTACCTGCCATTGTGGCCAGAAGAGCTTGCTGGCCATCTGCTCCCGGCTCAGTTCTTAAGCCAAACTACTCCCTGACTATGCCCTTGCTGCCTGCTTTTACCTGCCAGCAGCCCCTCTCAGCGCAGGAGCTATTTTCAAGTGTGAACACTTGCCTGCCTGGATGAGGGACTGGAGTGCTTACTTTCCAGTCTAGTTCAGCTCCTGGCTCAGACTGCACATTGTACTGTTACTGCCTGCACCTCAAAGTGGCTTTTATAAGCAGTGTCACTGAGGAGACACACCTTGGTGGGGAGGTAGCTGTGTAGAGCATTTATCCTTATGTATAAATGCATGTGTTGCAATGACAGCCAGAGTTGACCAGGACCAGCTGAAAACCGGAATGGGGAAGGTTCTGGGCCGGGCATGGTCTAATGCCTTGTCTGATCCCACAATGCACTGTGCTCAGGAGTTTTAGCATTCAGGATGCCCTTTCTTATAGTATATTGCCAATAGCAGAATTTATGCTCTTTAGTTCTGAGCTGTCAATAAAACCGCAAGGCTACTGAACAGTTTTCTCCAGGACAGTCTACTAAGGAATGCTTATCTTAGTCAGATCCAACATTAGCTCTCAGATCCCACTGAGTCTGCAAATCAAGCCTGGATTTCTAAGGCTTCTTTGCCAGCATTCATAGCCTGCAGTTCTGTTCTAAGGTAAGGATCGCTCAAGGTGATCAGTGAACCCCTTATGTCAAGTACTCACACATGCTGGTTAATCAAAGTTGTTTTCCTCTGCTTTACATTTCACCAGTGACTCTAAGAAACAAGTGCCTCCAGAAGGGACGGGAAGTTAGGCCGCATTCAGGAAAATCAACTAGAGACCCAATGGTTAATTCTGAATCCTCTACATTGATTAACCAGGCGCTTTACTCTTTGTAGTAAGGAGCCATAATCCTGGTCTTTCACTCCCTTTCAAGCAAGGCAATAGGAGAGAAGTATTTAAAGGTGTTGCCTGCTTATTTAATTCCTAAAACCTAACAAGCATCAGTGCCCGGCCATATAAGTCACTTAACTCTATGAAGTAACGCACGTGTATCCAATATACACCTATGCAATATGCACACATGCCAACATATGCATGTACCAAGAATGTATATATAAACATGGTCATAGATATACAAGCACATGTCATTTTAACAAGCACACATGTTAATAGGCAGAAATGTGAAGTAAAAACACATATGTGCATATAAAACGCACAGGCGAGCCATCTGGCTGGTTTTGGTGGGGGGTTATATGTCGTTGATAAGCTAGAAGAGCACTCAAATGCTTTTTGGCTATTCTCTTCCCTACACACTTGCTTTGTGGAATTCAATCACTGCTCATTTTTGCTTAGCCCTCACATGTTTCAAGGGCGCTGCTCTGAGAAATCTGGGCCACCTGGAAAGATTTTCTAAAGTGACTCCTTTATTCTCGGGAAGAGGAGAAAGGCAGGTTAATCATCTATTGACTCCCGTTCTTATTACTGGCATAAAGCCCTGGCTTTGCTAAATTTCCTCTGGAGCTACCTAACAAACATACATCACCAGGAGGTGCAGATAACGATCGGAAAGATTAAGCTTTGTCACTCAAATGATAATTAAAAAGAGTATTTTAAACACACTGTAAATATACACAAGCCATCATGAAATCATCAAAACCCCGCAGAGCGTGCCACCTCCAGAGTCTATAGATTACCAGGGAGAGGGATATTGATGTTAAGTCCGGCTTGTCTTGGAAGACTGTCATTAACTGTCCCAAGCTTGCTCCCAGCCGGCCACCTGAGCTAGGAGACTCAGTGGAATCTGGGCTCACATCCCAGTGTAAATTAGTGGCATTTGGGCCAGGTACTTCAATATGCATTTAATTGTGACCCTTTTCTAGCCAAATCCAAGATTCCTAAAATATATATCATCCCAGGAACTGCAAATAAAAACGGAAGTCAAGATTCTGTTGTCCGGCTTTCAAAAACTGATTTCATACTCGGAAAAGATTTAGAGCAGATTATTGTCTTCTAAAATTTTTCATTTATAGCATGTCATAAAAAGACAAGAGCCCGTGTAGAGCAGAGGCACGCAGTAGCATCACCTTTCATAAAAAGAAAAGCTTGTCATCACAATCTTATTAGGATGTCATGCAATGTTAAACTGGGGAAATATTTCTGTATATGCCAATTAGTGCAGCCATTTACTGGCATAGGCATTAGAGCAACTGCTCTTCCTTGGAAAAACCCTTTCCACCGGGAGCCAGCCCTTTGTTTGACAACGCAGAGAGTGTTATTTAGAGATTTTAATTGCTCAGTTGATCTGTGGCTGGATCTCAGTAATCAAAACAATAAAATTGTTGGTTTTTTTCCCTGACAACTGTAATAAAATGCTGGTGGTGGCCTGGAATACTCGGCGGCGCTGGATTGACACTGTCAGATTCTCTTTCCTGTATCTTTTTTATCAGAGGCAAAAGAGCCCTTTTCAGAAGCTAAAATGCATTATTAATACTGCTAGTATCAACAAACGCTTCAAATATTACTAATGTCCACACGGAAAACCCAATCTGATTATCTGTAACCATCTATACCGATTAGTGACAGCAAAGGGCTAAAATTCTTAATTAAAAAGGAACTATCCTCGGTCAATTAGAAAAGGCCTAGTGTTCCAAAATGGGCAAAAGATGGACATTTCATAAGAGAAGAAACATAAGTATCCATGGAATAGTAGAAAATACCTCTACCTCACTGGTAACCGAGAAATACGGATGGAATGAGGCAGCCTATGTGAGCATGTGCCCACCCACCCATGCTGTCCAGTTCTGAAGAGGTAGAAGGAGGCAGGCACGCATGCCCATAGGCTGCTGGGGGAATCGCTGTGACTGCTTCCACCTCTTAAAGGACATTTTGGTATTAAATATGATAAACTTGAAGAAAGAGCATGTGTTGACTCAGTCATTTAATTTCTCGGGAATCATCCGAAGGTGACAAAGAATCTGGCAGGGTTCTTGGAGCAGGATGTTCCGCCCAGCACTCACGTGATAGGGGGAACAGTGAATAGCCAGATGGCCAACAACTGAGGGAGGGTTACTGACACACCCATACAAGGGCAGTCTGGTTTCCATGAGCAATCATGTTCTCCATATTGAAAACTATGAACAACTAACTGCCAGGGCTGGGGAGCCTGGCTTAGGGGCAGAGCACTGGCCTTGAGCACATGAAGGACTGGGTTCAATACCCAGCCCTGCAAAAACAAACGGAAACACTGCTCAGGCTACAGATAGTGACCGGGAAGAGGCAGGGGGCAAGCCATAAAATGTGGTCCTATCTTTTCACTTCTTTAACATATGCACAATGATACCTCAGAGTCAGAGGCAGGGCAGTCAGAGAATTATGAGTCGTACTTTTCTGAATTTTCAGGACATGCTTTCAATTAGCACAGACTACATCTCAGTCAAAGACAGTTAATTTAAAAAGCAAATTTAGAAATCCCGAGCACTGAAAACAGTTCCCACCTTTTTCTGTGAATCACTTAGCAGACTTGTGACAAACACACTTAGGGCTGAGCAAGCTTCTGTTTGGGTAAGAGTCTGGGGGAATTTTCACTATGTGAATCTTAAAGAAATCCAGAAAAAGCATTTCAAAAGGCTTCCAAGGGTGGGGTGGTAGTTAGTGTTGTGGATTATTACTTTACATAAAGATGTGCTACATTTGTTTATGTTACAGAATATTTCACTATGTAAAGGTGTGCTGCATTTGTTTATGCTGCATTTGTTTAACTATGTAAAGATGTGTTGCATTTGTTTAATTGTGTAAAGATGTGTTGCTGTTTCACCTTGTCTGCCTAAGGCACCTGATTGGTCTAATAAAAAGCTGGGTAACCAATAGCTAGGCAATAGAGGGACAGGCAGGGCTGGCAGGCAGAGAGAATGAGTAGGAGGAGATATCTAGGCTTGAGAGAGGGAAAGAGAATGAAGGAGAAGGAGAGGGACACTTCCCAGGGCCAGCCAGCCAGGCAGGCAGCCTCCAGTCAGCTAGACACAGAATAGGACATACAGAATGAAAGATAAATTTTTTAAAAACAACAAAATTCTTCCTCTAACCATGATATTCTTTGTGTCTTTCTGGTTTTTCTCTTCTTCCAGTGTCCTGCCTGCTGTATGTCTGTGTACTCCTTGTGTGACTGGTACCCACGGAGATATGAAAAGGTCGCCCGGTCCTCTGGGACTCAGAACTGAAGTTACAGATGTTTTTAGCCACCATGTGGGTGCTGGGACTCTAATCAGCTCCACTGGTAGAGCAGCCAGTGCTTCTAGTTGCTAAACCATCTATTTCTCCAGTCCACATCTCTTTATTTCTAATATTTGGTATGCAAGTTTAGTGGCAGAAGGTGGATAGTTCTTAAACATAGTGGACAGTTCTTCTGCATGACTTGGGGGCAGCAGTTCTGAAACAGGAAGTCCTTCAGGCCTTTCTAGGCTATGGGGGAAGCTAGTAGGTAGGAGGAGAGGTGCGAGCCACAGCCAGGGCAATGTATGCTCAACAGCCCGTGTCTTATAGCAGGTTTCTGAGAGTGCTTTTATTTTGGAGCTCACGAGTTTCAAGTTCCAGGCCAGAGCAGACCCTGCTTTTTCCCCTCACTCAAGACTGTTGCTGTCCTCAGGCAGTTACCTGGGTGAAGGGAACATTTTGGTTTGGTTACCTCTCCGGCAGAAGACAATGGACTTTCCTGGTGGGTCTTGGTTAAGTCACCACAGATGCCTCATTAGAATGAAAGCTGCTTATGCCAGCCTTGGGCACTTGCTTAGAATGTCTGTCCTCTGCATTTGCAGTCCTATTAGACAGCAGAGAATGTTGCCTTCCACTGAAGACCAAGTACATGATCCACTGCAGCTAATCAATAGGATAATGGAATGAATCAATAGGAAAGATTTTTAGAAGGTCTTAATTAAAGAAACACTTGCAGATACAAATGATGTCTTCAATCTATTGATAGTGCCAAGGTGAAGGGTTAAACACAAACAAAACCATCAACTTTATTTTGCCGGCGTGCCTTGCACAAGAGAGCAACCCAGCAGCCTCCTGGCCCCAGGGTTGGCCCATTAATCAGTCCCTTGTCAATTGCAATAGCCACACAGTATGGGAAAATTAGTCTATGATCAAAATTTTAATTACTAAACAGCAGCTCCAAACAATGAAAAATAGGCACGGGTACCCTACTTGGCTTTCCTTTCCTCCTAAAGCTGGGCAGCATCCCTATACAAGCCGCTTCTGCACTTCTCCAGACCAGCCTCCTTCCAATGAGATGCACAGAATTAGAATAATTAAAGAAAGCCTAAGTTGATGGATCCCACTTAGGCTGGGGAATTCTCCAGCGGGCCCTCTGCTCAAACATGTTACATCAATATTTCTGATTCCCCCGATGGTCCTGCACAAGGTACTGGTTTAAAGAGACATCAATCTATGATGTCAGCATTCATCTAATGAACCTTCAAAAATCAATGTCCGGGACGGTCTGTTACATACAATTCCCCCAATTTGCCCACTCTCCTAGCTGTACTTGCTTAAATCTATAGTCGTAATGACAGCAAAAGTGTGTCAAGTGGTCAGGCAGAATGGCCGGGATGGGAAGAGACTGGGAGTATGGGGCTATGTTCAACCCGGAGATTTCCAAGACACAGGGATCAAATACAGAAGCCATCCATGATGTTCCTCCTGCTGTGCAAGGAATGGTCTCCCAACTTCAGACAAGCATGCCCGGAGATGATCGCTTCTTCCCATTGTGCCCTCCAAACCCACCTCTTCCTTGATGCTCCCATCCACTTCCTATCCTGGTTCTGACAGCTGTGGTTGCCATTTAGCTGCACTCAACGGGAGGCCGTGCCCTGCTTTGCCCTTGTTAGTGTTTATGCTCAGCTCGTCCCAGCCTTCGGCTAACAGCACTCTCTGACATGGATATCTTGACACCCTAACAGTCAAAGGAGAGGGCCCAAGTTTGTCTCACTTCTTTTGGCCTCTTTAAAATAAATTGGCTTGAACTGGCTGCCATGAGGTTGAGCTACTTCAGATACGTAACTCAGGGTGACAGCATGCCACTCAACGCCAGTGTTTGGCCGCCTTGCGATCCTGGCTTCTGTTTGCCGCTCTTGTCTCTCTTGGCCAAAAGAGTCCGTCTTGAGAGCAAGGAGGGAGTTTGGGCAGCTGCAAGATGTGCTGTGTGGGCTGGATGTGCTTCCGACTGCTGTCTGTCTCCTCAGTGCGGCCTTCAGCAGCCTCTCTCACTGACTTTGAGTCCAATTAAGCTACAGTGAAAGGTACCATGATTTCATTTGCTCAGATCGTCATGTTTCAGAAGTTCAGTAGCCTGAAATAACGTTCACTGCCTCTCATTAAGCAGGTTCTGGCAACTGGGTAAAGTCCCTAATTTTTCGGCTTTGCCCACTGCTTTCAGCCCTGAAGATGGCTGCCTGTGGGGAGGATCCACGCGAGCCTCAGTGTGAGTAAGGGCATCGGATCCGACAGACAGGAGGAAAAAGAAAAAAAGCTTGAGAATGTCAGCCTCACTCTGTGACAAACATGAGGAGTTCTGAGGATTCCTATCAGGTCTCCAGGGTTTTCCTAGGAAGATGCTTTCATGTTCACGTGGGCATCTATCTGTATGTGCATGTTTCTGGGCAGGCACAGTCCAAGCCAGAGAATTGTGAATGGAGTGATCATGTTTACAGAAACACCAATAAAGACCTACAAGGTGTTTTCTCAACAACAATAACTAAGCTTTTACTTTAAAATCTTTGAGTAAAAACCAGTTTCCGTTTATTTGAAAAAAATATAATTTTAAATTACATTAAAGAATGCTATATACAATGAAGTTGACCTGGGAAATGTCAACAGAGCTTTGCTTGGGTTTCTATGGGAACAAACAAAAGAAAGTGGCACAAAAATCCCAAACCTGCCTATTCTGCGGACTGTGTTCATGTTGTCCTAATTCCCATTTGTGTTCTGGCTTGATTAGGAGATTGCTCTGCAGATGGCAGAATGACAGCTGTCATTTACTGATTGCATTCTCCTGGATGCTAGGTACTAAGTAAAGAACTTACACACACTATCTCATTTAATCCTCTCCAAAAGCCGTGCTCCAGATGATTCTGATGCCGAGAGGAAAACATAGATGACACGAGAAAAAGCCAAAAATGAAGCCCGAGCTGGATCACTCTGAAGCCCTCTTCTAAGTATCTCATACTTAGTGGTGGTGGCAAAGGCTGGTGCAATCCCCACCAGATTCCCAAAATGAAAACTGGCAGGTGCATGCTGACAGGAGTCGTGTCCCTCAGGGTGGAGATTAGCATGGTCACTGAGTCAATTTCCACCTTGGCTAATGCATTCATTCCGGTGGACGGCGATCTTCGGCAGCTCCAGACTTAACTAATCCTCTCACTTTCAAAAATAATGCTGGTGAGCAGAGTCTGTTTCCTAATTGCAAAAAAGGCACAGAAATGACTGGATCACTGAACACAGTCAGTGAGTGCAGGCTGCCTATTGTCCCCGCCCATGGAGATTCCAATTTCTAGCATTGTTTGTGTTTGATGGTGGTGTTCTGAACAAGCAAGCTCACCCCAACTCCTAAGTCACATCCTTCCCACGACCAGACGTCCAGATTATGGTCACTGAGCTAAGTCTAAGTGCCTGGCTCTTTTAAACACCTGCCAATCTCATCTGACTCCACAGAGGCAAAACATGGAACTTTCTTAGGCCCAGGTGTTGAGAAGGGCCCCAGCTGGTTGAGCACTGAAGGTCAAAGAGGCCCTGGGTCTGGCTGAGTGTGCCAAACCCCGAATCCTAGAAGATTAAAATGTAATCAGTTCTTCCTCCCAGCTCAGGGACACACAGATATAACATTCCAAAAAAAAAAAAAAAAAAAAAAAAAAAAGAAAGAAAGAAAGAAAGAAAGAAAGAAAAAAACCAACTTACAGAAAAATCACAACATATTACCAAAGAGGTAAGTTTAATTATGTATGCACTTTCATTTTCCTGGGTAATTTTGCAGGGACTGCATATGGTTGATATTCCTGCTTGAAGGATGGAGAGCTGCTTCAGCCTGCAGTCAAGGGTTTACAAGACTGGGCTGCTGCTCTCTGCCTGGCCCGGGAAGGGCGTGATGAACACAATCTGAAATCGATATCAGGGAACAGTTACTGCATCTCAATATTATTTGCGGAGATGGGCTGCTGGAAGGAGAGCGGGCAAGAGAGATATGTCAATAGCTTTAACGAAGCACTCCACAGCCATGCACAAAGGGAGGTCAAATAACTATCAGCCGGCCAATCCCAATTGTAAGTAGTAAAAATGATAAAATCAATATTATTAAATAAAAAGTTAGCACTGCTATTGAACTCTCTCATGATCTTGGCAGCGCCCGGCTGCAAACGAAGGAGGCTATTTTCCAATCTCTTTGGTGGTAAGCAATGAGGACCATGAACAGTGGCACCCAGGAATCTTTCACACATACATTGTGTCACAGGAACTGCTAAGTAATAGGACCGGGTAGTTGATACCTGGCTAGGAACCAGTGACCCTTGCTAGCCCTGGTTTCATATCTGCTCTGATGCCACCAAAGGATGCCTCTTTTTTAGCTGAACTCCACCACTCTGTCCTAGGTGGCAGGGGTTAGACTGATCCGAGGCTTTCAGGGAACAAAGAAAGGCCCTGCTTGGTGTCCTTGCCAATCTCAGGATTTAGAAATTCATCAGGAAAAAAAACTGTGCGGGAGGGGGTGAAAGAGAGAACGAAGGGCAGTTCGTAGGGGACTGACCGGTCCTCGTTACTGCAGAGGACCGAGGGGCAGCGTCTCAAAGCCAAGGCTGTGTTGTTCCCTGCCGGGGCTAATCCGAAAACTGAAAGTGACATGCAGCCAGGCACATGAGAAAGAACCGTTTCGAAAAAGAGACTGGCCAGTCAAAAACGCCCAGGAAAGCAGCATGCTCTAGCCCTGCCTATAAGAAAGGGGAAAAATAAAAAGAATGAAAAAGGAAAAACAAAACAAAACGGAGGAATGTGTAAGAGTGAGTGACAGCCCATGGGCTAGGCAGCGTGTGCTGCTCTGACCTGCATTTAAACACAAGGCTGCTTAGCCTTTTGAACACCCAGACTTGGCTCCCTGTTTACATTCCACAGAAACTACTATAGAGAGTAAACAAGAACCTTTGGTGAATTATTTAGCATACAAATAAGCCAGCAAAGAAGGCTAAGTAGGCCTCTATGAACTAACTGCATTGAAATATTCATCTGTAAATAACCCTCCAATCTGGTGCTTTCACGTACAAATACTACATGGAACATTAGACACAACTAGCTTCTAGGGATATTTAGGCTCACTAGAGAGCAATTTTTATGTCTACTGGCATCTGTGGGTAGTGATATGGACTGACTGTTAATATAACCAACATAAAATTTATGTGAACACTCACTGAAATAGCAGCACACTGTCAGACAGCTGGTGGCTGATGCGGAGCACATGCGGATTTTATATGCACTGCGTAAACTAACCTTTGCAATAAAGATTTAGCAGGTTTATTAGTTTAGGAAATCGCTATAATTAAGGATAATTCATAATGGCCGCTTATCCACTCTCCAGCAATAGCTCGCTTAATTTCGGCTCCATTTCTTTGAGCCGTAAATAAGTGAGCTGCTATCTTCTGCACAGATGTGGCATTCAACCTGTTCCTGTTGGCTGGTTTTGCTTGTGTTTTAATCAAAAGCATTAGTAGGTAAGACTATAAAAAGCACACGGTTTGAAATAAAATTAGCAAGGACTGCATTGGCAAAGTTTATTTTTATCTACTAGCTTCCCCTTCAAAACTAACCCCCCAACATTAAAATCTAACCTCCCCTTCCAGTGGTGAAACAAAACAATTACAAACAAATAATCCTTTAAAATGTACTGAAGGAGCTTTCATTTAAAAACCCAAGGAGAGAGAAAGTGACAGAGCAATAACATTAATGAAGGCCAAAGAAATATGAGCGTGACCTCTCTACAGTATTTCCATTTAACTGTGCATGTAATTAAAGCCTGACCTTTGCGAGTGCAGCGCACTGGGCTGTGCAGCAACTTCCCTGTGATCCCAGCTCGGCTGCAGGGGGAGGGGGAAGTTCCCACAGTGCATCTCAGCCTTCAGTGTTTGCTGGGAGGCATGGTCATGCGCTTGTTCCCTGTTCCACTGATGGGGATACTGTATGCTGGCTCTTAGCTACACCTGATGCTTTTCCCGAACACATCCTCTGAATCTTTCTGCCAGCCGGTACCCTCTGCAGGGCATGAGTCAGCACAAGGCAGCCAATGCCAGAACCCACTTCCGGACTCTCGTCATCTTCTATACCAACTAGCTGGTGAGCGTATACTAGGTGCAGGGCAACACCCTCCTTGGCCTGGTCTGAGCAGGTTGCAAAGGAAAGCATACCCCTCACACATCTCCCCAGGGAACTGCAGCGTGATTGACATGGGAATTCGGAGTCATATTAGGAGTGAAGCTATACAGAGACTTAAGATTCGCTTTGTTCTCGAGCTTTTCACGATCGTGGAGTTAATCCCAGTGTAATGGAAAGGGTGTTGGTCTAAGAGTCAGAAGATCTTGGGTGCAGCCTTAGTTGTGCCACTCATCAGCTGTTGTGTTTCCCCCAAGAGGCAGTTAGCCTCCCTGAATTTCACTATTACCTGGCCATCTACTTTGGGGACTATAAAAGATCCAGAGAAACAACACTGACAGATATTTTCTGGGACACTACAAATTCTGTGGTGAGCTCTAACCCAAGCACTCACTCCAGGGGACACTCCAGGTCCTAGCTCCCCCCGCTCCCCCCTGGGATAGTGGGACTGCCTTGCCCACCTCACTGTGCTGTGAGGATCAAGAGGAATGCTGTGCACAAGTGGGGAGCCAACTCACACGGGCTGATTCTCTCATCTGTCCCCCTGGCAGCATCCAGAAATCACCAAGGTCACTCAGAGCAGAGGGCAAGGGCTTGGAGCTCAGAAGTAATCTCAAGTGTAGTCAGGAAGTATAGACATTACCTTTGAGCAGCTTTGTACAAAATACCTGGGACAAACAAGGAGGAGAGGGTCCATGTCAGCTCATAGTTTCAAAAGGCTGAATACAAGGCCGCTTGGCACCCTGAGCTTGTGTAGAACATCATTGTGGTTGTGGTGTGGAGGTGGTGGCTGTTCACCTCATGGCAGACAGGAAGCATAGTGCACAAGGAATGTACCGGGCATCAAGTACAGTGCCCAAAAGTCTACTTCCTCTGCCCATGTCCCACCTAATAGTTTCCAGAACCTTGCAAAAAAGCTCCACAGGCTAATCATTGGGTATTCAACACAGCAACCTATGGGAATGGGGTACACTTCATGCTCAAATCATAACAGGTACAATGTTGTGACCCCTAAGAAAGAGCAAAACACATCATTTAAAAAATTGTATCTTGCTGGGCAGTGGTGGTGCACACCTTTAATCCCAGCACTTGGGAGGCAGAGGCAGGTGGATCTCTGTGAGTTCCAGGCCATCCTGGCCTACAGAGTGAGTCCCAGGACAGCCAGAACTGTTTCACAGAAAAACCCATCTGAAAAACCAAACACATACATACATATATACATAAATATGATCTTTCTCTGAAATTTTCCTATTCTTGGAAAGGCACGAAACGCAGTGCAGTTTCCTCCACGAGTAGTTTCACCTGGAGAAGACTGAAGAGCCAGCCCCAAGGTCAGTTAAACTGTCCAAAAAAAAAATGGCTCCTTCAAAGCATCCTCATTGGGAAGTTGAGATTGGAGCTACAATGGAAGAAATTGGATACTATTAACACTTTATTGACAAATACTGGACCTCAGTGTTCACTACCAAGTGGACACGTGCACACAAGAGCGACAGCCGAGGGTGATGGGGAGTGTCTGGGGCTGGTGCCAGCACAGCCTGCCAGCTCTGTCAGTGAGAACAGGAAGGAGGGGCACCATACCCCTGGGATAAGCCTTTTCAATCTGAGGAAATGCACAGCCAAGGAATGGCTTCTCACTCCCATTTCTTTACAACAGCCCCAAGAAGCAATGTGACCTTAGCTCTTGAGCTAATAAAAACACACTTGACAGTCACCTGAGGGCCTTACCTGTTGCCCCTGGTGGCAAGTGGCTGACCCTCTTTTTAATTCATGTTGGGGCTTATTTAATCTGCTGTGCACTTGTAGATTTATAACCCATTATGAAAGTGTTCTTGGCAAAATAAGACTCTAATGCTGGGGGGTTGTAAAATGCTCCCAGTATATGGGAGCAAGTGGGGTCAGGCAATAGAGGAACCCTTTCCAGCCCCACGTTTGCACCAAAAGTATTAGTCCAACATGAGGAACATATTTATCAGAAAAATCTTTTATTCTTCTAAAACAGAGTTTCCTTCAGGAGTCAAAGTTCATGGGAACATTTACCATTCTGGTGCACAAATTGACATGGTTAATAAGGCATCTTGAAATTCAGACTTTAAATCACAGCTAGAATGATAGGGTCAAAACAAGTCACACCAAGAACTCAGGGTCAAACAAATAATGCTTTCATTGCATCAGGATCACTTTGAAATATTCTCAGCCTCCAAAAAACAAACAAAACAATAAACCCAAAAGAAAGAGGCTGGGGTTTTCTAAAGAGATACCTGGTTCAGAGCTCGCTACACAGCATCAGGAAAAGCAACAAATGGGGCCCCAGCACAGCAGTAACAGGAAGGCAATGACAATTCCATGTCCCCCTCTGGAAGATCTCTCCCAGGCAAGCAGCCTATGTTCAGACTCCAAGTTAAGCTAGGTACATAAGCCCCAAGTTAAGGGCATTTCCATGAAACGGGCAGGTGACGGAAGTAATAGTGAAGATATAAGGTGAAGGGACTCAAAATCAGATCTTAGCAGGGCTTGGTAGCATAGGCCTGTAGTTATTCCAGAGGACCCCAAGTTTAAGTCCAGTCTGCAAGCGATCTTAGTGAGACCTAGTCTCAAAAATAAAATAAACAGGGCTGGGAATCTAGCTTAGGACTACTTGGCATGCCATGTGTGAGGCTCAAAAACAAAACAGAAAATCAAACGTTACCTTAAAAGCGGTCAGAACAAAGACCCATCCCACCATCCTCCTGAAGGCTGTTGTAGGACAGATGCTAGACTCATCCTTGGTCCATTTTCACATCCTTCCCATCAGCTAGGAGACCCAGGGCCATCCTACTTGAAGCTTTGGATTCAGACATAATTATGCCTGCTCTGGGGTCAAAACGCTTTTTCTAACCAGAGGGAAACAAAAACTCTACCTACTGTTCCAGCCCCCAGCCCTGTGTCTGAACCCCCATGGGGAACTGAGTCAGGTTTCACTCTTACCAAGAGGTTTACTTTTTACTTCAAATCTGGCTCACAGCTCTCCAGGAAGATCCTAGCACATTCCCCGATGTTCATGACTCCATAATAGCTAAAATAAAGATGGTATATTCTGCCTAATACCATGGACTCTAAAACTGTAAAAAAAAAAAAAAAAAGTGCTTTTTATCTCTGCAGCCTGAGTGGGAAATAGCAGGTCCAGCGCTGACTCCCTCTGAATTTCTCTCATCGAAGCAAAGCAGATTCCCAGTCAGTACAGCCAGCCTTTCCGGCTGGAAGATAAACTCGAGGCTCCCTGCTTCTGCCACCGCCAATGTCAGCAGCTTAGCAGTAATGCCGTTTGCCATCATAACCCAACTCATTTGATTTGCAGATGGGGACCCCTATTGGTATGAGAAAAATCCCAGGAAAAATGGAAACCAGGCAGCACTTCTTAGCCAAGTGTGCCTGAATGTACCAATAAACAGAGCAGCACCCACGGTTCCACGGTGGGAACAAGAGACACAGCCTCGAAACGCTCTCTTCTCCCGCCACATCAACACACCCACCCCAGAAAAGCCACCCCCAGGCTCTCGAGTTAACTCTTCAAACACCCCAGGGGCACGTGTGTGCGCACGCCCCCTTCACTGGAGCTGCCCGTGTTAGCAGGGTGGCAGTCCATCTCCTCGCTGACAGATCTCCGTGTTGGGCAGGATTTCCAATCCTTCATGACTATCTATTTGTCACTGCAGGTGAGTGGTGGCACTCAGCCTGATCCCCAGCCACTTTCACAGTTACTTATCTGTCTTTATGGATTCATCCTGTGTGTCAAGCCAGAGCATAACAGCATTACTGTCAGGGTGACAAAACTGTCCCCAGAGTGCCACAAATGATTCTCTCTCCTTATGGCTGCTAGCAGATGGAAACGGCGACACTACCTTGCCTCACTCATCCTTCTCTGGCTATCGCTGGGCTCACATCTCCTCCTGCAGGTAGAGCTGGCTAATGATGGGTGCAGCCAAGAGCAGCTTTCACTGGTCTACAAATTATAAAGGGAAAAGGGGGTGGGCCAGAGTGAATTGTGGGTTTTCTGTGAGGAGCCAAGTTCTTGTCATTCTCTTTTGGGTGTGTACCTGACATGTCTGAATGCTTGGCACTGTGGAAGGGAGATCCTTCCTCTTCAGGTCCCTCCCCCTCCACCCACCCCCTTCCCCAGCAAGACGTGTGCTACGCAGTGAAGGGACCGAGGGCTGGGAACCTCTGACCCTGTAAATCTGAACTGAAGTGGCAAGCTGAGATGTTTAGCGTTGTCATACTGGGAAAAGAAATACCAACTGGAACTAATAGTAAATAAGATTCAAGAGCACTTTGGTTCGCCAAATGATCTGTAATCATTTTTATGAGTTGACTGCTTCAAAAATAACATCTCATTTCTTTTCTGTTTTTAAATGGAGGCCTAGTTCAATTTTCCTCCGTGGCCTTCCTTCAAAATGTAATTTTGACAGCCAACGTGGGTGCCTGTGGCCATGTTGCTTGGAAGGAAGGTTTTTGCTTTTCCTTTATTTTAATTCCACAGCATCGCACAAAACTAACACCTCGGGGAAAAGCCTGAAACTGCACGGCACCAGGTGAGGACGCCACTGCTGGTCCTGGGCCAGGCACACACTCATTCCCAAGGCTTGCCTGGCATGACTTTTCAATGCCTCTCAACAGTTTTACAGACCTCCCCCCCAACCCCAAGTCAAGGACAGTGGAGCTGAGCAGGGCAGTTCCATTGCATTTGGGGCTTCACTAAGTAAGCATCAGGGAAATAGGTATTCAACAAGACACCGTTAGCCAGCCGGGGCTGGGATGAAGGTGGGTTGGAAGGCCTGGCTTTCCCTTTGGAAGGTCAAGTGAAATACATGAGCGAGTGTGCAGGTGCACACTCAGAAACATACCTGCAGTTCAGGCGTGCCTCAATCTCAGCTTTGTTCTTACCCCAATGAGCACTCACCGTCTTGAGTTTTTTAAAATAGGTTCAAGCTGATTTCTGACACTGGAAAAACAAACCTAAAAGCAATTTAGAAAACACCTGCCCGTGAAGTCAGATGGCAAAATATCTAAAGCTTCTCTCGAAATCTGTGACCTCAGAGGCTGACATGGTTTGATGGGAAATTTAATGTAATAGGCTGCGAAAGCCAAGAGGCCTGTTGTCAGCAATGAAGTCTGAAAGTTAGCAGAATTAATAATGCTGTACAATGGAAGCGCCCTCAAGGGACAAGGCTGCAGAACCAGGGCAGTGGGGAAAAATGACTTTTGAAGTCATTTCACTATGACATTCTGTCATCACTGCTAAACGGAAATAAAAAATCATCCGAATCACCGCATGTTTCTTTATGTGTCCTTCCCTTATCTAATATAAAGTAATAATACCCCACCCAGGCTGGGGAGGGACCCTCAAGGGATTCCGAGAGCTCCATTTTGAATGGCTAAATGCAATCAGAATAAATGCAAGTGGGAGTCTGTGTAGCAGAGAGTGATGCCTGGGCTGTTGCCCATCGAAAGCCAATAAATCTCAATGCTTCAACAAGAGATGAAAATGGTTATCTCATCATTGCAGTGCCAGGGTGAGATTTTCTCTGAGCGAGAGTATTTTTATAGATGATTTATGTCTGCGAAGGATAGTTATTTAGCAAAATGGCAGATAATGATGAATAGAAAGTAAATATGAAGAGCAGCAAGGGAGTGGTGTTCCGTAGCCGCAATAGACCAAACAAAACACCTCCACAACGCACATGCCAGAGATAATTGCCGCAACACTGAAACCAGCGTCCCTCTGCAACAGGAAGGCAAATACAAACGAGCAAGTCTGATTCGCTAAGTGATTGCTCTTTGTTGCTCTAGAATACCCGCCCCTGGAGTCGGCTAATTTTCTTGGAAGCATACTTTTGTATCTGAGGAAGAGTGGGCAAAGCTCTGAGCACTGTGATTGGGTGACAGTCCTAGCACAGCCTCCGCTTTGGATCTTGCTTAACTTCCTTGCCTTTCTAAACCTTAGTTTCCCCATCTGTGAAATGGGGATAACAGCACTGTGTCAGGATTAATCAGGATCACCGGTAGAAAGAGCTGGCTATGACTATTGACTTTGAGTTACAGCCACAAAAAAATGTAGCTATCATATTCTATTGGGACAAGTCTCCTGGTGGATTATTTGTTATACTTTTCATTTTGTCAGGCCCTGTCCACTGGCTTATTCTTTCTGTTGAAGCCAGAATGAGATGGGCAAAGACTCAAATGGGAAACTTGTAGTTCACTGGCCGGGCTGGGGCCAGCAATCACCCAGCTTGACTTCTGACCACTCTGTCATCACGATCCTTAATTCTCAAGGCACAAGAAACGGCCACATTATCAAGCTGGAGGAGAAGCCAGGAACAATAGAAATTATTCATGGAGATACAATGGAAAGGAAGTCTATTTTAAAAAGAAACAGAACTGAGTTTTTGGAGCCTTTGAATAAAAGATAAGTTGGCTGCACACAGAATGTCAAAATAGAATAGGAGAACATTTTTTTTTGTACTGAAGCACTACACAAGGAAAAAACACTAATTATAGTTTTAAATGTCCAAAACGCCATGTCCACCAAAAGCCCGCTGCTCATTAGTACCAGTAATTAACTTTACAACTGTCAACACAAACAGCACACAGGCTGACAGATAGAGAGTAGCTCTGAGGGTGCTAATAAATCCGGAAATAACAACTTGACACACAGATGCACAAAGGAAGCAGGTGATAAAGAAATGTTGACATCAAATCTAATTATCTTCGAAACGGCCAACTACAGCACAAGCCACAGTAATGCTCAGTTATTGCTGCTGATGAGGCCCACTGGCACCGAGCTTAACCACCGCCTACAACCGAGCATTTACAGCCCTTGTCAGAGCTGGCGAGGACAATATCAAACAGGAAATTATGAGTGCCATGACCCCTCCAAGTCAAAACTCCAGTGATGAATATGGGCTCAGCAAGGCATGGCAGATTACCCCCTCACGAGTTCTAAAGCCGGGATGATATATGACATTTTTATCAGGCACTTTCTCAGGAATGTCACCAAGAGGGAAAATAAAGGCCCTGCAAAGAGCCGACTAGGTGAATTATGCAACTGTAATTGCCGATCATAACCTGATATGAGTTGAAATTGCTCTGTTTTCATATTGAGATAGCATAAAATTGTCGGGAAATGCAATGGCTCCTTAATGTGGGCTAGATGAGTCTAATATTCTGATCATTTTTCACTCGGCTGCAAGGTAAATCGAGCTTCCTTAACGCAGCCACTGTGGCCCAGGGCAATCGAGGGGCCCAATTTTACACTTGAATTGAGCAAATATGTGTAAACTACGATTTTTCATATTTTCTGCATGCATAAGAAGATGAAACATCTTTATCATCTGTATTGTCTGGCTGAGCTTATACAAAATATTAGTTTATCTCTCCTACTTGGTTCATCCCATAAGCGAGGCACATAGATCTGAAGGACAGGCAATATCCCATATATAAAACAAGTCCATCTTTTATGCAGCCTCATCTCACACATTCTCCTATTTGAACAACTACCTCCACAACAAAAGCCCACGCAGTGGCTGTGTACAAAGGAAGAATTCTTTTTAAGGAAACACATAAAGGCCGAAACACAACCAATTTTTCCACCGTTGCTCTAGTTGTACACAGGGGATGGAGAAGAGCCAAACACTCTTGGATGTCTCTCTTAAACTGTCCCCTTCTGTCCACTTCCAACAGGCACCCTGCAGGATGCTACCAGAGTCTACTGCCTTCTCGCTGTGGCCTGTAACCGAGTGGATCTGTCCTCTTTCTGTATCCCAGGAGGCCATGGGAGTCCAGCTCATCTCTGCTGTATTATGGGGTCTGTCTGGTGCCTGGTCCTGTGTCTGGTCTCTACTCCTCTGGGGATGGAGAGTGCAGGGCCAGGAAAGCTGCCTTTTGCATCCCATCTGCAGGCTCTTAGTCAGCGACACACATGGTTCATGTGCAGGGAAGCCTCTGTTTACAGGGGACAAGGCCCTGAAAACGGGTTTAGTAAAGGATCAGCACCAAAGGATCTTAAGGAGATGTGTTTTTAGCGTTGTGACCTACTGATGACCATCTCTATGGATTAAGGCTTGTTGCTTGGTGTCTCTATCTGCATAACATTCTGTAGATATATTCTGTAGATGAATGTAGTTTCACCTACTGTGCTGATCCCTTGGGCTAGGCTTGATAGGAGGCTAGTGGAGAGAGATCAGGAATTCACTGTCATCATTAGCTACGCAGCAGGTTTGAGGCTTGCTGCATGAGACCCTGCCTTAAAACAACAAGAAAAGCAAGATAATCCTGTATCTATTTGCTTTTTATTATTTTAGTAATAAATTGGTCAATCTACTTTTCTGTTCACTCATGTATTTTGCAATACTAGGGGGTCTGGGGATTGGGTATAGGGCCATTGTGCATGCTAGCCTAGCACTCTAGCACTAAGCCATAGTCCTACCCATGTCCTTTTAAAAATAAACTGCTTGATTCCATCAAGAGACTGCTAGCAGATGTCAGACCAGGGAGAGCAAAGAAAATCGACAGACTGGCAAGAGTCATTCATATTAAGTCAAGTTCAGCACAAGAGTCTCATAACCCAGGGCAGGCAATGTATTCAAGTGCTCTCTCTACTGTAGTAGCCATTGAGCTTTTCTGGGCACACCGTCTTTCATCTCCATCTCAGACGATAAGCTCCTTGAAGGCATGACTCTTCCTTTGTCAAAGAAGACTCAGCACCTAGCACAGTCCCTGGTTGTCAGTCAATAAGTAATGAGTAAATGAATATGCGAATGAGTTGAAAGGTGATCTAACTGGCTAGTGTGTTGATTACTGGATCACCACTCCCCTGCCAGTAGTAGTTTAAATCAACAGGGATTACCATCTGGCAGCTTCCATGCGAATCTGGGGTCTGGATGCTTCTGATTAAACGCCTCTGTCAAGCATACAATCACAGTATAGAGTCGGGGATGCAAGGGTTCTCTCCCACGCGCCGTTCACAAAATGGCAACCAACTTCTCCTACAGTGACTGGTCCAGGCCCAAAGTGTTGGCAGGTGAGCATATTACCTCTTATGATTTACTGGAAGTGACTCACCAAATCTGGCTCACATTAAAAGGGAGTGACTTATATAGGCTGTGAATAGCAGGGAATGTGGGTCATCAGAGGCCATCTTGGGCTAGCTACCACTGTCGAGTTCTAACAACTCCATCCAGCTTATATTTACTGGGTGGCTTCTATGTAATAACACCCTGTGTTGAGTATCAGAGTATACCAGTCAGTGAAAAGCAAGTGTGTAGCCCAGTGGTGGTGGCCCAAACCTTAAGTTCCAGTACTTGGGAGGCAGAGGCAAGGGTATCTCTGTGCGTTCAAGGCCAGACTGATACACACACACAGACACACACACACACACTAAAAAAAGAAAGGAAGGAAAAGAAAAGGAAAAAAAAGAAAAGCAAGTGTGTTGGTTAATCTCAAGTATTCACTTGATGATGAGACCTATAATCACTGGGAAAATAGGCCTCTGGGAATGTCTGTGGTCCTATCTTGACTTGATAAAAAGACCTACCATTATGGGTGGAGTAACTCCCTGGGATAGGATACTGGACTGTATGAAAAGAAGAGATGGAGCCAAGAAATGCAGCCTTTGTTTCTCTGCTTCCTGACTGTAGATGCAATGTGACCAGCTGCTTCAAAGCTGCTGCCTTCATCTCCTACCCTGATAGACTGCGCCCTGGAACTGTGAGCCAGAAAAAACATCTCTCCCTGAAGTTACTTTTGTTGGGTATTTTACTATAGCAACCAGAAAAAGAAAAGGAAGGAAGGAGGGAAGGTGGGAAGGAAGGAAGGAAGGAAGGAAGGAAGGAAGGAAGGAAGGAAGGAAGGAAGGAAGAAAAAACTAGTCAGCAAGGTACATTAGGCCCCTGCTCTCACAGCACTCAAAGCCTACTACAAAGTCTATTAAACAACCAGACAGGGAGTGACGAGGGACGGGAGTGTGGGTGCACAGAATGCCCTTAGCCATGTTTAAAGCCGAATCACTGGTTTTGTGACACTGTGCTGTGATTCTGCACTACCACTTCAGCCTCTTCTCAACACAGAGGCTCACGCTTCCCTGACACACTGCACTACTGTAAGCAGTGGTGAACGCTGTAGACACTGGGCAGGAGTCAGAGACGGTTTACTGCTTTCTCTGCGGTTAGAACTTCAGGCCAGGAAAGCCAAGCTCTTCTCAATTGCACAGTAATGACTTTACATCAAAATACCCGCATTCTTTAGGTAAAAAACAAGTCAGGGGTAGAGGCAGAGAATCTTTCTAATCACCAGAAGATGGGAGGGAATTACGACCATAGGCGATCAGAACCAGGTGAAACAAACCCCTCCGTGTAATATAATGTTTTTGATTTTTTTATTTTGGAAGTAATAGAAATACGTAAGGGTAAGGTTTTCTGTTTCTGTTTTTCCTTGTTGTGGGTTTTTTTTTTTTTTAATCCAAGAATCGACTTGTTTCTTCCCAGGGAATCCTTATTGAGTTGCAACACACTCAATATTATTAAGAATTCTGATCAGAGGTGAACATGCAAAACACTCAACCAGAGGGATTAAGGCTCTTTGTTAGTGTTTACGTTATCTGTTTTTAATTCCTACATATCCTGTCTTTATCTCAGTGTTTCAACACTAATTGCAAAACAGCCCTCACTCTCAGTAATGAGCCCCTGGCCCTTTGCAGACCTCTGGGCAGAGCTGCTACAGATAAGGCAACCCTTAACAAGGCTGGCAGCTGCATCAAGGGTTTTTCCTGCTTTCCCACTTGCTTCTGCTCATCTGGCCTTCCAGCGGCAAATCCAGTTCACTAAATCATGTAGTTCAGGGCGATAGCTTAGTCTGCCGAGGGCCTCTAACCCCAGTCCAGTCTGATGAAATGAATATGCTGTTCTTGGCCTCGTCAAGATCTTTCTTGACTCCAAATCAGAGCGGCATGGGGCATCAGTATTGGAAAGCACCCGTGCTACCTGGCACCCAGGGCAAGGCTAAACTCAAACTGGACCCTGCTGTGCAGTGAATCCCAGTTCCTGGGTACACACCGAAGCCAAATGAATCTTATTCTAGAGATTTCATTCTCCATCTCCTCCTCCCACAAATTTCCATGCTGCCTTTTGGGTAAAGAATGCTCCCTGGGTTCTGTTTGCATTGGAATCACTGCAGAGTGTCAAAGGAAGGCACTGAGCTCTTTTATCAATGGACTACTCAACTGCCACTTACCCTTATTTCACTTAGCGAGAGAGGAACTAACATTCTGCCCTTTCTTTCCTTTAGTCCCAATTTCCCACTCAACCATTTCTATGATTACAAGTATCTTTCACTCTTTTTTCATTATGGAGACACCTACACATTGAAAGGGTACCTATTTCATCTTCCTGTCTTGTCTCTTCCTGTGTGCCCCTTCCAGAGACTTAATTCAGGGACCGTTGCTAAGCAACTATACATCATAGCAGCCAGTCACCAATTACTAATTGTCCCCAGCACTTTAGCCTTACAAATCTGGACTGCCAGTGACAATGGCACAGCTTCCACGGCCAAAAACACACTGAGAGGTTTCTTTGCTCAGCAAAGACAGAGACGCTAACAGCTAGGCACCATCCTCAAGGCAGTAACAAAGACTTCCGGTCCCACACCTGCCCAATCATTGCACAGGCCTCAGCCCATCGCCTAGGCATTGATCTCTCCTTTCTGCCTAGGAAATAAACTGGGGGTATGGCTGGAAACGTCTGAACACACACACAGAGGGAAACACGGACACCAGCATTTCACACGCGCTCACCTTCTTCCCCTGCTGCTACAGTTTCAAACTGAACTGAGGATCTATTAGTAATCAAATTTCAGCCTCAATTTTATGGTTAGTGTAATGGAGTTAATTTCTCTAATGCTAGCAGTTCATGGAAGGGGTCTCTTGCGGCAGCGCAGACCTGGGACCGGCGGCAGCTGTCAGGGATGCCGCTAAGGAATTCCTTATTAGCTAAGATGCAACCAGGCAGAAAACTCATTACACAGTGCTAAATATACTTAATCACATCTATTAGAGAAAAATGAACTTGATAATTACAACAAATAACTAAACTGCAGAAAGTGTTTAAGGAAAAAAAATCCACACCAGGATCTAAGTGTATTGGGGACCCCAGGCTGCACACACTGGAGAGGAGCAGGGAACACACAAGCCGGCCTCTTTAAGAGGTGGAGTGGTGCAAGATGCCCAGGAAAATGACAGATTTACATTTCAAAAGTGCCCTTGTTTATTTGGTATGTGTAAGATTTTAACTGGAGAGAAATCTTCTGAGGAGAGGGCTGTGTTTGCCGACCGTCTCTCCTAGGTGTGGTGCGGGGGGCTGTGAGGGAGCCCACAACAAACACTCGGCTCGACGAACGCGGACGTGCACTAGCTGCCTGGCACGCACCACTTCCGTGGGGCCTAACGGGTGCTGAGTCAAATTTGTCTGTTTTTCTCTGTCATAAAATCGAAGTCCCCGAGTGGGGAGACATCTACCATTGTTTTCCAAGGAATCTACTTGAGGAGTCCTGGAGGCAGCATCACTCATTCATTTTCCCAGGCTCTGACCTTCCTGGAGGAAGGCATCTATGCTGTGTGTGTGTCAGGGTGGTGTTCTGGGTATCATGGTCTGAGGAACCAAGGCTATGGACTCAAGAATCAAGTTAACTTCCTCCAACACCTGCCAGGAGATCTTCAGAAACTGGGAGAGGGGAATTAACTTGCTAGTTCTCTCTCCCTACCTCTCCCTCTCATCCTTTCTTGGTATGTAGCCCAGGATAGTCTAAGTAGCCCGGGATAGCCTTGAACTTACACTCTTTCTGCTTTAGCCTCCAGAATTACAGAGGTGTGCTACCACATCCAGTTTAAAATGAGACATTTTGGGACACAGAAATGGAGGATGCCTGCAGAGCCTAGAGACAGGAGTGGTCTGGAACAGGACACACACTCGTCCACCTCACGGTCCAGCTGCACGAGCACTGGATGAGCAGGGGGGAAGCTGGCCTCAGTCTGGACAGACCCTTGACTCTGGTGTGGGTGTGTCCTCCACACAGAGGAAAGGTGGACATGAGTTTTACGAAGAAAAGAGGCAGTATGATTTCATTTCTTTTTCTTTTTGGTTTTTTGAGACAGGGTTATAATTTCATTTCTAAAAAAAATAATCTGCTCAACAAAAATTCCACTGTCACCTTTGGCCACTGGTGGCAGCAACAAAAGCCCCTTCCTTGCTGTGAATTCTGGGGGGACAAAGTCAAGCCTGTACACCATGCCCAACACCAGGAAACACTTTCCTCTTCGTGTTCACATCTGAAGGAGAATGAGAACAGAAAAGATGTGCCCAGCTTTCCTCACTCACTCCAGTTGATTCGGAGTTCATGCTCTGACCATGTTGTTTGGTGAACAGCCTTTCCCATAGGTGAAGGACATTCTGGTTTTGCCAGAGAATATGCATCCAGCTACCGGCTACCCTACCACAGTGTCCCTTCAGGAACCCTCTGTCTTAGTTCAGGGGCCTAAACACAGCTCAACTGCCTCTACCCTGGCAGTGTTATCTCACTCCCTGGTTAGAACCAAGGCAAGGGAGCAGGTGTGCTAGGAATGCTATATGCCCTCATTTCCCCATGGGGGATGGACATGGAGGGGACAGCTGCTGTGACCATCTCTTGATGACCCAGAGCACAGTCTGAATGAAAATGGGACTCACACAAGTAGGAGCAGCACATACACAACTCTGTGAAAGTCAGGCACCAGGAGTTTTGCAGACACACAAGTCAATAAATTAGCTCCTCCATGACAAATCTCTCCCCGTAAACTCAGCCAGGCTCCTTCCCAGGGAAGGAGTCCTGACAGAACACCCCTTGCCCACTAGGAACTGCCAGTCTCTGTATGAACTCACCTGCCCTCTAACAGGACACACACCTGCCCTCTAACAGGAGAATGGTGTGCATTAAGAGAGATGGCCTAAGCCAGGCAGGGACCACTGACTCTGTGTTCAGTGCCAAGGAATGAGCATATCAGGCCCCGGCTACTGGACGGCAATGGCCTGGCCCTGGCTCTTAGCCTGGCAGAGATCAGAGGCCTCAGGAGTACCAGCCCAAACCCAGACATGCAGCTGTGCTGCGTTTCATCACATATCAATTTTTACTGAAAAGAAAACCATACAAATTTAATCAGCTTTTCATATGGAAACATTTAACTTTTTTCCCCTGGAGTTGTTTGATATTATTGTTTTAAGAGTCGGATAAAAAAAAAATCAAGATGTGTGATAGTGGTGGACACAGTAAAGCATCCATCTCTGGCAGGAATGCAAGTCTCATTTCCAGTAGACTCAAGTCTTAAACGCACTGGCGTCTCTGCCAATTGCCTGGCTCAATGAAGAACATATTACATGCCCATAACCATGAAGAAGACGACAAGGGGCTCCATCCTGCACCCCCCTCACCCGAAGTCAAGGCAGAATACTAGTATTGGAAGAATAAAATGAGCTTAGAAAAGCTTCCGCTGCTTAGGGAGTGTTCTGTCTTGGCATCTAAAGCTCTGAGGTTTACATTCCCTCCTCTGCCCTTCTGAGATGTTATCAAACAACCTTGTTCCAAAGCTTCTAATCTCTGAACCCCTGTAATGTGGAACTCTTACATACATACCTATTAAAGAACTATGTTCTCTCTCAGTAGTCATAAAATGTAAAACACCTTTTAAAAGAGGCTTCCTTTGTTTCGTAGCCAAGGGCACATGAGATGAAAGAAACTGTCTTTTAAATATAATTTTAAAACACCATGTTAAATAAAATGAGGTAGCGATATACAGGGTGATTTGAAAATGAGGTCTGCTTTTGAGATCATGGCATTTTGGATGCCCAAGTGAGGTCATCACAAGTGAAAGCCAAGAATCCTGTCTCAGAAAAACATCTTCAGAGATCCAGGGGAGTAAGAAGTGTAGCTGGGACCAGCTGTATTTGGATGACGAACTTCACAGGACCCACAAGGCTGTGGGGAGGGAGGGAGGGCCCACTGCAGAGTGACCAATGCCTAGCCAGGACAAGCACCCTGAACTGTCGGAGCCAGTCTCAAATCCTTAGAAACTTCTAACCCTAACATGCTTAGGAAGTCCATATGGTATGTTGGCAATGCAGCTATTAAAAGTCCAGTGAATACCAGTTAATATTCTTCTCAGTGTCACTTCATGACGGTGGGAGTCCTGCCTGCTACCAAATGCCCAAAGGGGCAGTTGGGGCAGCTTTCTCTTTACCCACATGGTGTTAGCTCTATGGATTTCTCCCAGTGGGGCAAAGAAATGGAAGCTACTGTTAGTCGTTGTGAAGACGCTTGGGAGGAGGGCGGCTGGGACCCAAGGCACCGAGAAATCCACGTCGACATTATGGATAATGCTTTTTAGATTTTTAGGGGGAAAAGGAATCCCATTTCTATTATGCAATCGGGAAACTGAAGATGTCTGTCTTCAGATAACCAACCGCTTGTGTGCGGTTTCGGCTGCAAACTTGGGATGAGAGTGTTTTCCTGCTGTCTGTTCTGGTTTCTCTGTCACTTCGCATTAACTTTTTTTGCTCTCTGTAGCAAATAAATCAGAAAGTTAATAGTTGTGCTGATTTGTTGGTGCTTACCCGTCTCCCCCTTTAAGAAAACAAAGAAAGGAAAAGAATAGCTTTAAAGGGGAAAGCTGACCCCAGCGTGTTAACAGCGCCACTGTGGTTTCAGGCTGCGGTCATGCCAACTGTCTAGTAAAGAGAAATTCCATTGCAGTGCAAGTAATAAAATCTTCTTTTAAAGCACAAATACCATGCAGGGAGGAAATGTAAACCCCTGCATTGGGAAAAGGAAGGTGGGGCTGTCTGAGGTAAAATACGGCCTGGAGCAGTGGAGATGGGGCCTCCACACGGACATTCTTCAACGGAAGCAGCTGTTCCTATGGCCCAGAAGCGGCTCTTCTCCATCCATCACCTGGAGGACTCTGGGAAGATGTAAGCTATTACGGGAGGTTCTCTTCATGGCTATTCAGGTGATGAGCTGTTAGGCATCCACTCGCTTTCCAGAGAGACTGGTCTGTGAGATGGGCGGGGGTAAGGACGTTCTCAGCATGAGAGCCGGCTGAGGCTGCTCTGGAGGAGGTGGAGTGAGGGATTCAGAAAGGCTGCCATGTCACTCCTGAGTCTCTGTGTTCTTGGACTCAAAATTGACAGACCATCCATCTTCCTTAGAATCTGGGTCAAAACTTACTATATCTACCACCCTGAGTAACAAACATATCAGGCCAGCCATTTTTGGGCTCCAACAAAATGTAGAGTAGAGTCAAATGAAGAGAGCCGGTAGCCCGTTTCCAGGTGTCAATGGTCAGACGGAATCACACAGTCGCTCAGCATCTCTGATCACAGCCAGACAGGGAAATGGGACCTTTATGCAGCCAGGTGATGCTGCTTGGACACAGGGAAAGTCGAAGACTTTAGGCTGAAGGCCCGCTTCCTAATGTGGATTCTTCATGAAAACACCCACACCAACATCCAGGTGGATCCCGGGAAATCCCTCGGAATAGCAGGGCAGAGCCTGTGAATGTGTGGCTAGGAGCTCCGGACCTGACTCGCCCTCCCCTTCTCTTCTCTGGGAAGAGAGCTCTAAGGGAAGGGAAGAGGGGCCATTCCAGGATGGTAAGCTGCAGTAGCTACTTTCACACTAATGAATTACACAGAAAGATATGAAGACAAGTATTTCCTCCAGCCCTTCCACCACAGGAGCTGTGTGTAAACATTACCGTTTCCCCCCTCACCACTTTGGACTTAATTGTATTCCTAATTGGAAATGAAAATTAATTTGCTTTTGATCAATTCCAGGTGGCAGATCAGCCCAAACTAGTAGCAGAACATTTTCTCCTCTCTGAGTGACCACACACATGTGCCATAAACACCAGCACGCAGCTGGCACAAACAGGCAGCCGTCTCCCTGCACACAAGGGCTTCCAGTGTCCTCTCTCTCTCTCTCTCTCTCTCTCTCTCTCTCTCTCTCTCTCTCTCTGTCTGTCTCTCTCTCTCTCTCTCTCTCGTAGGCTGATTGGCACCATTCAATTTTTTAATAAAAAGATTTACCAAAGTGACGGTACTTGTGGAAATAAACTGCTGACAGGCTTGCTGAGTTAAGTGCGTAATTAAAGCTGTGGAGGTACAGATGTTGAACAATGGTGGCCTGCATCAAGATGTATGCGGTGGTATCACAAATAACCTGGCATCTGGTTTCTTTATCTAGGAACCTTTCTTACGGTTTGGATCTTAATTTTTTACAGTTGACAGCAGTGTTATTTGAGCCAGTCAGTGGCATCTGGCTGCTGGGGGGAAAAAAAAAGAAAAGAAAGAAAGAGGGGGGAAAATCTCCATGCACTTTAATTAATTGTGGAGAAATTACATGGCCCTTCAACCGTGTAGTTTGTCATCAGCGCACATTACAGATTTATATTAGATGTTTCTCCACAGTGTCAGGAATAATTAAAAGGGGGTAGGAAATGATGCCAACCAGCAATGCTTTACAGCAGAGCTGAAAGTTTCTATTTATTACAGCCAAACAATTTTAGAAGAAGATGTCAACTCCGAGGCTTGACTGTGCATGGAATACATATCAGGTCGGGAAGCAAGCTAAAGCAGCATGGCTGCCCGGATAATGAGAGAGGGCTCATGTTTAATCTATTAGACCGACCAGAATTGGTGTGGCGTGCCAGAGTTATTAACGACGTGGTATCCCCCTTTCTCATAAAAACATTCACCCAAAACAATAAGTAACATATGCTTTTTCCTTCTTCCTTCATCCAATTGCTCTTTCTGATCCTAATAAGAACAGAAGTGCCAACTGTACACAAGTCACTATTTTTCTCCATTAATTTGTGCCACACTTACAGCTTGGGCACTGCTGGTGGAATAATTCAGTACAAAGATCTGGAAATGACGCCTGTCTTCATTGGGTACACAATTGTGGCAGCCCTGCGGCAACTTCCTGTGACAGAAGCCCACAGGAGCTCGGGGAGGGCACTCCTAACCCACACTAGCTGAGAAACCCGACTCTGCCTCCGTATTCCCAGTACCATCAGACAAACCACAGACAGATTCCTTTATCTCTTCCAGACATCAGAGCCAGGGACTACAGTGAGAAACCAGTGGTGGTGGGAAAGCTCTGAGGAACATCCCACAGACCCACAGTGAAGGTTCTGGAACAGACACATACAGGATGTCAATCTTGTCATTTGCTCTTGCAGCCAACCCACTTTCCTTTCGTATCATCAGCTCATCAGCCGCACACTTCAGGGGGATTATTAGACCCTCTCACCCTGCATCGTGTATCTTGCGGAACAGCCACTATGCACAGTAATCCCTTAATATGTGATGCCTGTCACTTCTTATTTATTAGCTTCTTGCCCTGGATACTTTCCTAATTTCCATTTAGCTAGTATGGCCCCCGAAGAGGAGACATCCTGGGAACCACAGGCTCAGGAAGCCTCACCTTTGCCCCTGGGGATGCATGTGCCAGCAGGGCAGCCAGAAGGGAGTTCTCTCCCGGAGGGGGGGGGGTTTGTGGATCTAGATAGTGGAACGGTCCTCTCCTCCGTGAGATGAAGATCACAGCAATGGAGTCCTCAGGGTACCGTGCTTCTCTGAGTGGCCAAGTGAGTCCACTAGCCCACAGTTCAGGTGATACTTCATGTACAAGAGACAACACCCTTGGTCATTTTAAACACCTTTAAATAATGGTGTTTGCCACTGTGAACAGTGCTTCAGAATTTCCATAAGTGATTTTACTAACGCCCGTGCCACTCAGTGAAGTGTGAAAGGAAGCTCGGCACTCCAATTGTAAGCATGGTTTTCTTCTGTTGATGGGTTAGAACCGTCACCAGCCATCTTCCTAAGATGCTCTCGGGACTTCAAACAGAAGTAGACTCTATGCAGCCTCTCATCTCCTCCAACAGTGCTCTGCTTGTGTGCTTAGTGACCGCCAAGCACCAAGTCTGTTCCATTTCATGGGCTCCGCACTTCACCTGCTCCCTGACTCTGTAACGCTTAACTCCAGGTCTTTGTATGGCTGTGACGGTTTTGTCTTCCATAGCGTGGTTGAAATGTTGCCATTCCTGACCTCTCTCAATCTGCTATCTGCACTGCCTCCCGCTTTCCAGCCCTCCATCTGAAATCATCTTTCTTATATATTAGTTTAACATGGGTCTCCCACAGTAACACGAGCACAAGGAGAACTTGCAATATCACTGTGGATTCCTCCATGAGCTTCAAGAAATAAATACATCAAGAGAGCTGGAGAGATGGCTCAGTGGTGAAGAGCACTTGCTGCTCTTACAGAGAGAGGACCTGGGTTTCGTTCCCAGCATCCACATGGTGGCTCACAATCATTCATAACTCCAATTCCAGGGGATCTGATGCCCTCTTCTGGTCTCCATGGGCACTAGACACACACAAGGTACACATAATACATGCATACAAACATTCATACACCTTTAGGAAAGAGAGTAAGAATTAGGAGCTACAGAGCTAGTGCGGCTGTTAAGGATGCAAACCACTGGGCAGAAGACCTGAGTTCCATTCTCAGCATGCAACTGCAATTCCAAGGGAATCTAATTTATCCGGCCTCCTCAAGCAAGTGCACCACACTCCTACACAAGTAAAAATAAACACATCTATAATTGCAAATAATCCCTAATTTTTTTCTTCAATCATCCAGAAAGTCTTCAATATAGCTAAGATTTTTGTCATACAAATAATTTTTTTCTTCATCTCATTTAGATTTTGAAGTCACCAATGAACCACTTTTTTTTTTTTTTGGAGTGCTCCTACTGGAATTAACCACATTTAATGAGATGTAGATTTGAAATCATTTTTATTGTAAAGCAGAGGTAGTGAAGAAATTGGACCACGGCATGTATGTCCCTTAAGGGCCTGTTTTCACATCGGCGTTTTTCACCATTGGTTGCAAAGTGTTTTACTAGGCTGGGTTTGAACTCTGATCTGAGCCAGGGTTTGCAGAGCTACAATCAAATCCCCAGTAACCCAGCTCTACAAAGGGCAGCCATGTGTGACTGTGGTCAAGGTAAGAATCAATCTTCACTGGGCTTTCATCCCCGGCTTTGAACAGTGGATACCAATGAGAGCCTTGTACATGTTGTCTGACTAGGGCCAAGAGGCTCAAGTGTCTTGAAACCAACGTAGATAACAAACTTCTGCAGGAAGTAAGAGACCTAAGAAGCCAGGAGATAGGAGATCAGAGCCTTCAAAGACTACAGCTGTGTTTGTAGCTCCTTATGGTAAGCAACATACCAGGCACTCAAGCTGTACACAGCAGACTGGACTTGCATAAGTGTGGAGTAGAGGGCAGGCCTAATACTAAGCACCATGAGGGCTGGATCATGTCTTTCTAGTTCTCTACTATATGTTGAGTGCTCTGCACAGCTTGGCAAGATTGTTGAATAGAAAACATGCTGGACAAACTGTCCAATGAATGAACAACTCAGCTAAGACGCCGGGTAATCTTGCAGAAGTGAACACCCCCACCCCACCCCCATGTGTCTCCTTCGATCTCTACAGAGCTTCGTTCAAGGAAGCCAAACATCTCTTCTTCCACAGCCTCCACTCTCTGTCCATTCTAACACTCTTGGGGAAACAGAGGCACTTCTGGAGTTGCTCCTGATAATCCTCACCCTCATCAAGGGACTTGGCACATTATTTTCCTGGGCCCCCTCAGCCCTGACAGTGCTGCATTTATACTGCATCGAAAGCTAGCAAGAGTAGCTTCATGGGCACGCTGGGATGAAGGCTGGTAAAGGACCCTGAAAGGTGCGACACATGTAGAATCAGTCAGCTCTGCTCTGATCCCTTCCTCCAAGTCTCAGCCTCCCCCTCAACTCTAGTGTACCACTTTCAAGGAGAAGGGAAGCCGCATGAACGGGAGGTCCCACATCTCCAAGGCAGACCCTCCTGCCTACATAAGCCCTGCTGCTGGCTGCTCTCGTGTCCCCCTCCCTTCACGTGCTCACTGTCCAGGGAGTGGATGAGAAAGTAGACAGTATCTAAGACTCTGCTTCTGAATTCAAGCCTAGCCTTCAAAGTAGCCAGTGAGGCTTCTGGGAAGGTAGGAAAGTCAGAGTGGCTAGGAAAGACTTTACAGCCACACATGCTCACACTGCAGCTAGCATTGCTACAGAAATTACTTCGGAAGAAACCCTTCCTCCAGACCTTAGCCAAGCTCTGTGTCCAAACATCTGGCATGTTCGAGACCCCCAAGAACAGTTCTGGAGCCAAGGGAGGTCAATCTAGATACACAGCATGAGTGAGGTTCCTCCCAGCTCCTGAAGTCCAATATGACTTCACTTAAAGTGTCTCACCCAATCCACTGATGGCCTCTGGCAGGTCACAGTGTCTGAGGACAACTCTCCATTTAGACCCTAATTTAATGTAGCTGTAGTCACAGAGAGGAGGACTTCACTTCAAAATGGTTACTACCAGAATAAAGGTTCCAGTGATGCCCAGACACACATAACTTCACCAGCAATGGCATTAGGCATGTGGGTCCAGGGAGCTGGAGAGAAGCAGGACAAGGTGCATTTGTATCAAATGTTCTAACAGTAAAAGTCGTTTGCTGACGGTGTTAAGGGAAGGCTGAAGTTGCACACAGTATCACCATTCTAAGAGTTTAGCCACTATCCGTACACAACGAAGTCTTAATGGTACATCATTTACATTATAAGCCATTTGCCCAGGTTTCTATGTTATCTTCATAAACATTAACTGTATTTTCTAAAGCAGAAAAGTACATAAAACTCAAGCCATCTGTTAACATTAGGACCATAAATATAAGCCATTTATAGTATAAAAACTTCTAGGCAGCAAGAAAAATAACATTTAAAATATGTGTTCTGTGATAGCAAAGGACAGTGAACAAATGGTGTGTCAAGCGTTCTCAGCCAAAGCGCCAGCGCCAAAGTAAGTGCCAGCGCCAAAGTGCCAGCGCTGGGTGCTCTCAACTCTTTTAGGAGTTCTGGAAGCTCAGGCATCTACTTTTTAAAATTTTATTTATTTTTATTTTACGTGCATTGGTGTTTTGCCTGCATGTGTCTGTGTGAGGGTATCAGCTCTTGGAGTTACAGACAGTTGTGAGCTGCCACATGGGTGCTGGGAATTGAACCGGGTCCTCTGGAAGAGCAGCCAGTTTCTGCCTTGGTTTTCCCAGGAAGGAGGCTGCTGTAAAAAAAGAACCCTCCTGCTATGAAATTTCACATTCATTTCTCAGAGCAATGACGAACTCTGGGCAATGTGACATACTCCTTAAAGGAGGTGTCTGGTGGAAATACAAAGGGGTGTTCTTGTTCTCCTTATAGGACGTCACTGCCTAGTATGTCTTCAACAGCAGGTTCCTGGAAGTCACTGGTTTGGTGTCGCTGACTCGCCGCCATAGACGGTTGTTCTAGAAATGGGCACCTATTCCAGGTTGGAAAAAGGCAAACAACACAGCAACGCTCTGGCTTAACCCACAGATTCTGACTCTGACACAGACTGTCAGACATTTCTCACCCTACAGTCCAACTTCTATTGACAGCGAGGGAAACCCTGGAGAGGACCCTCAGCCCTCTTGGAAATCCACTCATTTCTGGATACGATTGAAGTTTTGGGCAAACAGAGACTTAAGGCATTTTGTTTTGACCCTCCAGTCTGTCTTTATGACCCAGAGGGATCCTTCTCAATGTGTTCTGCTCTTCTGAGGCCCAGTGCAGCCTAATGACAGCCCTCTTATGCATGCAGAGATGCTAACAGAGATAGGCAACAAAGGCTGGGATCCCAGGCCAGCCAGAGGTTGCAAACATTAAGGAACTAAGTATTAGATTAGGGCTAATCTGGTAAATTCAGAATACTGAGGGGCAATAGGAACCCTAAAATAGGATAGACAGCTGAAAACATGAACCTTTTCTATGCTTTGCACTAATCCACCGAGCTATCTGCAGGTCTCATCTAGCAGGCATTTAACCATATACCAGAGACATTTCCTTCAGTTCAGGGAAGAAGGCCAGGGGGAATTGCTTCCATATGAAATATTAGCTCCTTTACATTTCTAAACCAAAGCTTTGCAGGCATGGATATGATGACTGTTCTCGCTCGTGAGAGCCCTCTGCTATCAGCACCCCAAATTCCCAGTCTCAAAACCACAAGCCCCAAACCAACCAACGAACCAAAAGACAATGAGCTTCATTTAAGCGCCTGGCCAGGGATCCCGGGACAACTGAGGCTCTGACTTAAGGTGGCCAGGATGCAGTAATTTAATTTAAAGGCACAAATCTTTTTTTAAAAAAAGTTGCTGGGTTTGTCTGCATCAAAACTTCTCATGGTCCCCGAAGTGACAGGAAGCTACTTGTTAAAGGCCCTGACAAGGACGGTGACCTAAGATTCTGAGTTCTCCTGTGTACCCCAGCCTGAAGCTGCAGTGGTTCCAAAGGAGACTTAAGCCTATCAGTCAGTGAGGGCTGGCACGAGGGACAGAGCTGTGGGTAAAGCCTACACTGCTGCTCCCCTCACAACACTCCAGAGACCCCGTCCCTCAGAAGAGGATCCATTCTAGCCAGTGTCTGGCTCAGAGGCCTTTGCAGGTACATTAAGTACAGGACAGCAAATGAAAACTGCACGCAGAGAGCAGGAGCAGGCACCGGGGGCCCGAAGCCTGAGGGCCAGACCAGAATGAAGAGGCCTCTGAGCACTACGTTTCCTTCTGGGGCTGAATGGCTGGTGGTTTTGGAGGAGACACCTGTCTCTCTTCTCCTTGAGTCCTCATCCCATTCAGGACGGGGTGTGGTTCTGGGCCTTGTAGTTGGTATTAAGAAATAGGTCTAAGTAAAAACAGAAGATCTGTTGAGAATGTCTGCTTTACAACAAAGACAACAAACTTGACACATCAGATCCTGTTCAGTCCAGGCACTTCCTTGCTGAAGATTAGTTACTGTGAAACATGTCTGGAGTTCTTTCAAACCACAAGGAAAAACCTGGAATTAACTTACATTTTCTGAATTGAACCACTGTAGAATCACACACACACACACACACACACACACACACACACACACACACACACACACACACACACACACCAAATAAAGCCCCCCAACACAAAAAACCATTATCAAAACAGATAGTCCCAGACTACAACCTGGAATTAACTTCCATTTTCTGAACTGAACCACTGTAGAATATCACACACACACACACATACACCAAATAAAGCCCCCCAAAACAAAAAAAACCATTATCAAAACAGATAGTCCCAGACTACATATGTAGAATGCCTTTGCCATACAAAGAAAGGAGTTGACTATTTTTTTTTCCTTTGGCAACAAAGTGTGCTTAATTTTGCCACCTCAATACATCTACTGAGAGTGGTAACTACATGTCTTAGCTTTACCTTTCCAGTTCTGTCTTCTTGGCTCCTCGGCATGATTCAGTACCTAAAACACACATTGCCAGTGGGGTCTGGCTGATACCCTAAGTGTGCAGCCACACCTTTCAGCTTAGTATTAAAAAATGAGTCGGGCGGTGGTGGCACACGCCTTTAATCCCAGCACTCAGGAGGCAGAGGCAGGCGGATCTCTATGAGTTCGAGGCCAGCCTGGTTACAAGAGCTAGTTCCAGGACAGCCTCCAAAGCCACAGAGAAACCCTATCTGGAAACACCAAAAAAAAAAAAAAAAAAAAAAAAAAAGCACTCAAGAGCCAGATATGGTGGTGCTCTCCTGTAATCTCAGTAAAAGGAAGAAGAAAACAAGAAGGTCAGAAGTTCAAGGTCATCCTCAGCTATATGGTAAGTTTGAGAGTTTGAGGACAGCTACATGAAACACTGTCTAACAAACAAGCAAAAATAAATAAAACAAAATCCCTAAATCCACTCAAGTTAACCTGTGTAAATGTGAAATCTGACTGTATGATCAGAAAAGAGATACAGAATTTTACTACTTATTTATGTTTACTTACTTATTTGTTTTTTGAGACAGGGATTCTCTGTGTAATAGCCCTGGCTGTCCTGGAATTTGCTCTCTAAACCTGGCTGGCCTTGAACTCACAGAAATCCACCTTCCTCTGCCTCCCTAGTGCTGGGATTAAAGGTGTACACTACCACTGCCCGGTGAAGAACAGAACTTTAAAGAGTGTTTATGGCTTGGAATTTAACTCAATCCCCTGTAAAGACCTAACAGCTACTGTTAGCATAGCTCTGCTATCAGCCACCATTCTACTGGTTTCCAAAGCTCCATTCACTTCCCACACGTGGCTAGGCAGACTCCAAGCCAGAAGTGGTTACGCCTAATAAAAATCTTCTCTATTCCAGTGTGCTCAGCCAATAGGCTACGGGGGGGGAGCAGAGCAAAGCACCTTTTCTTACAAGAATGTCCCATCACTCTTCCCTTTCTCATTTTTAGATCACAGAGCTCATAAAACTCCTGCTTTGAGTTGGAAAACTGAGCGCTTTTCTTAGTACAGTGCATTGGGAACAGCTCTATTTCTTGACCACACCAACTTTCCCAGGAAAAGGAAAGAAAATATTTAAAGTCTACTTTAAAAGGTAAATGGAGGCCTTCACATATACCATTCAGAAGCAAGGGAAATAATGACCTTTAATTTTCTTATTGATTAAACTTTTTTTAAACAGCGTCATACATGAGTACTGTATTTACATAATTTACACTCTTCCCTCTCCCTACGCCTCCCCATGCCTTCTCCCCCAACCTTTAGTTTATTGTTTTCAGACTTTTCAAATGTGACAAGCATCATCACCTCCTCATGGAGTGGTGCTGGCTGAGGCATGGTTCTTACTGAAAAGGACTTTATATTTTTTTAAATGTGTGTCCATGTAGGGCCATATGCACAGGGCCTCGTTGGCTTAGTGAAGAGTTTGAAGGTCCATGCAAAAGCACACATTGATAGTATCGTAAGTTGAAAATGCATGGACCCCAACTGTCCTACCGAACACTTGCTTGCCAACAGTACAACTGCAGAGCATGCTGGCTCCCTAGGTGACCCAGGGATGAAGCAGGAGCTGCAGCTCATCACCACTGCTCAGCAGTGCAATGGTACCCGGCCACAATCACTGACCCAGAAAAGGGTCAAAATCTACATGTCCAAGTGCAGTTCCTATGAATTAGATCCCCTTTGCATCACTCACTCCAAAGCTGAAAGCCCTAACGCGAACAGATGTTAGGTCAGGGAATGTGTATCAAGATCACAACTGGATCATTTTCTTTCATTACCTATTTGTGCCCTGGGTATCAATAACTGCATGGACTAAAGTTACTGGTGTCCCTTTAGGAAATCACTTCTTTATAACCCAGAGAATGCCATTGTTCCTTACATTTTAGGTTTTCTCAGTAGCCAATTTACACGGTCGCAGTTTTTAAAAATGCCTTCCCAGGTTCAAACTATACTGGAGCACACAGCTACTTACCCAAATGTACATTTATGTCACCATTTGAAATCACAAACTCACCCTTGACCCCACCCTCCTCTTTCTTGCCATAACCTGTTTATTACAAGGCTTTCTCACCTCGGAAGTCTTAGGAACTTCATCCTTCTCTACCCTGTTTCTGTCTAATGTGTCCTCACACCCCCTTATTTCAAGAGCAATGGTTTTCTCTATATATACTTCTTTTCCTAGAGCAAGAACAACCCTAGCTTTCCTGTGTTACTAGAATTATGTCACACCCAGCATCAGACACATTGGGAGGTTCCTGGAACTGAGCCACTTTTTAGTGCCTCCACAAAGTAGTCTAGATTTCCTGACACACTGAGCCCACCATTATAGTATATGCTATCTTACAGAAAAGACCTATTAGACCTGCCTGCCTAAGTCTTACACAACTCAAAGTTCATATTTACCCTAATTTGTACTGAGGAGACTTGAACCCATGAAACTTGATAATGACATGATTAACCTGGGTCTGTGGCATCCATTAGTATTAAGAGAATTTAAAATGCCTGGATTTTCATCTCAGCAATGATCCAGAATAATTCATCTGTATCAGTTACACAGGTTTCTTGGGTGCTGACTTTTTTTAGTTGTAAGGCACTCTGTGTGTATTTGTAGGCACATGTATATGCACTTTCATATACAGGCCAGAAGTCAACCTTGACTATTGTTCCTCAGGACAGTGTACTGCCTTGTTTTCCAAGACAGGGTGTTTCATTATCCTTGAAAGTTTGGCAGTTGTGCTAGACTTGCTGGCCACTGAATCCAAGGGATCGACCAGCCTCCACTTTTCTAGTGTTAGGATTCGAAGTCATTATGCCCAATTTTTTCCCCTAACAGATGGTTTCTTTGTGTAGCCATGGCTGCCCTAGAACTCAGTCTGTAGGCCAGGCTGTCCTTGAGCTCAGAGATCCCCTACTTCTGCCTCCTGAGTGCTGAGATTAAAGGTGTGTGCCACCACCACTTCACAATGTGAGCTCTAGTTTGAACTTAGCTCCGTAGGCTTGCTACACAGAGCTCTTCCTTTTGAGGTATCTTCCCAGTGCTCCCAAAGCCTTTGCTTATAGAATGATATTTTAGTTTCTTAATATATTAGAGACTATAATGGTACTTATGAGTTCCTATTATTAGACTTGTCCAAAATCATCCTTTTCTTTTTAAAGACACCGGAGAATTCCTTTGATAACCATGTACTGCCATGTGCTGTCTCTCTCCTGAGGTCTCTGGAGCTGTTCTCAAACCCTCTCTGGTAGCGCTTTACTTTCATGTGCTTTATGGCTTTATCTTCCTAGGCTGATGGCAAACTCTGTGGGGACAAGGAGTGTGTCTTAGTTCCTCTGTATTCTCGATGCTCCAAAAGCAACGTACACAAGGTGCTTGGTCAGCACCAACTGCTGTGGTGCTGACAACCCATAGGCTGAGAGTAGAATGACGGTTTCACAGGGGTCCCATGCCAGATACCCTGAATATCAGATATTTACATAAAGACTCACAATGGCAGCAAACTGACAGTCATGAAGCAGTAACAAAGAGAATTTGATGGTTGGGGGTCACAACGTGAAGAACTGTATTGAAGGGTTGCAGCATCGGAACCACTGCTGTAAAAGATGGTGCTAAGCACACTGGATATTTAAGGGGAAGACATAAGCCAACAATAGAGACTGAGCTTCAATAGACAGTCGACCATTGGCACTGGGCAGCAACATGGAAGCATTTTCCTCCCTGGTAGCTGATGAGAGGTCTCCCTGAAAACTGTGTGATCTGCCAGTTCATCAGTTCCAGAGCTTCTGGCAAGTCCTTATCTGGAGAGTCCTTACAGCAGCTGAGCATGTTCTTACAGTGCGAACCGGAGAATGACAGCATTCATTTTACCATGTGAGCAGGGTGGTCCGAATTTGCCACATTTGTAGAAAAATGAAACTGGAGGAAGCTGCCAAGGAAACAGTGTTAGGAAAGTGGAACCTAAAAATGGGGCTTTTCTCTCTTGGGAACCAGAGGCTCATTGAGGGGGTAACACACACCTTCCACACAGTGCCTCCCCGATTACCTGCCTTTCCCATTCTGTCACTTGCAGACAACAAGGGGTCAGTGAAGGAAGTCTAGAGCGCACAGGAGTTGATGGGCTATTAGCTGCACCTGCGGGTCAGTCAAGTTCTCCCTCTTGACAGAAAGAGACCGGCAGGCTTAGTGGAGAGGACTGAGGATGAGAACCACATCATCGTCATTGTCATTGTCATCATCACCATTGTCATAGGTGCTGGGGATTGAACCCAGGGCCTTGCACATTCCAGGAAATGGTTTTTGTTTTTTTTAAATCACTGAGCTACATCCCCAGTCCATAATTTATTATTTTAGGATTTTACAACAGAACTTTAATATATATATAATATATATGTGATATACACATATATATGTGTATGTGTATAGTAGCTGAAGTATAGCTAAAGCTTTCATTTATTCAGTCAAACAGAATAAATGTAACTAATGAAACAACAAGAATGCTAGACTCAGTAACATGGGGTTTCAGTGACACATGACAGGAGTTGTAATCAGTAACATTTAACCGTAACTTACATCTGTCTTCTGCCTCTGTATACTGTTTGCCAGTGTTACAACAGATCCCCTTGAGGTCTATCTGTCACTTAGCTGGGTACACCTTTGTTATCAGGTGAAAGGGACAAAGGGACACAAGCTTCCCAATCTGTGGATTGTATGACTTCACAAGAACTGATATTTCTTCCTAACCCTTTCTGGAGACTGACAGAGGGGGAGGAGAGCGGGAAGAGAGGTACAGACCCGATTCATTGCAAGGCCCAGGCCCACTGCTACAGTCAATGCTGCTACCCAACTTCTGGGCCCAGACAAAGCTATCAGAAGCAGGCAGACTATTGCCAAGTCTGCACTCTGCCCACAGCGACTGCCAACTAATGATAGATTAGACGAATCAGATTGCTCTATCAAAACATTAATCTCAAATCTTGATTAGTAAGCCTATTGAATTATGATTAGTTCACAAGGGTGCAGCTGACAGATAAGATACTGACAATGTGTACTAGTATCTCTGCCCAAAGCCAAAAATACCCCCAAACAAACAAAACAGAACAGAACAAAAAACAAAACAAAACAAAAAACTACAAGATACAAACTAGCAAAATAACAGTACCCAGCACAGCACACTGAGGAGGATAAGGAGGTTCCGTACACTTCTTACTTTATTAAAGAGTTTGTATGCGAGAAGCCAGCCTTCCTATAAAAAGCAAGGGAGAGACTTAGAGAAATATATGGGTTACGGTGTGAACACGAGCCCACTGGGCTTTCCCACCTTTTCGGTCAGGAGTGTGAACTTGAGATTGCTGCAGGGGGTACTCTGACTGGTTTGGGTGACATTTTAGATACAAAGGCAGGGCAGAGCTTGACTTTCTTAGTGGTGCTGTCCTGTACCCTGGCCTGTGTGATGCTGACATCTGTGCAAAGACCTCAAGGATTTGTAAAGGGGGAATTTAAAAAAATCTGTACAGAGAAAAAGCATGAGGAGGGAGGGAGGTTGTTTGGTCAGGCATTAAAGCTAGTTTCCGATGTTCTTTTAAGTGCTAAAGACTGAGCAGGCTAGGCACATGCTCTACTTCCATATCCCCAGCCTCCACCCACAATATCCCAGCGGTTAAGAACACCGTGGGGCTGCTCTTACAGAGGACCTGGGTCTGGGTCCTAGCACCCGCTTGGTGGCTCACAACTGTCTATTACTCCAATTCCAGGGGATCTGACACTCTCTTCTGGCCTCAAAGAGCACCATGCATTCACCATGGTACAGATGTGTGTGCGGGCAAGCATTCACATACATAAACTAAAAACACATAAATCTTTCAAAAACCTTCCTGGAAATAAACATTCAATATGGCGTAAGCTTATATTCTGCGTTGGTACACACATACGACTCAGAACAATTAAAATAGTATTACTTATTCCCTTATCAACCCTCCTTGCCTACATGCATTTAGGTCTCTCTCAGTCCCCTGAATTCAGCTGCCACAGGGGGCTAAAGTGGCACAGTCTAAGGATGCCAGGCACTCAGACTCCCATGTCACTTTAGATGGTGTGGCCATCCTACCCTGACCTTATGATTTTACACAAAGCCTAATGTCCTATAATCGTGTTTCTCTTTAGCTGATATTAACCTTGCAGTGACTTCTCTCCTCTGTCTCTCGGACACTCATAACTATACTCTGCTAATCAATTGTGCTCTGCAGATGGGGTCAAGGAAACTTACTTCCTCCTTTGATAGCCTCCAATGTTTCTACTCTTGGGGATAAAAGTGCTTTAAATGGAGTTATATTCTAGGAAAATCAATATATGATTACTGCAAAGATCTGTATTGATTGTCCTGTTGCATTGCAAAAAGGCTGAAGAAAAATGGCAGGGCACATCTCCCTTCGATTCCTACTCCACAGAGTTTGTTGCAAATGTTTGGGCAGGAAAAAAATGGTGGAACTTCATTTAATGACCCGAAGTTCTCATCATTCAATCCTCTTTTTTCTTTCTCTCCTCTGCAAAGGACTCATTACTCCACTCCAGGCCTTCAGTCTCCAACACTGGTGTGCAGCAGAGGCTTCAGGAGAGTTCACAGAGCAGAAGAAAGGAGGCTTCAACAGCAGCTGCAGGGTGCCTTCCCTAATAGCTGCCATTCTCTTCTTCCTCCCTCCTAGAATCCTGCCTCTGTGGGACAGCGCTGTACCCAGCTGCAGATACTTCCTGGTGTTAGCAACTGGAGCTAGGGGGAGTGGGGTTGAATGGAGTGACCTGGTGGGCAGGGACTTCTGGGGGAAGTGCCTTGAAGTGTAGATGGGGATTGATGGTGCCATAAGCATTTCCCCCTTCTTTACTTTTCCTCCTCCCTAAAACACAGATGAGACTCTGGCCAGAGAGACAGCAGTTCTGTGATGAGGAGACTCTGAAGCTAAAACACATGTCCACACCAGGGCAGAGCCCAGCCCAGAGTGACCTGACTACTTTGGCTGCAGGATCAAGAAGACTGCCTCACTTTTTGTGTAGTCCTTTCTTACCCCCTCCATCCCATTTACTTTACACCACTGCTTTCCAGGGTGCTGATGTGTGCGGGGAAATTAAGACATTCCTTCCAAGCCGGGCGTTGGTGGTGCACGCCTTTAATCCCAGCACTCGGGAGGCAGAGGCAGAGGTAGGCGGATCTCTGTAAGTTCGAGACCAGCCTGGACTACCAAGCGAGTTCCAGGACAGCCTCCAAAGCCACAGAGAAACCCTGTCTCAAAAAAAAAAAAAAAAAAAGACATTCCTTCATGGAAAAAAAAAATCACTGTTGTGTGGGTCCTCAATGTTATACTAGCTAATGAGAACCAACCAAGCCCCATCTCCAGGGTTAAAGGCAAGGGGGTGCACATGATTCTGTCACAGCCCTGCAGGCATACACCATATGACTCTCCTATTCCTAGGCCACTGCTACTGGATCACCCAATTCTCCAAGTAGTCTATGAGCACCGCTCAGTTGTTTCCGCAAGCGTTAGCTCAGGAGTCACCACAGTGCCAGGGCTCAGCTGTCCCACTGCATTGCTCCCATACTAATAGGACTCTTAGTTTCTTTGGAGGAATTCTCCCCCCCTGGGTGAATCTGAATGGAGCTGCCTTCACAGCTCAGAACAGACAGAAGTTCTAGGTTAGGCCCACCAGGCTTCAATTAAAGCTTCACGGCTATTTGGATGGTTCTGGAATCGAAGCTCTTATATGTTGTTAATGCCAAAGTGGGTCATCGAAAAGCCTGACCCTTGAAGGCACAACAGCCTTCACTGTGACTGTGACGTGCTTCCAGTGAGTCATCATCTAAGGACCTGGAAATGCACAAGGGTACTGGCTGCTTAGCTTCGGTGGACTACAAGGTGTCCTCCAAAAGCTGTAACTTAATCGAGGGGGATATGAAATGAAGAGAAAATGAAATTTCAGTAATAATAAGAACTCACCCTTAGTGATTCCTATGTGGCAAGCATTCTTCCCCCAAGTTTAAATATATAAACTGATGTAATACAATAACTTATGAGGCTCAGTGCTACCACCAATCCCTCATTTGGATGGGGAAACTGAGGCAGAGAGGTTAGGTAGTTTGCTCAATACCATCTAGTTTGAAAATGGACCAACTCCAAAATGACTATGACAAATATTTATCCTCCCACATTGCTAGTAGCAATGCAGGTATCCAGGAGTATATTTTGGTGACATGGCAATTCAATAGAAAGACTCTAAATGGAGAAAGCTCAGATTTTCACTGCAGCATTCTTCATATTATCAAAATGAGATAGAACTATCTAACTTTTCAATAATGAGGAATAAGATAAAATACAGTATATTTACTTAGCAGAATACTATTCAGTAACTACAATGCATAATTACTACACCATCAAATACTACGTGAAACGTGTTGTCATATATAAAGCAGAACACAAAATCATATGCACTCAACAGTCGTCTCTAGGTTAACTCATACAGCAAAGGTTGGAAAGTAACTTTCAAAATGGAAATAGTTATGTTAGGAGAATGGGATATGAGCGAGTCCTGTGCCTCCTATTTGTCCATTATTTTCAAAATTTCAAAGAGTGGAGAATATGCTCTTAAGAAAGAAGAGAAATGGTCACTGTTGAGGACGCTATGGATGATGGCTGGGTGAGCCTGCTGCTTGCCCTTCAGTACAGATGATCAGAGGACTGGAAGGAGGAGTGGCTTGGAATTCCTGGCTTTTTATCCAGACCAGGTAAATAAGTTCGGCCAGTTAGGAGAGTAAATAAGATTAGTTATGGACTCCAGGTCATCCACTCAAGAGGGTCAGAGAGTGTGAGATTATTATCCCTGGTAGAAGAACAGCAAAATAGCATTACGGAATAAATTAATGAAAAAGGTAGGAGATTATTTGAACGAAAGCCCTAATCACTTTAGAGATTTCACTCAACTGCTCTACTGGCTATCAGTCAAACTCACAAAACAAATACGCTTGTTCTCCTAAGTAATTCCAGGAGCTCTCCTCTTCTTGCTTCAAAGACATCCAATCTAAGGAAAGTCATGAATAAAGTTGCCCTGGCTTGCTGTTCCGCCTCATGCAAACCCCCTGAAGCACTGGGGTGCACGCTGTTCCAATGTATATGCTCAGGATGCAGACGGCTCATTGAAGATGCATAATTGCCAGCCTGTTTGGCCTTTGATTCCAAATAAACCATCATTCCATACCCATTCAGAAACACTGAATTCACCAACGTGCAAACTGCATATTTTATTTAATAAACACAAACTCGGAGATAATGACATACATTTGTTTTCATCACAAGTCCTAATGCAGCATTTCTCCAAGGCTTCCGGTATTAGCATTGCTCGCCGCATTTCAAATGCCTTTGAACTTTCTGAAAAGCTACATCTGTTAGCTCCTGTGTATACAGCAGAAAGTTACCAGGTGAATTAAGTTTTAATATAAACTGCTTTGTTCACTATTAAGATTGATGTTGGATACACTGTACTGTAAGTTGCAAACTGCAATTACAATTCCTTGCAATTATCTTCGGTTGTTAATAGCACAAGATAGCATGTCACTTTCTACCAAGCGCATGATTTATCATTTGTGGTTTTTTTTTTCCCCCTGAACTCTTGTGGTATTCCAAATGTATAATCTTGTTGTATTTATTTCCCAGTGGTCCAACAAAATGCACAGCAAGTGCTGACTAGAACAAACTAAAAAGCACCACTATTGACAAGCCGTCACTTGAGCAGTAATGAACACTCTGCCTCCACTTTCACCTCAACAAGCAGCAGCTTTAATTTATGATAAAGCAAAGGAGAGGCAACCTCCAGGTTTATTATACCCTCAGTGCTGTTTCAAATAAAGTAATTAGAAGGTCACGAGACGGGTCTGGAAAGCCAAATAGAAACGCAACCCTTCTGTACTGACATTAAAAAAAACAGACTAGTATGTTCAAAGAGTATTTTATCCATCTTCTCAAAGGCAGGGCAAGGCTGTCGTTGGCCTTTTTTTTCTTTTAATACTACCGTAACCAATCAGAACCAGTGGCTGTCCCACTCACTTTCTCTTAATTTGCTCCATATGGACTGTAAGCAGCTCTAAAGAGTCGCTGGACTCAGGGGAAGGCCAACCCCCCCCCCATTCTGGGACAAACCTGGGACAGGTGATCAGGAAACCAATGGGATCTTATGGGGTCTTCTCTTTTTTAAATAATGAAGATGCAGAAGGTGAAGCAAAGGGAAGGATCTGGTGAGCATCCAAGGGAAAGGTGGGCTGGGAGCAAGCTGACTTTTAAGAATATTTGGATTCTGGGGATGGGAAGCCAGCTGCAATATACTACCATGTTGCTTCTGAGGAGTGTTTATAAACGCACTCTCCATTTTAAAGGCTTCTCCTTTTTAATACACTGTGTTCTGAGTTTATTTACACCTTCCCTTTTCTCTAACATATCAGTGATGGCACCCTATAGTTTTTACTAAAGACCCAAAGACCTATTGGACCTTGACAATGTCCCACACCACTCTCTAAGGATCTGGGCAGTTTTAAGGACCACATGGACTCTTAAGCCAGCAACCTTTGACATCTGGATCCACAGATTCCTTCAATGGGCAATAACTGTCCATGAATCAACTCTTTCTTCCCATTACCTACTGTCTCAAGTTCTTCACCCTCTAAATGAAAAAGTAAGAAGGGGATAGACAGGAGGAGGAGAAGGAAGGAAGGACAAGGTGAGAAGGTTACTCCTGAAGGAGCTTCTGCACAGGGAGCTGTGACATGCATGTCCCAGGAAGCATGTACCTGGAATGGGATGGCAGCTTCCAAACAACAGATCTGGCACAATAAAAAAAGGCATCCGGCATCCTTGCTTTGGCAAGCTGGTGGGTATGACTAGCTACTTGAATGCTATCACAATCACCTCCACCTATTTCTTGTGGGGGGCTGTGGTGCATAGATTCCAAAAGCCTTTCTGAAATAATGTTTTGTGGTGTAATTTTTGCTTCAAGTAATTTTCACCACTGTCTATTCTGGTAGTCTAATTGCACCTGATTATCTAAGTGGTAGAAATGTATGTAATCTCATAATTAGAACATGCAATTATGTTGTAAAAATCTTTGTGAAACTGTAAAACAGAAGGTTTGTCAGTACAGTAGCTAGCCTCCCTGCCTCCCACCCCCAGTCTCTCCCCATAAAAAGCAATGACTTTCCACAGTGTGAGAGGAAATGGGTACAGTTGGGGCTGAGTTTTATAAGGTGATGGAGTGGATCACTCTGGTCTCAGACTCCTTAGGAATCCTAGTGCCAAACCACATTGCAAGTCAGGAAGAAAGACCCAGTTTCTCTACAAGCCATGAACACAGAATGCAAACGAAGGCATATAGCATCTTTGACACTGTTTATCCAGCCCAGGAACGGGCTCTTCTGCCTCCGCTTTTGGTTGCTGTCTATGCATTTTACTCTAAAATGTAATACTAATTTGTACACATTGGTGGGAGCTGTGTATGGAGATATACCAGATAATTTCCCAATATCCTTTGAGATGGCAATTTAGCCACTTCTTCAATTAGATGAAGCAAGGACTTACTGATCTTAGTTCTTCAATGTCCCCTTCTCCTGCCTTCCTGGCCCTTCACTGGAGGTGCTAATGAGTGATGCCAGGACCAAAGCTTAGGCTGTGCAAATGGAGTAAGATGTCTGGAGCCTGGGTGATCCAGACTGAAAAGCAAGACCTGTTCATCAGGCTAGAAACTACTATCTCAGTGGAAGCTGGACAGCTTTACGGCACCAGCGGTTAGAATCCTCCAAAGGGAAAAGCAGAGATCCAATCTGTTTCTCACAGGAGACCTGTATGCTGAAACGCCAAGGGAGGTTTTGGAAAGGCATTAAAGCAATATAGAGCATGCTGTCCGGCCGCTAGGACCTTCTATGCAGGGTGGGGCCCAGTGCTGGTGAGGGTCAACTGCTTTTGCAAAGATCCCTTGAATAATAATAGTTACTTAGGGATTTTAAAGTGGGCCTAATAGTATGGCAAAAATGGAAGAAAATAATCATGGTGCTTGTGACAGTTATCCACCACCATTCTCTTCAAATACTCAGAGGATGTGGGCTTCATTGTCAAGTCCAGAAGAACCCTTGGTTAATAAACTTCCTAGTTAATGGCACTTCTACTTCCTGTGACAGTGTTCAGTGTAAGAGCTGACATGGACTCATACTTCACAGTGAGAGCAGAGAAAGTGTCAACTGGAACTTTGAGGAATAATTTCTTCGCTTCTGAGAAGACACACTAGGAGGGTGATCTCCCCACCCCTGTTGTTTCTACATTTGGTATGATGCTTGAGGCTACTGCAGCCTTTGGAAACATGAAGGAAGCCACCACCAGGGTGAAGTTCATAATGGCCAAACTTAAAGAGCACAGGTCTGCTGTGACATCACTGGGCCAACAGCTGTCCCACTTCTGAATTTACTGTAATGCAAGATAATGACTACTATTGTTTATGCCACAGTTTGATACAGTGCCCACTAGTCCACAGTGGAGGCGTAATACTTAGTAACTATGAGTAGACCAACACAACTGAATTTAAATCTCATTCACTAAAATTAAGTTAGAATCTGAATTCCACTTTAATTGGAACAGTGAATGAAGGCTTTATAAATGGGCACAGTCTTTTTGGTGAACAGTTTGTCAATAGGTGTTAAGAGTTATAAAAAGGTTATGAATTTTGATCAGCTACATCAGATTAGACAATCTACTCCAGGGAAACAATCCAAGCCATTATAAATATGTAGGTATAGGTAGCTACATAGGCAGATATTCACTACACAGGGTGATGGGGTGATGCTGCCTTAGATCTTTTGTATATAGTTCTGGAGGGGTACAGCTTGATCCTAGTTAGCTTTCTTTTCTTTCTCCCTCCCTCCTCTTCTTCTTCTCCTTCCCTTCTGAGATAGGGTTTCTCCACGTGGCCCTAATTGCCCTGGAACTTAGAAATCTGCCTGCCTCTGCTTCCTGAGTGCTGACATTAACAGTGTACTACCACTGCCCAAGCCCCAGTTAGTTTTCCTAAGGAACCTCTACATTGACTTCCACAGTAGCTAAACCAATTTAACTGCCACTACTAGTAGTGTATGAGGCCACACCAACATCTTTGCCAGCATTGGTTATTTTCTTTCCCTTTGTGCTGTATTTTTTGAGATATGGTCTTATGTATCTGAGGCTGGCCCGAAAGTCCTATGTAGCCAAGGATGACCCTGAACTTCCAATACTTCTGCCTCCACCTCTTGAGTGTTGGGATTATAGGTGAGTACCACCATGCTTGTTCTATGGAGTGCTGGGAACTGAACCCACAGTTTTGTGTGGGCTAAGCAAACACTCTACCAACTGAACTACATCCCTAGACCCTGCTGTTTCCTAATGATAGATGGAATCTCAATATTGTTCTGATTTGCATTTCCCTGATGGCTAAGGATATTTAACTTATTCTCATGTATACTGGCCATGTGTACTTCATCTCTGAGAAGTATTTACTCATTTCCTGACTGGATGGTTTGCTTTACTGACACTTAATTTTTTTGAGTTCTTTATACCTTCTCTGTGTGACTCCTCTGTCAGATGTACAGTTATTGGAGTATTTTTCCTACTTTGTAGCCTGTCTCTTTACTTGGTTAGTGGTTCCCTCTGCTGTATGGCGGCTTTTTAATTTTATTACGCCCAATAATATATATCTGAGAGAGCACTATGCATCAATTAAAACTGTCATAAGAGTGAAAAATATAATTCTGTAATAACAACAGCAATACACAGTATGTATGTTTAAGAGTGTGAAGAGACAGCTTGCAAAGTTATCAGAGTGATGCTGATGTTAGGAGACTAAAGGGCATATTATTGTTTTATTTTTCTTCCAATTTCACAAATAGAAAAACCCCTTATATGTGAAACATCCCATTGTATTATTCAGCAGCCTGGAACAATTTGTGGGCAAGGCTGAGTGAAAATGTCTAGACAGAAAGACTGGGCTAGCCTGAGAAAAAAGACTTGAGGTAGATGCAGAAAACTCATTAGCGGCAAGATTCCTTCACAATGAGTTGGATTCTGCTTCCTCTTCCTCTTCCTCCTCTTCCTCCTCCTCCCCCTCCTTCTGTTGTTTTTTGTTTGTTTGTTTGACTGTTTTTCAAGACAGGGTTTCTCTGTGGCTTTGGAGGCTGACCTGGAACTCGCTCTGTAGACCAGGCTGGTCTGGAACTCACAGAGATCCGCCTGCCTCTACCTCCCGAGTGCTGGGATTAAAGGCGTGCGCCACCAATGCCTGGCCGGCGGATTCTTCTTTTAAAGCCTGGTGTTTGTTTTTTGTTTTTTTGTACGTATTCTTTCCTCACCCCCACCTCCCGCCTGTGCTCAGCGATTATTGCATGGTTTTGGGAAGGTGCAAAACAAAAGCAGTTAGCACACACAAGATGGTAAACTAACATCCCATCCCTGAAAGAATTCATGGGGGTTCCTTATTCCTACAAGAAAGAAAATGTCAAATGCCTTGATTCAAATGTTCTGCTTTGGAATAAATTTGCCTGGAAGCAGAGGAGGGTAGAAGTTGGGAACTGGGAGAAATTCATGCGGTTTTCTAAATGAAGTCTGGGACACAGGTACAGTGTCTAATCCAAGCCAACGACGGTGTCACTGTTGAGCCCTAAAGAAGCTCCTGTATCCCACATAATTAAGAGGGATGGTTGGCATCAGGGGGACCCGAAATGTTATGCAGACTAACTGATTGCTCCATTGCTAATGACTGCCCAATTTCTTTAGACTAATTGGTGCAATCTATATTTTTGCAGCAAAGATGAAGTATCAACTTGATTTGGTGTCGATAAAAAATTGATGGATGCTTCTAACTGCTCCATCCCAACAATACATGGATTATTACCACCATAATTATCATAAATGACAAAACATGGGCAAGTGGTGATTACAAGTCTAATTCTATCTTGAGACTTTAATGGCATAAAGCACTCAGGCTTTGCATTCATGATTTACTGCATGGGCACACCCCTGAGAGGAGTACCCCTGGTGAACGACACTCATTATCTTACCCATAATGCAAGGCTTTGGCCTAACATAAAACAAATACTCAAGACGGAGTTCCTAGAAAATCCAGCCCATTACCATCTATAGACCTCCAGTTTAGGAAGGAGACATGTGCCTGCCTGTAGCCTCCTTTCCCTTCCAGGGTATGACAGTTGTATTTCATTCTGCCATGCACAGAGGCTGAGAGTCTGTCAGCAATGACCAAGCAAAGCTGTGCCAAAGCCCGAAGATGCAGTCATGACGCCAGTTAATGTCAACGTAGCATTTTGAGTACCATCATCCGGGAGGAGGGATAAAGGTCTACACATGTTACATGTCCCCCCTTGGTTGGGATTAAGTTCCATATCTTCAGAGTCACCTTGTTTAGGAGGAAAGAGACATGGAGGAAAGCAAAGGCTGGAGCTGTGGCTCTAAGTAACCATGTTTGGTGAACACGGAAGAACTGGGCTAGCAGAGGACATGCAGGCACTTAGCCTGCCAAAGAGGCAGAACTAGAGAGTGTCTCTGGACAGGCACTGCAAAGCACAATGCCCCAAAGCCAGGCAACCAGAGAGTAAGGCAGCCTGTGCGAGGGTAGAGGCCATGCAACAAGAGACATCCTTTAAAATGGGAAGCCGCCCTTCTTGCCAAGTGATTGTGGCTGGGTAGAAGGCAGCCTCACCTGCCAGAAGTCTGTTTTCATGGTTTACAATGTCAGTCCTAAACTGCTTGAGTAACTCCACTAACATATAAGGCATGTCACTACAGCCAAACCTGTTTCCTGGAAAAGTAAGTGGGAACTGTAACTGCCTTCTACCTCCTGGGTTGTTTTGAGAATTACACAAAGATGTAAATGCAGATGTGATAGCAATGACCTAGGAACTGCTCTAGAGATGCCACTGCCACCCAAAACAGGCTTCTGTCCCAAGCAGAAACCTGTTCAACTGCAATTCCCACATGTACAAATAGGGGGGTTGCCTCTAGAACAGACAACATTTCATGGAAGGCCTGAGGGATTCTGTAAGCCAGAGCAAATGTGTGACCAGCAGAGATAATTGTGCTTTCCATCAAATACTGGGGTGCTAGAGAGAACTCTATTCACACCAGAAGCACCAACAGGCACGGGGAGACGAAAATGGACAGGCTTGGAGTCACTACAGATTCTCTCTCACATACATATGACCTTCACATACCCTTTAAGGTGCATGCGAAATCTTTTCTGTTGCAGCAATTTAGGAAAAGAAATTATGGGCATGACCTGGCACTGAGACCACCAGCTTGTCAGGAATAGGCCTCTGATGGCTCATATCCAGGTGTACTTGGTGGTTCTGCAAAGCCCATACCACCCTGCTCATAAGAAAGAGATCTGCTTTGCAAATGACAGCCATCAGGAACTTTCCAGAGACATTTCTCCTCACATTAAGAGTTTCCACAGCATTTTACTTTATGTGTCCAGTCACAGAAATTACAACTGGACATAAATTAATTTTGTTTTTTCTCTGATCAATTGTGTATCATTTAAATATTCAAAGAGTTTATGCTCATACTGCCACGCTCCATTACTCCAATGTCACCCCCTCATGGATGTGAAAGTCAGTGAATGCTCAGGAAGCTGAGGCGGGTGAGAAGGAAGTGGGGGGTCCCTTTGGAAACAGTCCGGTAAGCAGCCATCTCCTGGCCCCTCCCCCTCCTTGCCCAGGACCCAGTTTCAAAAATGCCCAAGTCCAAGAAGAGATATCACTTACTGTGGGAGATGCACATACCAGAGGAAGTGCTGGGGATAAAGGAAATCTGTGAATCAGAGAAAGATGTTGGTATGCAAGATTGAAGATATACCAGCTGCCCACTGCTTCAGCTGCCTTCCAGGGGCCAGGAAGAAATTAGTCTCACAGTCCAGTTGAAAGAACACCTGGCCATTCACCCAGGGGCGCACACTCGCTATCGAACAAGGTTATCTTTGTTTCCATTCCAAAATCACCTAGGAATTCAGCTATTTAAAATTCTGTGACTTGCATTGTCTTCAGTCACCCGCCGTCATAAGAATCAGGAGGTGGGGAACAGTGAAGAGGATTGGCTGCAGAAAGTGCTGGTGTCAACAGCCTGACCTCCAAAGCCAGGCTTGTCCTCTCCTGACTACTGCAACTGGGCTGGAACGGGCTGTGTTGCTTTCCAGTGTGTGTTTCACTCAAGATTTACAAACGTGTAGGGCGAAGGGGAAGGAACTGTATTAATGCCAAAGAATCAGCACTCTGCCACAACTAAAAGGACTATAGAAGCTAAAAGGGTTGGTTACAGTAGTTCAAGAACCTCTAATTTGGGGGAGGGGACAGTCTTGTTACCAGGACAGTAAAAATCAGACTTATGTCCCCATTGGCATACAAGCTCATGAGTGTGGGAAACAACGCTTTATAGCTAAACCTTCAACTATGACCCTAACTCCGTTTTGTCCTAAGTCAGTGGGCTGAGTTAGGGAGAAAGCAACGCGAGAGCAGAGGAGATGGCGAGGCCAGGCTGGAGCCTAAAGCCAGAAGCCTGTTTTGGTGGTCGCTGAGAAGGGCTGTGATAAGGAGCCAGCAGCTTGTGCTGGCGGATCCCATTGTCACAAGACTCAGGAAGAGAGCCGGGTGGACTCGGGCTGGGAACTAGACTCTCTGTTCATATGTTGCCTTTCCTACCACATCCAAATCCCCCTCTAACCCATCTCTTAGCTTATTTATTAAATATACTGCAAAGTTATTATAGTATCTAGTTATAATGTATACATATATATTTAACTGATATATACATATATATACAACTTAAGAGTAGAGTTTAATGAACTGAAAACAAAAAAATGTTCAGAATCATTTTAAGTACAGAGAAGTCAGGAGATGACTTTCCAAACATTCCTACTGCTTCCAGTCAGACTCGTCTCTTATTGGCATGTCCTGCAGCATGGTTTGCTGGGGTCCATCTCCTCTTGGTTAAACAACACAGTTGCAACAGTGATAGAAGAAACCAGGCACACACTTACACCTGTAGTCTAAGGGCCGGGGGGGCTGTGCAGGTCTAGGGTGGCAGACCTCTTCTCACAGGGTTTCCAAGCTGGTGGCAAGCCCCAACAGTTTCACCACTACCACGCTCTAGACCTCTGAAACTAAAATCCAAGCCTGTGGGAATCGCTGGGTAATGGGATGAAAAAGAAATGGAAATTCTTAGAAGGAATTTAAAAATTGTCATGTAGCACTTCCTCAAACAGGCCAAGTGGTACCAGCAATTTTGCATATCAGAGTACATTAAGTGAGGGTGAAAGGTGAGGGTTTTCTTTGGTCATTTTTTTTTTGGGAAACCCTTTTTAGACAGTTCTTATGAACTGTCGTTTTCTACACTCCGGTGTCTTCTTGCAGCCTCTGACAGGCTTTGTTGGAGGGTTTGATGAATTTCCAAATGACACTGGACTAGCTCATAGGACCACTGTCACTGAACATCTTTTCAAAGTATAAAGAAAATTCATACTATTGAAGAAACAAACCACAAAACCCCGTGAAATAACAGGAAAACAACTGGAAAATATCAGAGCTCAAGTCTCTGAGCTCTGGACAGTGATAAAGAGTCAAGATGACCAGTGAGAGAAAAAGCAGAGTCCTCAGTGAAGCACAGCCCAGGCAGGGCATGGTTCACTCATTCTTAACAGCACCACACCACACACGCCTCAGGAAACCAGTGGAGCTCCCAAACACTCCCTGCAGCAAGTCTAGACTTAGATTACAGAATGAGCTGAGGGCTTACTTTTGTTATAGTTCTATTCAGGGCCAGACTTCAAGTACCTTGCAACTTGAGCAGAGAAGCAATAGCTTACTCATGGCAGAGTGGGTTTTGAATTCATGTCACAGCTCTTTACAACTATGGTTGCTGCTAAGGCCATATCCAAGACAATGGGGTTATGTGCAAGACTCCAGTCCCCTAAGACCACAGTGGCCTCAAGGCATGAGACTGAGCCCTTTCCTGTACTTTACTGAGCAGACTCCTCAGTACCTTTTTTCATTCATTTGGTTGGGAGCATCTCTGTAAGCCAACACGTTTGGTAATGAATACTCCTGGCCACCAGGAAGTGAGCTGAAGTCTGGCTCCCCGACAGCAAACCCAATATTGACCAAAGCTTCCTTGGCCAGGGAGCCGCACAGCTGAGGACAGCAAGCTGCCTTCACACTTCTCACAATGGCAACCGTGATGGCTTGCATTACACAAGCTCAAGGCTGGTGACAGGAATACACACGGATTTGGTTTCATCGGTCCTCACTTTGGTTCAGGGTGGGTTCACAGAGCAGCTGGCTAGGAGCCCGCCCTTTCACTTCAATTAGTTCTCCCTCTCCACAGTCTGGATTTACTGACAAAGCACTCGCTTTATCTGCGAGCGGCACCGGAGTTCTGTCTAGGCAGAGTGGCTGGTACAACTGGGCCAGTTGGGTCACTAAGCCATTTCCATGTGGGCCACTCACTATAGAAAGACATTTACTTTCCCAATTAGTCCATATGGCTAAATCTATTTTATTTCCAAAAGTTTCTTTGTTGCAAATTCTGATTCATAAAATATCTTAGGGAAAACATATTTCACATTACTGAGTCTTTGATTTTGTGGGGAAACTGATAAATAATCAACAAAAATATGATTAAAGGCTGGCTGTACTTCCATCCTAAAAAGGGACTCTCCCCGGCAAAGGCTCTTTCTGATCCAGATCTTTTTATTCCTAGAAACAGAATTCTTACTTAGCCTTTCAAAAGCCCGATGAAGGCTTCAGCTAAGTTTTGACATAAGATTTTCATATTCAAAATATCTGTTGAAATAAGGGGAGAAGGGATATGGATCTCGGAACTGCATTAGTCTGAAATAAAGCTTAGTGAGCTAGAAAGGGAAATTACTTCTCTGTAATTGGAATTCTGTCCTAAAAAATCCCTTTGAAATCACATTCAGCTACTTCCCTATTATGTACCCCGGAGAAGCGCATATTAACCCTTTCTGGGATGATCCATTAGAAAAATGATTTGATAATTATAAACTTCACTGGGAAGACATTGCTGAGAAACAGTCTGGTCTATGTCATCAAAGGGCCTAATAATGAACGAGTACTTGCAGGGAATCCTAGACTCATCCTTACAAAGTGCTTCTCTGGGACACGTCTCATCAGTATATTATTGTTCGTTTTACATACATTAACGTTGGCCAGTAGCCCTAAGCAACTAGTTGCCACACCTCCCCTCAGTCTGGGTGCCTTCACATTTGAAATGTTGTATTTGATCCTTCCCGTATCTTTAATGCCAGTATTTAGTTAACAAACACTACAATCAAAACTTCATTCAAGAGAGCTGGCTGGGGTAAGCCTGGAAACTGGCTTCACTTCTATTCTCTTCACGTTTCCTCATCTGCAAATGTAGCAATAACATCCTCAAGATCTCCTCGTGAGGAACATGTATGTATCAGCATGGTCTTTGGGACACAGATATATTTCATGGCTGTTATTATGTTAATATAGTTAATATCTAAAGGTCATGTGTGTATATCGCCAAGTCTTAGGAATGCCTCTGGAGAAATGAGAATGTTACTTCATTCTATTTCCACCCCCTCAACCTACACTGCTCTATCACACTGGGGTGACGGCTAGGAGCACAACCAAATGGCTGTGGTGTGCGTCTGTGAAATGTCCCCCTTTGACATCAGTCCTCTCCTTGAATGGATATCAACGTAGTAACTGGCGTGTGTTGCCTGATGTGGATCATACTCACTCCATAGTCACTCTCCACTTCCATGGCAACTTAGCTCATGGTTAGGACGAACAAATACTAAGCCTGATGTGCAAGACAGGTAGGTTCCTGGACTAACCCAGCATGGACCAGTCTGGTGCTTTACAGACTACATTTGCAGAGGGAGGGCTGGGCACAGGGTTTTGTATATGTGAGGTAGGCACTCCACCACTGAGCTACACCATCAGCCCTTGGCTTCATAAGACAGGGACTTACTACGTAGGCCTGGCTGGCCTCTACCACATGACCCTCTGGCTTGTACCTCCTATGTGCTGGGATCACAGCCACTTGTCACTGTGTTCAGCTTACTCATTTCCCCCCCTAAAATTATAGCATTCCAAGTAAAGATAACTAAATATTTTTGCAAGCCAATTTTTAAAAAGCTACAATGAACAATAGTGTATTATTCAAAACTAAAAGTAAAATCAGTGTTGGTACATTTTAGGAATAACTTTGTAAGGAAAAATTCTGAAAAAAATGTGATGCATACAAATGTATGAGTCACGTATGATCTTATTTTACCCCATAATGAATGAGAACAGCCAGCAACTATCATTTCTGCTCCAGTGTAGCCTCCCTTAATGTGCAAACATTAAACATGGCACCCATGCAGGACACACCTCCCTATGTTTTAAAAGAGAAAACAAAGGATAAAATGACAAGATCATTTTTTTAACAGCAAGATTGCCACCCATAATTTGAGTGACACTGGATGACAAGTAACATAAATTGCTTCAGCACAGTAACTGATGTCAGCTAGATTCTCTCTCCTTCTCTGAGTCCCGATCTAGGAACTCATGAGCTGACCCAGGGTTCATAGCGACACCTTCTTTTTCACTAATGTTTCATCCCTGGCACCAGTACATGCTATGTCAGCAGCACCTCAGAGCAGCAGTCCTGAGCCCATGAAAGGGCACATTTTTTTGTTGTTGGTTTTGTTTTTCCCTCAGAATTCCAAAAAGCGATCACTCCTGGATAGCAAAGGTGGGGATTCCAGCAAAAGGAAAAACTATTCCAGAGTTTCCCTCCTTCCCCCTAAGGTTGCACGTGGAACCATAGCATAGGTGCCTTTGCACACCAGAGTCAAAAGGGACAACCTGCTAAGGTGGACACGTCAGCAGAGTCTGTGCTGCTTGCTCTTAGGGCTCCCCACTTCTCCAGAGGGGTGCCAGGAAGCTGACATCCAGTACACTTCCCAGAATTTCTGAGAGTCCCAGGAAGGAAAAGGGCTTTATCTAGCGAGGCTCGCATAGAAGCATCAAACTTCCAGCAAGAGCTCTGAAACCTAACTTGACACCTTAGAGACTGGGGGACTTGAGTTTAGAACTGACAGTTGGGTGTGTGCTGTATCTCTATGAGGAAAAGTCACACGCAGGGCTGCCAATGACGCTACAGAACAAAAGGAAAAAACAAAGACAACAAAACTAGAGTCTGTAGCTTTAAAACTATAAGTAGAAAAATTCAAAGACATACTAGATATGAGTGCATCAACGTAGAAGAACATTTTGCAAATTTATAATTAAATCACATTTTCAAAGTTATTTTCTCCCCATGCTTCTGGGCCCCCTTTAGGATTAAGGTCAACACATTTCAGTCTCTTTTGTATCCCTGGAAACATGAGAGATAGGAAATGGAGGCTCTCAGGCAAAAGCTGTTAGCCATTCACAATACTGGAACTACTAGAACAGAAGTAGGCATCCATCCCCAGCTAATAAATATAGTTTATTCATCCTCCCAATACAAAGGCAAGGGATGCACACATACCTAGAACTGAGGTGGGCTCTGGGCCTGTAGGAGCTGGTGAGACCGTTACCTCATCTTAACGGGGAGACACAGGATAAACAAGTGAGGTAAAAGGCCTTTTAGGACAGAGCTGAGTGCTTTGACTTAAAATGGGCAGAATGATCTGGCTGTGCCGGGGATGGGCAGGTCCCTTCACTGAGACAGGCAAGGAAGGACCAAAGATATGACTTTCCAACAATAAAGCATGAAAGTTATGTAATGTCAGCACTGAGGAGGCTGGGGCAGGAGGCTCATGAGTATGATGATGTCAGCCTAGACTACACAATAAAAAACATCACACACACACACACACACACACACACACACCCTCAGAAGGCAGAATACTTCAGGCTAAAGGAAGACCTCTTACTCAGGGAGGGACAGAGTCCAGTGTGGGAGGTGAAGAAGGACAGATGGACAGGGGCTGGCAGGGAGAGCAAGGCTTGGTGAGTCTTCTAGGTGTGGCAGAGGGTCTCAGATGGGTTAAGGTGTAGTTTGACATCATGGGATTTTGGTTTTAAATTATTTCTATTAACAGCTCTAATGCAATATAATTCATATGCCATATGATTCACTCATTATAAGATTACATACACTTCTGTGGTTTTGAGAGTCCAGTTTTGCTCAGCCCAGCACCAGAAACCACTGGTTTACTTCAGTTTCTGGACATACCATAGACACAAGGTGATGGCAGCTTATGCCTGGTGCCTTCTGCAGCCCACTGGTATCAGAATCCATCTGTGAGGTTGTGTGCTTGGGAACTTTTATTTTACCTGCCAAACTGGAATATTTGCCACAGATTACTCATGAGTTAATGTCTGTACCGCTTCTGCTTTTTGGACATTACCAAAAATGCTACTCTGAACACTTGCATAAAAGTTCTATGTGGACATGGTTCCCACCTCTCCTAGGTACAAAGAGTGGTAGTGTTGTTAGCTGACTGGATATTGAGTACTCTGACCAGATGAAGTCATTCTGGAATTCTACAGGATAGCATGGCAGCAAGACAAGTATAGATCTTTTCCATGAACCTAACACTGTGTGGAAGTATAGATCTTTTCCATGAACCTAACACTGTGTGGAAAATGATGCCCAGAGGAGCAAGTGGAACACATCTTTGTTCAAAATTTGATAAAAATGTATTCAAGGGACTGGAGGGATGACTCAGTAGTTTAGAGCCTTGGCTGCTCTTCCAGAGGTCCTCGGTTCAACTTCCAGCATCCACACAGAAGCTCACAAACATCTGCTATTCCAGTTTCTGGGGATCTGGCACCTTCTCCTGGACTCCTCAGGCACCAGACACTCATGTGATACACAAACATGCATGCAGGCAAAACACCCACACACATAAAATAAAAATAAAATTTAAAAATCCTAAAAGTGAAATCCAAGACAGGAAAAAATAAATAAAGAAAAAGCCCTTGGAATGGTCAAACTCAGAAGTGGAAGACTTACTAGCAAGTTCCTCATTTTATAGCTGAGTAAAATGGGGCCAAAGAAAAGAAAATGACTTATCCAAGATGGGACAGCTGGGCTCAGCTCAGAACGCCTACTGTCTCCTATTTTGTGTGGTTAGAAATTCCAGGGAAGCTGTGTGTGTTAGTACAAGCCTTTGCTCCAGCACTTAGGAGGCTGGGACAGGAGGATAGTGAGTTTGAGGCTAGACTTTGCTACACTGTATGATTCTAGCTTAAAATAAAACTCCGATGAATCAAGGAAAATAGCTGTCAGGTTAAAAAAAAGTACAGCTAGTAGCTCCAATTCTTCGCCCCAGCACACGCTACAGCAATTAAAACGCAGCACAAGGTGACTGTTGCTGCGCTTTAATCATGTTGTGCTGCCCGGGACATGTTGATGGACATGTGCTTTGGAAAGTCAAATAAAACCACAGAGTTGGTTGTCACTGGCTCCACTTCTTTAATTTACATAGTCTCAGCTTGCCTTTGGGGAATTTACAGACCAAAGCAAACCTGTCCCCTAGAGACACTGTGGCAACAGTTCTCAGAGCAGAGTTATTCTCTTTGTTGTTGCAGTCACTTATAATCAGAGAATCAGAATGTTAGCACAAGTCCACAGGATTTCCTGGAGACAGCAGTGGGACCAGAATCTCCCCCAAGTCTCAGGAGCTACCCTTACCTGAGCAAAACACCCCCATCTAGCATCTGACTCAGGCCCGGAAGGCCAAGAAATCCCCTCCCCATGAGCATATCTGGTCCCCATTCTCCACCCTAAGTCTGCTCCCCCGCTTTTCTTTGAAATCTGAGTAGGACATCTGTGACCTGTCGGAATACACTTGCTTGTTTGCTTTCTCCTAGGTTTTCCTTAATGCAATAACGTGAAATGTCAACATGGGGTGACAAGTAAATCCTCAGTCAAAATAAGTTCACAAGCAAACATGGGAGGGAAAAGAAAAGCCGTAGAAAAAGTGGCTGCAGAGGTCTGACTGGAGGCCAAGGGCCAGCAAAGCATTAAAGGGACACAGACTCACAGACCCCAGTAGTTTGTGCTGAGTTTACATCTCGTACAGAAAGTAGGCTGCAGAGACCGGTAGCGTTTCTCAATGCCAGGGCACATACAGAGCAGAAAGAAAAGCCAAGAGGCTTGGTGCTGTGTCTGTTGAGGTGGGAACAGCCAAGTGATGAGACCCTCTGCAATGCAGTGTGGTGACTATTAGATTTTTCTAATCTAACTTGCCAGGGATTTGGGGAAGATCCAGCCAGTTCATGGTAAATTCTTATTAGAGGCAAAATGAAGTTATAAATAGGAAGAAGGAGATTTGCCTGTAGGATAGCCACCAGCTGCCAGGGTCACTCACAGCACAGGTCTACCAAGCAAAAATGTACATGGTGCCAAGTTAGAAAAGACGTACTCTTTTCATATTTTTGACACATCTCCCCCTTTCTTTTCCTCTCTGTTGGTGCGGGCCTATGGCTGCACACCTCCCCAGGCACTAAACTGAAAGGGATGAGTTACAAACCCAAATCCTAGTGTTTGCTAAGGGGATTTTTGCATTAGGTTCTTTGAAACTTTACCCGGAAAGTCTTCCCCACTCCTCCACTAGGCTTCCGGAAGGAGAGACCCCTGCTGCAGATCTCCCTGTGACTCAGTGCTGGATACAGGCAAGCATAAATCCTGCTAATGACTTCTGCCTGTGGCTGACAGGTTCTGGTCCGGGGTAAAAGCCTGGTTCTCAAAAGCAGCTTTCTGTTTATTTCCAAAGAGGATTTACTGCATGACTTCTTCAGCGAGCATCGGCATTCCCCATGAAGGCTGTCAGCACCTTGGGTACTCCACACAGCGGGGCCTAATTCATGCTGTCAGACCTGGGACCCGAAATATCACAACCTTTAGAACCCAGAGTCATGTTTGGTAAAATCTAAGACCTCTGTTGTGAAAGTTTCCTTTTTTGGAGAGGGGAGGTTACTTCTGGAACATTCTCTACTCTTGGGACTGGTATTCTCAACTTTCCTTTGGCAGTTTCCATAGCTCAGGAGAATGCAGTGGGTGTGCATGGACGTTCACTTAACCTTGCCATATGACTTAGTTCAGGAATACTCCAGTTTCAGGAGAGATGGTTAGAAGATGAACTTCTGAGACACAAAGTGTATCTCCCTCGCAGGACTTGCAACGTTTGCAGATGTGAAATCTGTAGCTGCAACTATGTTGCAATGGGGAGAAGAGGCTGAAGTTTCAGCAGCCATGAGGATGACAGTACAGACCACAAAGAATCTAAAAGGAAAAGGACAGGGCAATGGCAATCTATTAAGTCTGTATCAAGCTAGGCCTGAAGCTAGGTAGCCATGACTTTGAAAAGCCAATACATTTCTCTGACTTAAGATAACATGAGTTGGGCTCTGTGACTCTTCTAATGGGAGGAGCAGCTAGGCTAGATGAAGTGTGTGACCTGGAGGCCAGGCTTTTCCTGGAATATAGAAAACAGTGATAACAGTGGACATCAGGAGCATAGGTACTTAGAAGCTCTCATGTAGCCTTGGGCTCTGTTTATCAGCCACCCTAGACCTGCCTTCAACTGGTTTTTGTTTCTTTTGCTTTTTTATTGCTTCTCACTCTTGTCACGAGCATGATCTTGACTCTCCTATTTTATGAAATGCCTCCTTTACCCACACCCTGGTGTACTCTTCCTTTAAGAGGGATTCCCTCAGTCCCATTGCCTGGAGGGCTTTTCTCTATCAAGACTTCCTAATTCCATTACTGTAAATGGATACAAAAACAACATTTTGGGAAATGCTCCAGGGAGCAGTCTTCTTTTGGACAGTGGCAATCACCAGGAGTCATCCAGGGCCAGGTGACTTCTTACCAGTAATGAACACTTTTCAATTTAATTAACACATTGGTTATAATTATCCTAGATGCCATCTCCACATTTATTATGCTTGCATCATTTAACATCTCCTATACTTTCAGTACTGATGAAGACACACAGGGAAATGAAGGTTATACTCATATCCTATGTTTTCAAGACAAGGTTTCTCTGTAGCTTTGAAGTCTGTCCTGGAACTCACTCTGTGGATCAGGCTGGTCTCAAATTCACAGGGATCCACCTACCTCTCTGCTTCCTGAGTGCTGGGATTAAAGGTATGTGCCACTACTGCCTAGCAACACTTACTCTCATTCATACTTTTCATTTATTCACTTAAAATGGTAACATTTAAAAAGTAGCAAGCATAAAGAATAACACAGGCAGGCATGGTGGACCATGTCTTTAATCATGGGAAAAAGCAGGTAGATCTCTGAGATGGGAGGCCAGCCTGATCTACATAGTGAGCTCCAGGCCAGCCAGGACTTCATAAAGAGACATTGTCTTAAGAAACAACAAACAAACAAACAAACAAAAAACCCTAAAAGAATCATATAAACATAGTAGTTACCATTGGCCTTGCTGAGACAGCACTTAAGGATCCAAATCAAATATGGGCAAAACATTAAGATTTATATTTCAAATGTTCTATTTCTCTTGTGCTTCTTAGCCTTATAACATGTTCCTTGTATTTGCCTTGTCTTCACCCAGGGAAGGATTCCTGGTCCCTTCTATCCCTCAGCCTATATAAAGTTTCATGGTCTTCTCGTTTGAATGCCATCAGTATTTTGAGTACTAAGTACCACGGCAAGCTAGACTAGGTAGCAAGACCCTGTCTCCAGGACCACTCTCCCTCCAACCTACGAAATTCACATTCTCAGTTGCCTGTCCATCTCTTACTAGACTCCAGGTTCTTTGAAACAGAATCCACCTTGTGGTTCTGCACTTCTGTCTGAATCCTACACAGTCCCAAGAACATCAGACAGAAAGGGTCAATGTCTCTTGAAGAATCTGCGTTTCAGTGTCAGTGGGTGGTTCTTTCTCCCACTCACACTGCCAAGATGTTCATATATTCTACCAACTTACGCTATTTAGCCTTCCCCGGGGCACTGTCTGTAGTTGTATTTTCTCCCTCTAGCAGCCAGTGCATCACCTGGGATATTCTGTCTTTCAATGAACAGAAAACCGAATATTCAAAATTTAAACTACCGGGACGATTATCAGTGAAGAAGTCTGGAGGTGGGAGCTTTCAGGTTGGCTACCACAGTCCCAGGCGAGTTCTGCTCATCTGTTTTACCAGCATGGCCATTATACCCTCTTGTACCCACACTCATCATTGTGTCTGCTCAAGCCCCAGCATCAAGTCCTCTCGTTATGCTCAAGGGAGGCCTCTCTGGAAGGGCAGAGAACAGGCTCCTCTGAGCAACAGGAGGCTCTTCATGCATCCCTAATAGCTGCTGTGCCTTCCGGCGCACAGGCCAGGACTTCCCATGTGGCCCCACACTCCCACAGGAAGCTGGGAAAGTGGACACCAGGGGGGAAGCGGGAACGCCACAACTGGCTTAACCCAACCATGCTTTTTCTTCCTCGGCTGGTTCACTGCCACTGAAATCAAGAGATCTCTACCCACCAGCTGAACAACGGTGACGACGGCAGGGTGGGGAGAGGGCACCTGCCCTTGGGTAGGTAACCAAGTACACCTGCCAAGAAAACATCACTGTGGTTGCCAGGGTTCCTGGCCATGAAACAGGACAAGCAGGTTTCTAGACCTGGGTTCTCTTTATGGGTTTCTGCACAGTCGCTGGTGGTCTGTGATATCAATGCTCTCTAGCTTGGTGGTGGCTTTCTTTGGCAGGATCACATGAGCTCTCAGATGAGCTGTAAGACAGCAAGGAACTCCTGCTCATTTGTCTCTGTCAAGCATCTGCTGGCATCTCTTGTTTTAAGGCAAGCAATAACTTGTTTATGGAATTACTTCTCACTGTGTTGTAGCAACTTTGGACACAGATGAACAGGGCCTACTCCATGTGGCAAGCGTGCCATGCCAGCTCTAGACAGTGTGGATGAGAGCAGAGGGGTGGACAAGCAGCAGCAAGGCGCCAACAAGGTCGCTTCCAGCCTTTCACAGCTTGGTTAGAAGAGTCCCTAGATGCTGTGCCAAAGGCTTCCACAGGGAAGCACGTGAGGTGCAGGCATGGGAGGGGTGGGACCTGCAGCCTACAGCCAGAGGTGCAGCAAGGCCTCCAGAACATGCCTTCTGTGGCACTAGAGGGAGGCCGTGGAAGTCTGACTTTACTCTGGAGTTGGCAATTGAGAGTCAATGAAAGTTTGTAAGACATGTTTCCCTGCAGAGGTTACGGAGGCCAAGCCCATTTGCAAATTAAATAACTACCAAATCTCGGCACTCCTAAATTACTACAAGCTAAGCTTATAACACAAAGACTTTACTGTAACAGCGGAGAAATAACCATCGCATGTGCTTTTTAAGAAACTATGATAAAAATGAATCCCTGTATTTTGTCCCTCCATAAAACTGGACAGGTCGGGGATACGGCCTGTAAATCCCGCAATTATTTAAAGCACACAGCAGAGCCTGACTGTGTTATCGCTTTTAAGTAACACTTCACCAGATTCTGCTTCCCAAAACCACTTTGGGGGAAAATGCTTTCCTAAGTGACATCACCCCATTTTCCACATAAAATGGAAAAAAAAGAAAGGGTTATATTCAGAAACAGGCTACAAAAGAGAGATTGGTATACCTTAAGCGCCTGCATTGGAACCCCTACTGCCTTGAGAGAAACACTGAAATAAAGTAAAAATATAACCCCCAATATACATGATTGAGCTTACAAGAGGTAGGCCCGCTCCCCCCAAATCCATTAATAACAGAAATCACTGTATTTCATATTTGCAGGCATCTCTGAAAGTTCTCTTAATTGCTCCATAGCATCGTGTTTTACTTTAGTAAAGTTCAGATTTTATTGCCAATGACTAATGGGCATAGAGTCCCTGAAGAACTTGTTTTAAAACATCAACCAGTCAACCATAAAAGGGGCATTAAAATGGCTACATGGGCTAAGTAAGAATTAAAAAGTATGGCCACTTATTTTTAAATTAGAATCCTCTTTCACATTTAGGAATACAATAAAATGTGTCATAAAATTTCTACTCTCATTCCAAAGTATTGTTGTAAGAATCTGCAGTAACAGACACCACCCTTGTATGGTTAAGTGTTAAAAATCGAGCACTGTTTTTAGCTTCAATCATGGGTACCTTAAAATTACACATGGCTAGCTACAGCACCACAAAAGCCTTCCAGATGGAAATGTAAGGGGAGAAGGGGAGGCTCTAATGAATAAGGCTGTTAATAAACTGACAGCATTGATGAGTCAAAATCCATAAGCTGGGCAGGAACAAATCCCAGTAAAGGTCCAGAAAGAACTTCCAGCCCGAAACTACATGCAAACTGAGTTCAGAAGAGACCTGTGTGGACCACTGGTTATCACTCTGTAGCCTCCCCTGTGGGAGAAGTCCAGCCTTGAACCGTTTTCATGACCATATAATGCTGTCAACTATGTTCTGTACAGAGGCTTGGTGTCAACAGCCAGGCTAGGGGTGTAGGGTTGGTGGGGCATAATGCTCCTAGTCTTTCCTCAAGTTCAACCTGGGTAAGGTGCTCAGCTTTCCAGTTCTCTAAGAATGGCTGCAACGGTCTGTCTGTGCATCTAGCGCAGAGGAAGATGAGACTGTCTGCCATCGAGAAGACCTGCTCTGATAAGCTGAGCAGGGCCAATCACATACTGACCGTGGAGACGGCTTTTCAGGCTTCCGAAACAGGGCGCTGGGCACAAAGAGATGAGAGGTGTTGTCCCCCGCAGATGAGCTACTGGGCCAAATAGGGCAGACACAGGATGCTAAACAGAAAAGGGCCATTTTTTGGTGAACATGATCTCTCAAAAGACCCAAAACAGAGGTTGTGGCACAAATCCAGAGGTGTCCCCTCAAAAGAAGTACCCAGCGGAGGAATCGGCAGCAAGGGGCCCGGTGCTGCCAGGTTGCTCGAGCTGCGGCACCTTCTGCACATCCAAACAGTTTCAGAACAGAAGCATCTGGAACTGGGGTAGCCCTGTCTCCACAGAGCCCACTTGTAAAGATAAAATGTGCGTGGCTGTTTTTCCTTCTGGTCCGGGGAGCGGAGAAGAGGGCCAGAGTGTTCCACCTGGTCTCAGACACGTTCCTAGGCCCACATGAAACACTCAGTTTGCTTGTTAAATCTGGCTTTCCAGGTTTCAGACTCTGGGAAGCAGAGAGCTGGTTGGAGGTGGGCAGAAGCCAGGTTCCTTCCTGCCTCGGCAGTCCCTGGCAGGGAGTCTGTGGGAACACTCAGCAGCCCATCTGAACCTTACTGTAGAACAAAACAATTCCAGTTTTCAAGTGCTCCAGCTGCTCTAGCTCGACCTGAGGATTTGCCCATTGAATCTGGATTGCTTCCTTTCAACTCTGAATGAAGGAAGAATCACGAGACTGGAGCTATTCAATGAGAGCTATCTGTCCTGGCACTCAATCAAAGGGATTAGGATTTGGGAAGAAAAGCCTACAGGTGATCCTCCAGGAAGCACACTAAGCAGTTATCAAAAACATACAAGTTCAAAGCAGCTCCATTTTCATATGTTAAATGGACTTGGATGCAGCCCCAGGCTCCTTTCTGGGTAAGAAACTGTGTTAAAGCTGTTTGTACTTGCATACTTAGCAGAGGAGGGAATAAAAAAAAGCAAGAGGCACAACGGTGCCGGGTCCACTCCACCCTTGCATAGCACAGTAAATCAGTCTTGTTGTCCTGGTGAAACACATCTGATGCAGTATGCCCGCATCTCCCACCATCATGGAGGGCACACATGGCCAACGCTGGCAGCCAGCTGGACAATGAAGTGTGAGCTTGTCTTGAGTCGGTGTTGTTTTCCCAAATGCCATGATTGGAGCTCAACACTTAGTAGCTGAACTTGGGCACAGTGAAAGAAGGAAATAGGAACGCACACTAAGATTTAGGTTACAGATGCTGGCACAATTTTGGGTGGCTTTCCAGTGACAGCAAGTCACCAAGAATACAATATACTCTACCTGTGAGAATTCCACAGCACACGCATACACAAGGGTTCAACTCCCTCTGCTGTGCACAAAAAGCCTCTAGAAAAAAATGAATACTTTTTTTATTTTGTTTTGGTTTTTTGAGACAGGCTTTCTCTGTGTAGCCCTGCCTGTCTTGGAACTTGCTTTGTAGACCAGGCTGGCCTCCAATTCAGACATCCACCTGACTCTGCCTCTCTAGTGCTTCAATTATAAAGGCATGCACCACCACTCCCTGGAATATCTATTTTAATAAGAAGAAGGTAAAGTGAGAAAAAGGAAAGCTATATTTAGTCATTAGTTTAATACAAAGCAGATAACAGCATACCAGACACTTTAGACATGTTCAATAAATGGTTGCTGAAGGAATGAGTCAGTATTTGCATCAACTATGTCAGCCTTCCCTGGGGGAAGATTAAGATGACTCTCATCAATAACCTATGGAAGGACAGTGAGATGCCTAAAACTGAGCAGGTCAGAGACTACCCAGAAACAATGGTCTAGTCTCTACTCACTCTGGTAAACCTTCACTGCTGTAGAACTTTGGAAAATGGCTCCACCTACCCAAACTGTGCTGACCTCATCATAAGATGGGCATAAAAGCCTGCACACCTAAAGGAAGAGGCAACATAATGCTACTGTTTGCTGCATGACACACTACTAAGGGTGTCTCTAAGTTACTTTAGTTTGCTGTGGTAAAACACCATGGCCAGAAACAACTTGAAGAGGCAAGTGTTTGCCTCATCTTACATGCCCATGTAACAACAGTCCATCGCTGAGGGAAGTCAGGGAAGGAACTTAAGGCAGGAACCTGGAGGCAGGGACTGAAGCCCAGGCTATGAAGGGGATGCTGCTCACTGGTCCCCTTCCCATGGCCTGCACAGTCTGCCCAGGGGTGGCACTGCCAATTGTAAGCTGGGCCAGGGAGCAGCATTCCTTGGTGGCCACTGCCTCATGTCTACAGTTTGCACTTTTTCCTGTCTCAGCTCATTCTGTTCCTAAAGCCTGACATGCCCCCTCTGACATCAACACCCCTCCATCACAACTTCTCTAATGCCTAGCTCAAGTGACACCCCCAACTTCCCCCTCTCCCCTGTGATCCAATGCACACTGGCAGCGCCTCTCCTTAGCTCACGGCAGTCTCCTTGGCATTCTGTTTACCTGCAATCCTCCATCCACTCCCTCCAGGCTAAACTGAGTACCATGAGCACCACATTTCCTCTCTTCTTATCTCTGTGGCATGTAAGACTTGTTAACATGGCCTGCTGACCTGGGAATGTGGGAATGACAGTCACAGCGCAGAGGGAATATCCTAAGCTAGTATGAAAGGGAAGTATCATCCATGCTTGTTCCGAATGAGGAAGGAACAGTGGGAAGCTGAACCTCCAAGTCCTGCTAGAATGTTTCCTTCAGAGGTCAGCTGGAGGCCTGTGTCTAAAAGAGCCATGTCATAAAGCAGGCTCCTCCTAGCTTCTTCCTGTTGTCTTGGCACCGAGCAAGCAATTTGAAAGTACATTAAGTTATTTAACGGGTCACCAAGTAGAAGCACACTAAAAGTTTAGCCATATTTACAAGGGGGATTATATGAAAATATTTTATTGATGTTATAAAGGCCACAGTTTTAAAAGACTGTAGTGAAACGCTGAACATACATGGAACAAATGGGCAACTCTTAAAGTGTTACCTGGTTCCAGACAGTCCAAATGTGTCGAGTTAGCAAACAAGATAAATGGCTGTCTGACATGATGTTTTATAAATCCTATTAACAGGCTGTAAAGGAGGTAATAGTTCCCTAAACAGGAAAATTAATTTTCTCAGTTCAATTCCCACTGTACATACAAGAATTTGGAGTATCTGAGGGGCTCATTGTTCATGCTGATTTCAGCTTGTATACTAATGGACCTCTGGCAATTACACTTCATACTCTTCAAAGAACCTGGAGGCTTGTTAGTCCCCTGGGTGTGTTTTGCTTTTTGTTTGAATAACAGAGATGGGCACAGTGGCTTCCTGAAGTCAGTTTAGAACACTTTGACACTGTGTGATGCGGAGATGGGCATTTCCCCATGTTCCCTGACCGTGGGCTGGGAGGGCTCTAGCGTTTCAAACACTGTATCTGATTACAGGAGTGTACCAGCTTGTTTCTTACTTGAGGTTTTCACTCTTCAAATCACAGAACTGAGTGACTCCCTCCACTCCACAACCAACAGTCCCGTGCGTGGCATACATTGCCTTTAAGACGGAGACACACTCTAATGACTGGCATGATGCTATTTTTGCCTTTTCTTGCCAGAAAGGAAATATGGCTTTAATAGAAGTGTACATCTGTGTGGTATTACATGCATGTAAAACAGATGTAACCTAATTACGTTTTCATTTAAATTGCTAAATAGCTACTTAAGTAAAAAGCTAAAATAACATACAAACAACAGTTACTATAATGACAAGTGTACTTAGAATTACATGAAAAGGATCAAAGCTACAGGAGACAGAATTTGAGTTGGTCTTTCAAAAAGACAGAGTGACACAAAAACACAGTCTTGTTTACTCAGGAATCCACCGTCTCTACAGCTAGACCTAAGTGCAGAGTTTGGACACAGGGAAGAAAAACTACAGCATTTAGAGAAGACCGTGTTTCATGACGATTAGACACACTCTACCAGAGATTACATAGCAAACCCCTAAATTGGAAATTAGAATTCCAGGCAATACAATCAGCTTGATTATAGTTTAAAGCAGACCCAGTGAGGCTGGAATCAGAAATCAGCTCCCAACTTTGAGATCGGAGTCTCCTCTTTGTGTTCTAGCAGGAGACAACACAGTCTTGGTGATTGCATATTCATGACGGGGGCCCTTCCTGTGAGCCACACAAAGGCTCACCAGATACCCAGGACATTTGGGATGATACTCAGCCCCAGTGCTCACTGAACATAAGGCTAGTCCTCACAAAGAAGCAGGGGACAACATATTACTGGCCTCAACAGTGAGTTCCAGACAACTTGAACCTCTTCAACCTGACCATGCTAGGGAGATGGATGTCTTGTTTTTGCCTTGCTGCTTCTATTCCAATACATTTTGAATTAAAGTGAGTTTCCGGTATTTGGTGATCATGGTTTTGTTTTAAGCGAGAAAGACACGAGATGTATGAGCGCAGCATAAGCTTATCTCAGAATCTGAACTGTCTGTCAGCAAGGCACAAGCCTCTGAGAAGGAATGCATGCTGGAAATGCTCCCGCTCAGCTTTCTTTTCTAAACCAGATTGGCCAGTTTTACTCAAGTTTAGTCAGGAATGTAAAGAAATAAAGGATCTAAACCTAGGTTTTTTTTTTTTTTTGGTTTGTTTGTCTGTTTTGTGGGCCTGAAATGTTTAAATCTTTTCAAAACTAAAGGGACCACCTCTGCTTAAACTGAGCCCCCAAGAAGCTGCTCATCAAAGACCTGGACAGATTCTAAATTTAGCATCATATTTAAGGTCTCGAACACATACAACTTTCAAACTATAAACACAGTCTGTGGATTTAGTTCAGTGACAGAGGGCTTGCCTGGTGTATGTGAGGCTCTAGCTCAAGCACTGTACAAATAAAATAAAATAAAATAAATGAACAATAGAAATAGCTTCATTTTATTTATCAAATGCTTTCTCTCTCAGAAGGAAAAGATGAAAAATCTAACAGTCATTAGAGATGGGGAGCTGGCATTTGGTGTCAACCTCACACTAACTGAATTCTACATCTTAAGCAGTGTTTTAATGGAGGGGGCCAGTATGGCTGCCGCTATGCAGGTCACCACCTACTACCCTGCTTTTATGAATGTGGACTTTAATCTTAGCATAGCCCCAAGTGGACCCCTGTGCACTGAAAACTTAAGGGGCTTAAGGCTTACTTAGTTTTCTTTTTCACATTTGGTCATCTAACCCCAGCACTGTGGTGAATCCTTGACTGAGGAATCTACAAACTCCCTGCTCGGGATCCACAAGAGAAATGGGCTATATCTGTGCAGACAACAGGAAATACGATTCAAGAACCTTCCACCTCATAGTCAGTCCTTCATCTAAGGTTTTGCTTGGTCTCTTCAGTCTTCTGCTATTCACTTTCTGGAAAGAACGCTCATGAAGTTTCACAATGTATTTGAGAACAAGGTTGTAAAGGGCAAGTGGAAGCTTGTCGTGATTTTGAAACCAATTATTTCATTTGTGTTTTATAAATGGACCATAAATGTCATTCACTAATTGCCACCCTTCTCCCTCTTCTCTCTCATCTTTCCATACACATTGCAACAAACAGGCAACCTTCTACCCTTCCTGCCAGAGGCCAGCAGTTAATGGCAGGTTCTAAATTAGACTTCACCTATTTGCAAGGATCTCAATGGAGGCCGAAGACATACTGATTTCTCTACTTAGCACTGCTCCTCTGTGCCATCATTACCCTCTGCCCAAGAAACTCAGACGTTAGATGGAAAATTAACAAGATAACCAAAGGAAGCCAAAAGAGCACACAGTAGTCATACTACATTGTCACTGACATAGGTAAGGCCTTTTCTGGTGAGTCGGCCACTAGAATAGCAGCTATTACTCAAGATCGCACATTAAAGAGATGACTTCTGTTGAAGCACAGAACACATACTCTCTTCTGCTGAAGCTTAGGGAGCTAGGGGAGAAATTGGAACAGCATCCAGCTAGAACAGAACATGCTTTAAACCACCATACCCCAAAGACTGATGGGCTGGGGAGAGGGGAATAAGGTGTGTGTGTAAAATCATTCGTACACTTTGTGACAGTTTAAACATCAGAAAGAAAAGTGAGCACAGGAGGATTTACCCTACAGGCTGTCAGTCTTCACAAAAGGTCCATGTCACTAAAGATATATGACATAAATGTAATAAAGCACCCTTAACTTCAGGATGACTCTGCATTCTTTATCATTTTTTTTCTCACAACAGGACACCTCCCCCAGGAGAATGGGAGAATAGAGCCTGTGGCATATTCTGAGAGGGGAAGTCTAACTTGTGGCATGTCAGCCAAAGCCAGCCCTCAAATGTGTTTTCAGTGTTATGTGTTAGTTCCCAGAATGTTTATATAAGTACATTTCATATATAATTCTGGAATCCTGCCTGGCTTCTTGTGTAAAAGAATCTGAGCAGCTCACAACATTGGGTCCAGTTTATCGCATGACAGCTGGCAGGAACAGAGTCCCGCAGTTAGACTGGGGTGGGCACTACAGTTCTAATCTTGTCCCCCCACCACCTGCCCTGCTGTAGCCGCTGCCAGTACCTGTTAGTTCTGGTAAGAGTTGCATACATGTTTCCTAATTAATTACTTTCCCTACCTGAAGGTAAAGAGAAAAACATTGTAGAAGCAGCAGTTCCAACGCGGCAGGCCCACATCCTTCCCGCCTGGAGATGCCTGGGCCCTGGTGCACTCGGCACTCCCTAGCTGACCACAAGGGCATCGTTTCCTCTAGGATTATCAGTTCCTTAGGGATCTGTTGCACACTTTACAGGCAAACTAAGACCATGAATTGTCCTAGTATCTAAAGAAAGAAAAAAAAAGAAAAGAAAAACAAAACAAAACAAAACAAAAACCAGACCCTAGTCTTATTTATTCTTTTTGTTATTCCAAAATTAAGTTTGCTAAAATAAATAAATAAAGAACTTGAGCTGCAGACGGAAGTGTGACTCCTCTACACTTAGGATGGAGGAGAACCATCATTGCACATGTTGTACATTTTTATAATGAGGGCCACAAAAAGTGCAGAAGGGAATTTCAGGATCTTTGGCAATCAAAATGAATGTGCATATTTTGCACTAGCTGCAGTAATTACTCCACCACGTGAGGCCCAGGGCAGGTAGTAATGTGCAATACCTTTCAACTCGGAGCCATCTCAAAAAACAAACAGAAAAAATCCGACCTCTGACCCTGTTTTGAAGCATCACTACCCGCTTGGGTAGTGTTTGCATGCTGAAATATTTATTTCCTTCATAAAAAAATCTATCTGAATATCCAATCTCTCAGCAGCAAAGAGTCTCATTTCCATGTCAGCAGAAGCCCTTAAGTAATTTGGGGCTATGATCTTAACACTGCAAGCTTTACCCACTTAAAACTTTGCCAGCTTCCAGCTGCATATTTTTCTCACCAGCTCCTCATTTGCAAAACACAGCAGAGATTCAGGTGAAAGGTGATGAAGTTTCAACAACGCACAGCCCAGTTAGGAAACTAAGTTTCTTGGGCTTAGCTTCCTGTCACTTAAAGAAAAGGGTTTGTTTCCGTGTGGGCAAACAAGTTCTTGCAGGGAGGTTTTGTAAAAGCAGCTACTAGTCATGGTGTGGGTGACAAAAGCCTCTGAACCCAAAGGAGCAGCCTCCAAGGGACACTGCTGAGGGGACGGCATCAGAGCGGGAACCATCTCTTAGCTCACTGTACCGCATGGACAAGGCCGGAAAAAGAACTCCATGGAAAGAAAGAAAAATCTAAATTCCATATAAATGACTACATCAAATTCACAACTTTCCTAGGATACAGAGTAAGTTGGCTCGAGCTACACAGTAAGATCCCGTCTTGCCAATGCCTTCCACCCTAATGGCAGATTTGGGTAAATGGAAGATACATATGAGAGGCACACAGTGTCCTTTTATAAGGGTATAGTTCCCAACACTCAGGTGTAATCCTCAACCCTCATCCACAAATAAGGTTGAGATTAATCCCAGGGCCCTTGGCATAATGCTTTCTAATAATGGGAAAGAAGTGAGGTTCATGGATCAACACCTTGAAATCAGGCCCTTAGGAAGTAGAAAGGCTTCTGTGTATACCTTAGAGGAAATTATCTCTGAAAAATGCATAGTAAGTAGGAAAGGGATGAAATACTGTTCTGTGAAAAGGAATATAAAAACCCAAAATATAGAATACTTCTCAGCGTGTGCTAATGCTAACAGTCTGGTGATAGGATTATGATTACCTTTTATTTTCTTTTCTATGAGTTTCAAATTTTATAATGAGCATTTATTAACTTTAGAAATGGAGGGAAGTGCTGAGCACTGAAAAAGGAATAGCTGAAGAGCAGATATAGTCAAAAGCTCAAAAATTATAATTGAATTTGGAGAGATGGCTCAGTGGTAAAGGCACTTGCTGCCAATTTGAAACACACATGGTGAAAAGAGAGAACTGACTTCTGTCCTTTGACCTACATCTACACTCCCCCACAATACCCCCCACCCCCCCCACCCACATACTCCTACACACACTCACACACCCACATACACAACCACACACCCACACACCCACACCTACACCCACCCCCCCACACACCCCCACATACCCCTACACACACCCACACACCTACACCCACACACACATACACACACACACACACCATAACACAACACACATTTCGTTGTTGTCAAAACTAGAAATTATGTTTCAAATGGCTGATCTAGAACTTCCAGGTAGGGAGGGCTATAAGAGCCCTGGGCTCCTGGCTTTGGATCTCTGTTATTCCAGTGATGCCAGCACCCGCCACAGGTTGGTAGTTGAGGCTGTGCTGCACTGAGATCATTGCTGTTGGTTTGGGTTGCTGATGTGTCTGCCTGAAATGACACAACACTGTCTTCTCCAGAGCCTGTGCTCCTCACTATAACATCACCCCTATTTCTAGGGGGAGCACTTGCTATAAGTCAGGACTAACTACATAATACACGAAGAATGCAGACAAAGGAAGCTTTACAGTTTCCTATTGAAAGATGGTTAATTCCAGGTAAAATAATTTAAAGAGCAAACATACACATTGGCTGTGGAAAGTATAAATAGAAATGAACTTCAAAGACAGGAGAACTTGCAAACAAAAGCCTTGATCCTTAAATGGCCAAAGCCAGGCAAGCCCTGAACAAACTTCAAAAGGGTCAATGTCACTGTAAAGGCAGGAATGGATGAGCTCTGCCAAGAGCTGTTAACAGGGCCAGAGAGCACCAGCAAACACCTCTAAAAGGACAGCTGGCTGGGAAGGCCGCTTAATGCCAGAGGACCTACCCATCAGTGTTGGGTGGAGAGGGCACTCCAGAACTACAATACAACAAAAGCAAAACTGTAAACAAAGCACTAGGCAATCAAGCCCTTGTGTCCATTAGTTAAGGATCAACTATGTTTTATCTAGGGATGCAAGGATGGTTCACCAGTATCATTCAGCAGCTCCCTCCTCTTAAGTAATGAAATTAGGTGCAATACACATTAAAGAGAGTAACAATGCCTAAACTTAGTAAAGGGTGCTTGTGTTTCTCCTTTTGAGAACCATCTGTCCACTTAAGTAGCCCATTAATTTGACTGCCAGTTTTGTATTTTCAGTGTTTAATTTTGTAACTCTTCATATATTCTATATATTAACCTCTTGTCTGAAGAATATCAAGCAGAAATGTAGATTTTTAGAAAGAGCAATAACAAAAGAAAGAATGGATGCAGAAATAAATCTATGAAAATTAAGTAGTGCACAGGAAAGAAAAGGCCGCCTCGTTCCCATTCGTCCACACATGCAAACACATGAGGGACACCCGAGAAGCGGACACGCAAGCTGGAGAACAGGAATCCTTGCTCTGGTGGTCGTGCAGCTTAGAGCAGAGAATGAAGACTGGAGGAGGCTGTCTAGTTCCCATGCTGACCAGCAATCTGGGCTCTAGCTTATTGTCCAATCTAATATTATTCATACTGCTTTGATTTCTTATAAACATCCTTTAAAAAAATACTAGGGATTGAACCTAGACAACACAGCACACACACCAGGCAAGCACTCTTCTATGCTACATTCAGTCATGCCATTTTTGAGGACTATAAAGTCAGGAAGGTGATGTCGGAGCTACTGCAGTGAGTCACTGTGACTAAACAAACAGTATTTTTCATATATATATATATATATATCTGGAATGATCTTAACTGTGGGGAAGAAAGCTATTATTTAGAATACAACAATTAAAATTTCAGTCACGATTTTAAAATCTACTCGTATGTGTTTCCATGTAGTGCACAGGACTAAATGTTCATACAAATGACACATGATTACATTTTGTGTTGTAATGGTTGTTCTTGGTTGTCAACTTGACTGCGATCTGGAATTACTGAAAACCAAGTGGTTGAGCACACCTACAAGGGATTTTTTTCCTTAATTAACCATTTGAAGTGGGAAGACCCACTTCTAATCCAGATCTTTGAGGTGGGAAGATCACCTTTAATGTGAACCACACCCTCTGCTGGCAGTCTATACAAACAGTTGCTCTGTGCCTGCTTGCTCTCTCTCTCATTGGCAAGTCCATTCCTTCACTGGCATTAGAGCCTGCGTTTCTCAAGATTCTGGTGTACACTGAAGACCAGCTGAGACATTCGGCCTTCCATTGGGAGGAAGTCATTGTTAGACTAGCTGGACCATAGCCTGTAAAAGTTATTCTAATAATCCATATATGTACACACACACACACACACACTCACTGTGAGGTTTGGGAGAAAATGGCCCCCACAGGAGGTGGCACTATTAGGAGGTGTGACTTTGTTGGAGTTGGTATGGCATTGTTGGCTTAAGTGTGTCACTGTTGGGGTGAGCTTTGAGGTCTCCTATGCTCAAGCCATGCCCAGTGTGGTACATAGATTCCTTTTGTGTTCTGCTGCAGATTAAGATGTAGAACTCTTAGTTCTTTCTCCAGCACCATGTCTGTCTGCATAATGATAATGAACTAAATCTGTGAACTACATGTAAGTCAGCCCCAATTAAATGTTTTCCCTTATAAGTGTTACCTCAGTCATGGTGTCTCTTCACAGCAATAGAATACTCACTAAGACACATATATGTATTCATTTTATAAGTTTTGTTCCTCTAGAGAATTCTGACACATATGATAGCAACATGTTCATTAAATATAGATTTTCATATTTTAGAAAAATTAAAGATGAAATAATGTACAAACTAGGTTACAACAAAAAGAACTTTACCTTGTATATTACTTTTATAAAGCTTTGTATATTACTTTAAGTAAGTAGCGAGTCTTAAATAGATCTTTACCTTTATGATGCTTCAGACAAAAGATCAGATGTTAAGACAAGCAAACCTTACAAGTGTAGAGGCACATGTTTTATAGATACAGCATTGGGAGGCAGAGTCAGGAGGCCACAAGTTCCAGGCTGACTAGGGCTACCTAGTGAGAACATCTCAAAAAGAATGGAGGAAAAGAAAAAGAGGCCAGTCGTTGTAGTTTTAAAAGGTTACCCTGGTCTTAGCTCTCCTTTTTGAATGCTGGTTTTATCCATTGTTTAATGTGTTCCATATAAAAAATCAAGTGCAGCATGCTCAGCTGAAGTCAATTTAAGAACAGAAAACACACAGAAAAACAAATCTCTGCATTAAATACACAAACAACTCAAGGAGAGTAGATTCCTGGGAAGCGTTTCTATAAATAGTCTGACATTATTACACAATCCTCTCTGCATACTTGTCATGGAAACACTGCTATGGGTGATTGAAGAAATAAGCAACTTTGACATTTCTGGATGTAACTTGAGGAGATTATTTCATCATGAAGGATTGGGATGGGATATCATAACCAACAACTCAATATCAAAACTCTCCTTGCAACTCTAAAACAGTGCAGAGTGACATTTAAGATAATCCATTTATCACCACCCAATACAGGCTGCTTGTTCACAAAATGTCAGTGACAAGGCTGGGGCATCCCGATTGCCAGGTACTGAGTCCAAATGACAACAAAATTTTAATATAGCATCAACTTCATTTCCTTATATGCTAGTGGTGCCCCAGCAGCTGAAGTCCAGGGCACCCTCACCCTTCACCCAAGTTCGTAAGGCTTTGCAGCTTACTGCCTGGTCCATTGCAGTTGCTTCGTATTTACTCTAGATAAGGTAAATGAATAAGTTTAAAACATTCAATTGAAACGCCACCCAATCAGGAGATGCATTCCACTCATTCTGAGCTCCTCCAGGTACGATTAATTCTCTTCCAGTCTGTTCCCCTCTCCCTCATTTTCTCTAAGCCATCAGCATTTGAATTTGAAGCCCTGTCCTTGGTCAGACCCTTTCCATCCCAGTAAAATTGACCCTTGGGAGAGATGGAGCTGGAGGCAGCATCCACATTTGCACCCTGTATCTACAAGGCTTTATTCTGAGGATGATGACTTAACCAGAGAAAGATACATATGAATATGCACCTGCTGTCAAAGGAGATGCCAAGATGTCACAGCTAGAGGCTTTAAAGAGGCATTCAGGGTGGTGACCAATTAAGACTGTTACAGCACTCCAAATGAATCTGTCTGGAAGTAGCAATTAAGTGGGAGTGAGTCTAGGTAGATGCTTCTGGGAGTGTAAGTATGGCCTAGATTTGATCTCACTCTTTCCCAGCAGCCGAAGTGAGAGCATCTGGAGTCACCTCCTGCTGAGCAGTCTTGCTACTGCTGAGCTCTGAAATGGCAAGAGCCCAGCAGCAGAAATAGCCGGCATTCTCTGTGTCAGGCCACCTGCTTTCTGTCTATGCCCGAAGGTGCTTGCTTAGCAGGCTAGGTGTCATATGGAAGGGGAACCTTATTTTTCTAAAGTCATTTTGCAGGGACTTACATTTGAATTAATGCGGGGAGTTTTGCAGGTTTGTGGGGAGCTAACTCAATGCCTCCATCAGTCACCATCCTTGATTAAGTTCATTCCCCTTTCTAAATTTTAAGGGACCATGACAGAATGACTGTCACAGTCACAGCTCCACTTGGCTTTAAGGTGGCCAACACAAGGGCTCTCCTTGGCAGTCAGGGGTGTTTCCCTCTGCTCCTTGTGCACAACTACGAGGATCCATCCTCTTTCCAAAGTTCACACTTCCTGAGAAAGTTGGCTGGGGGTGACAGCTGAACCAAATACAGCCTTGCCTACTTGTGCAGCCTCTGGGAGCTCCGCAAGGCTTTTCATCAAGGTTCGAGTTTATAGCCAATGAGAAAAGTGATAGCTGAAAGGAGCCAATGAATGAGTGTGATTCCGCTTCTATACTTTATGAACTAAGAAGCTGAGGGCTAGAAAGGTAAGCTGGCTAGTAAATACAATTTCTCTTATGCTCCAATCAACCCAGCCTGACCAACACATTTGAGTCCTGTGCTAGTGCAGCAAGGTAAAGAGAAACGATTTCATTTAGCAGACAGGATGACAGAGTTGCAGAGATGAAAACCCACAAACCGCCTCCAGTTTGGAGTGATGAAGAGAGACTGGAGAAGCAAGAACTCTATCTTGCTTGGCTTTGCTTTCCTCTTCCAAATGATAAGCAGTATTTGTTTATTCATAGGTGATCACACAGATTCGAACTGCGTGAAGAAAGCAGGCTTGGTAGCATATACCTGTACTCCCATCACTCAGGAGGCTGAAGCAACAGGACTGTGGGTTGGAGGCCACCAACAGGGATAGTGAGTTCAAGGCCACCTGGGCTACACAGTGAGACTCTGTCTTACAAAGGGAGTGAGAACAAGCAAAAGCGAGATCATTAGAATGCAGTTCAGCACTGGCTAGGTATTTGTTGTTGTCATTATGCTATTAAACGAAGGGCAAAGCCAACAATAGAACTCCTGGTTACCATATTTGCTGGCTCAATGCCCTTTCATCAGAACATGCTACAGGGAACTCCAATTATATATATATCATCTGTAGTTACAACATGAGACACATGGAGGAGTGAGAGAGGGAAGCAAAGAGGTAACACAAAAAGACATGTAAAGTTATTGTTACCAAAGGAAAAAGCACTGGCAACCACCATCAAAATGTGCGAGATTTTGTACAACAGCAGACATCCCATGACGGGATCCACCAAAACCATATTGTCTGATTCAGCTGAGGTTTAGCAGACACACAGAGTCCCTCTTCAGGAAGCGGGTCCTGCTTGGCCCCTGGCCCAATTCCAAGTGAATGTAGTTAAAACTAGCAGCTGCAGGAGTGCTGCAACTGAAGACATTAGGACTTACTAGTTGTTAGTAGAGAGAGCGTACAGGAACACACACATACATACCAGAGAACCTGAACGAAAATTCCACCACAGGAAATACAGATGTTTTAAGAACAAATACAAGTAGTCAAGAGATATATGGGAATGTCTTCTAGAACATGAGTGAAATCAATTTCTGCCTACTAATGGAGAGGTCCCTAAAACAGAAATGCTAGCAAGGCTGCCTTAAAAACTCTACACTCATACTTGGCTAATTGCAGTGTAAATTGGTGCAACACTTTTGGAAACAACCTGACAATACATGCAGAAAGTTCTAAAAACACTCATAACTTTTCACTTAGTCATTCTCTCTTTCAATTCCAAGGAATGAATACAAACTAAGAAAAAACAGGCCACAAGCGAAGACCTAGCTGCAACATTACAGTGGTGTCAAACCAAGGACTCAGTGCCAGCAATAAGGAAATGATTTTGGATATTGTGACTCATCCCCTGGCTGCAGCATCCTATAGACATTATAAACCGCATAAAAACATGCCTCTAAAGGTATGTGGAAAACCATAGACACCTACAGAACTTTTAAAATTGTACAGTATTGGTGGGACATGGCAGCACATACCTTTAATTCCAGCACGTGGTAGGCAGAGGCGAATGGATCTCTGTGAGTCTGAGGTGAGCCTGGTCTACAGAGTGAGTTCCAAGACAGCCAGAGCTACATAACAGAGATCATATTTCAAACAAACAAACAAACAAATAAACAAACACAAAAAAGCACAGTAATCAAAAACCCAACATGAAAAAGCTCAATGTATTGTTTACTATTAAATTTCCTTTATAAAATTTTTTGCCTTCAAAATTCCTCTACATTTTGTGGCTTAGCATGTCCTTGCTTCGAGCGTGTCATGGCAGCTATCAGCATATGCAAAACAGCATCTTGCATGGGCATCCCTCTTCACATGGGATCATCTGCCACTACCACCAACTCATAGCCTACTGCAAACTGTGGGGGCCTGCAGCCCTGGGCCCACACCCCACAGAGAAGCAACTGTCTGCAGTTAGACAGTCAGCCTCCCAGAAGGGGAAGGTCTTAGAGTCACTTGTGTTGCTATTGTCATGCTCATTCTTCATTTGTACAATTTTTAATCTCTTATAAACAAACAAAAAATCATGTAGATTTTGAGTATTTGTTTAAACATGACTCATTGCATATTAAACTCGAGCTTCAGTGTAAGTGTTAATTGTGTCAGGGTTTCAATCTGAAATGTCTTCCACGGACTCAAGTTTTGAGGTACTAAGCTTGGGGTGCCGCTACTCTGGAGGCTGGGGTGCCTTCAAGAGGTGGGGCCTGTCTAGCAAAGAGGAGTCAGTGGGGTGGATCTTTGGAGGTTACATATCCTGATTTCACAGCTTGCTCTCTCTGCTTCCTGGACCAAGACACAGGAACAAGCCACCATCAAGACTCTAGTGCCATGCCTTCCTAGCAAGAACTGAAGCTTTCTGAAGCTGTGAGAAAAAAGCAACCTATTCCTCTCTTAGGTTGTTTCTGCCAGCTGTTGCCTCATAACAGTGCCAGTGAAACCACTACAAGTCACTAGAAAAGTAAGGGCGAACCAGTCCACAGTTGTCCTCCACAGCAGACAACACTAAGGACATTCCTACCAACATAAGGACAGCTGGCCACCCTGTTCCCTCATCCCTTAATCACCAGATGCGGTCTTCCCATTTCTCCAAAGCTGGACCCTGGCATCTCCAGGCCTAATAGAGTAACAGAGGGAATACACTTTTAGGTGGAGAGCACAGTCGTGTTCACCTAGCTGCTTTTCCACACAAGCATTTTCTTTGTGTCTGGAGATGGAGATCAGGCAGGTTAAGGAATATGTTTCTTCCTATATGAATTCCAGCTCAAGTCTGACACAGCCCCAGTTATTTGCTGGGGACAGACATTTGTATTTTTCTTTGCTTAGGGGTGGAAGGTAGAATATGAACAGAGGCTGCACAAAGGTGCTCTCAGAGCTACTGTATAGAGAGAAAGTGTTGGGGAGAATGCCTGGGAACCAAACACTGCTCCACCCACCACAGACATACACAGACACATAGACACACAGACACAGATACACAGACACACAGACACATGCACTCATAGAGATACACAGACACACAGATACATAGACACATGCACTCAGAGATACACAGACACATAGACACAGGTACACACAGATACACAGACATATCACACACACACACACACACACACACACACACACACGAATCAGTTACTGGTGTCACATTCTTTTATATGAGCACCTATAACAGGCCATAATTTTCGTTAATAAACTAACAGAAAGTAAACAAAAAGACTGAAGAGAAAATGCGCCCCTAATCTACAAGTCTAATGTAGTGAGTATTTAGGGACAGAAGGAGGACCCAGGACTTTAGCAAAGCCAGGACACTGGGTAGAATGCCCTTACCTGCTTCCTGAGGTTCAGAAAACAGTTCTTCCGGCAAGAGAGATTTATTTCAGATAAAGGACAAATGCTGTCCTTTAATTAACAACATCTATCTCCGGGACAAGCACATCAGGCAGACAGTACAGAAGATTCTGTTAATATAAAGGACAGATGGCAACTTCTCCCCTGGGACATCTGAAGCTGCCCCAGAAAAACACATGATTTTAAAAGGCCTTGGAAGAACCAGTCAGGAGACAGGAAGGCTTCAGTGCCCCATTTACAAAGTAAACCTGAAAGTATCTCAGAACCATTCTGAAAACACTTGGAAAGGAGCCAGGGGAATTTGAGAGGAAGGTCATAGCTTCTGCCTCACAGCATGGAAGGAAGGACTGTGCAAGCTTTCTCTTTGCCCAGCCCAAATGATACCAAATAAAACAGAGTTTTCATGGGAAATACTAGCACTTTGGGCTTCATGACCCAGAATGACACAGTGGAAGAAAACTTGCAGACACTCTTATGCGAATATTGAAAACACCTAGCCAGGACATTGTCACCAGCTGAGTACTAGATTTGCTGGGTAAGAGGGCAGTATTTGGTCCTCAGCTCAAGGGGAATGTTTCTTCTATGGTTCTCATTAGTCTGACTCAACACACACAAGATTCCTAGCGTGTGTGTTATACCTGCCTAACTGGGTGCTAACATTATAAACCATACATCAACACTTCTCGCCGAGTGTTAATGTCTATTAATATCCTGCTGGGGAAGGCTTTGAAGCCAGCCTGTAGCCATGAGTTGAGACTGGCTGCCACCAGTTCTAGTCTTGGTCTGGGGCTTTTAGATGGCAGATCTCATTAGCAGCATCTGTGGAGTGGGGATTGTTACCGCATTGTACTTGGTTTTAGGTTGTTGTGATTATTCTCATACAAGGAGGTAAAAAGTCCTATGACTCTGAAGGAATTTAGAGCTGAAATTTGACTGCTGATAGCCCAGATAGTAAATTAGGTTTTTCTTGTGATGCATTGTGATGCTTTCCTGCAGCATGCAGATGTGGAAAGAAGCAGGCTCACCAGTGTCATGAGATGTGAGATGTGTTACCTGCACCTCTTTTACAGGCCTATGAAGTTCATGTTATCCTCAACTGGATTCAGGAAGTTCCCATATAATGTGTTTAAGCATGCAGCATGCAAGCACATATGTTAAGGGTTGCATTCTTTTTAATGTATGAAGAATATAGAATACTGTGTGAATGCACACATATGTATGTATTAAACAAAATTAATGCAACAGTAATTTTATAAAGTTTGGAGCAGTTCTTCAAGCTCAACTTGGCATCACATAAAGTGCACATTTAACCTGCACAACTCCATTTCTGCAGATAGACAGAAAGGAAGAAAGAAAGAAAGAAAGGAAGGAAGGAAGGAAGGAAGGAAGGAAGGAAGGAAGGAAGGAAGAAAACATGCATACAAACACAACAGTCCAAACTGGCTTTGCCCTTCTCTAAATTAATCCAATTATTCAAATGTCAGTTATATCTGCCACAGTCTGGCTCCTTGGGCCGAACCAAACTGTTAAAAATTAAAACTGTTTTATTTCGTTTAGTCTTTCTGCCTTTTTAGTGTAAAATCCACAGTCTCGACAAAAAGTTGTGGGATTTGACACCCAGTGCAACACAACCCTATTGCTGTCATCCATGCATAATTCACTTTGGAAATATGCACTTGCTTTAAAATATTGCTAAAATATACATGTAACATATGCTAATTTCACTGAGCTGGCTTGTAAACTCCAGCTCCTAGGTTATATGTAAACTTCGCCAAGTGCACACACTGTACATAAAGGGATTATAAATGAAAGGAAATATCTCTGTCCCTAGCTTTCTGTCTCCAGCCTTGGCCAAACTGACAGCCCCAAATCCCAGCACCATCTAACACGCCCTTCCCGTGGAGAAGACAGCCTGTTCTCAGAGTCTTAATTACATCCCAGCTGACTGCCCAGCGTTGCCAAAACCAGGCAACAAACGCTGGCCCTTCACTCACAATATGGTCTGCTAAACAGAGTCCTGGTCACACAGAAAGAAACTTGCACAACGTGGGGAAATAAAGGGACAAGCAGGAGATCAAGGGAGAGCACAAACAGTAACCTGGGGGATGGAAGAGAGAGGCAATTCACCCCCACAGTGCAGAAAAGGAAAGGAAAAACCCCTTCCCAGAATCCTCAGGCACCAGGCAGCAGAATTTTAACAAAGCTGTCCTTACACGATGGAGTCACTGCCCTGCTCATCTAGCCAAACACTGCTGCTCAAGATGGGCGGCTGATACTAAAGCTCAGTAGATTAATGGTTGTTAACTAAGACGTAACCACCCACATGGATCAGGCCATTATAATTACAGAAGAACAGCACGAAACTTTCTGCCAGTACAAATGGTATCATATGTTTTCCTGGCTGGCTTTTGGGAAAGGCTTTAGCTCATTTGACATGGCAGAAAGTGCTAGAGTCTTAACTCATATCCCATATAATCTACATAAAATTGAATTTCTTCCTTTTCGTGATTTTTGTCACATGGATATGACAACAAAGATGGTTGCCAAATTTAGCAACTATCTTTGGCTTGGCCCAATTCTATATACAGGCAAATGGAAAATCTTTCGGGAGCTTTGGAAGGCAGTCATTTCCAGTGCAACTGAAAGCAAAACCAAGAGAAGCACCTAGAAGTGCCCTAACAGAGAAAGCTCTGTCCAGGCCACTAAGACACTGTGGTCTGAGAAAGTGGCACTTTCAAACTTGGGTTCCAAACCAGTCGTCACGAATGCAATTGATTGGAACATTCCTTACTGACTTTAGTATCTGAAATGGTGTTTCTGGGGTGCCCCTTACTCTACACAACTGGCATTCTGTACCAAGCAACCTGCTTTGCACGCGGGTGGTTCTACATTTTCCTAACAGTAGAGGCAGGTCCTGAAGAAGGCAGAGTCAGAGAGTCAACACTAAAGTGACTCAACCGGCCATGTTTTTAAGAACACACCCTCACTGAGCTTCAAAGGTACTGCACAGTGTGAGATTGGCTAGCAGCCTTCGCTTTGAATTGTAAAATTCATACCTTCTGCATGGTCCTGTGTTGTTGCTGAAAAAAAAAAAAAAAGAGGAGACAGAATGAAGGTAAGTAAGTACTTCACAGGCACAGTCCTGCTAAGTTGAGAGAACGCAGTTCTTCAGTGATAGTAAGATTGGAGATCTATAGGCACAGGCAGGCAACCGGAAGCTGGGATATGAGGGTGTGATTTCTGCTCTCGTCCCTTTCCCTGGGACACAGTTATCCTTGGTGAGCACAATGAGGAGCCCAGGGACGCTTTTAAGAAGTGTTAAAAGGAAAAGTTGGACCACTAAACCTGCTGCCCAGTTAATCACCAGCACTGGTACCACCAGACCCTTCTTTACCGATCCCCTCTACAGAAGAGGTAGATGGCACTGAGCCTCATTGCCAGTGTTCTATAAAAGAGGGTCCTTACTGCAGCAATGGAGAGCAAGGAAACCATTACCTCCAAGTGTCTGGGAAATGATGTCAGCACTCATAACTTCATTTTGGGAGTTGTTTGTAGTTTTCTGTTAGAAAATGCTTAGTGGGGAAGGAAAGGGGGAAGCCTCATTATAATATAACGTCAGTGTATCTAAGTTTACCTAGAAAATAAAATCTAATGCCTTATCTGTAGCTCTAAATGAAATCTTCATACTATTTTACCCTTTGAGATGATAGAAAGCTGTAAGAATAGAAAACAAAGGGTTCGGTATACCTTAACAGTGCTGAGTAAGGGCCAATCCAATGAGTCATTATTTTCTATGGAACTTAAATAATAAGATTTGGAATCCTGTTTCCATTACAGAGGCAGAACACATTCAAACTACATCTTGGGAATTGATACAAATCATCCTTTGGGGATGAATTCACTGCAATTTGAAGTCTGGGAAGGCAACCAAGATATTTAACAGAAAGAACCTGGACATAGTTAACGTGTGCTTAAGCAAGAGATTACAAAAAAGAAAAAAAAAAAAAAAGGAAAAGAAACGAAAAGAAAAACCCAAGCCTTTAAATGCCAGTCCAGAGAGTCACATTTAACGTTGTGCTCAGAGGGTGCCTCCCTCTCTGGCAATGACACAAACAAGAAATAACAGAGGGAGGTGTACCAAGCTTTGTTGTGGTTGTGTCCCTTAGCATCACCCTTCCTTGTGGCACTGGCCTGGGTGGGGTTGGAAGGATTTGCTAAACTACATCCTAAGGGGGAAATCTTGTCACCTGTTTTGTAAATAAAGCCTCTTCCACCATAGCCACACATGTATTTACATATTGTCTGTGGCTGGTTTTTTCCACTACAACAGAACACTTGTGACAGGCTGTATAGCCCAAGAGGTCTAAAATATTTCCTCTTTGGCCTTTTAACAAGTGTGCAGGTCCAGGGATCTACTATGATCCATATGGCAAGAAACAAGTCTGCTCAACTAACCCTGAATAATCTACCTTTGGAAAATTGGTTTAAAATTCAAGTGTGCAGGGATACAAGTTGCTTTACATCCTGGCAAGTTTTACATTCACAATAGGAACCAAGAGCCCAGAAATGGAGCCAACATCATCACCAGGGGCAATGGGGAATTTTAGTCATCTACACTAATTCCTTCTTCGAAAACTCTTCTTCTCAATGTAAGAGCAACTAACTTAACAGGGACACAAAGTTCTAACCATCCACAGCCAATGCTGTAGCTTTAAAAGCAGTATTCAGGTGCATGTCTCAGCATCCACATTTTTTAAAACAACAGTTAATGAGAATCAGCTTTGGTTTTCAAAGGTCCAGTTACTCTATCTCAATGAATGAGCGAATGAGATAAGATGTCACAAATACTAGGGTACTTGACCCGGGCCAACAGCCGCTCAGCAAACAGGAGAAACGAGGGCCACTTGGAGCTTTTAAGAGTCTTTCCCCTTGCTGTACTTTCTCTCCTCACTATTATTTGCTGTTTTCAGGATCTTTTTACTTTAACCATCACATTACACACAGGTGTTTGGATCTCCAGAAACAAGGAGTTTTTGCTTTCCTTTGACTTTGTTTATGGAAAGCTTAAAAGTCATTCATTTCTATTGCCCCCTCTTAGCAAGCCTCTAAGTTCTGATCATTTATTTACAAACAGTCACACTATATAGTCCTCATTGGGTAGACTAGGCTGGCCTCCAACCTAGAGTGCTGGGATGAAAGGTGTGGTCTCCATGCCTAGGAATACTACTAAGATAATCAGTTTCCAGACAAGTTCTTATTTGGGGTTATATGGCAAGAGCTCTACTATGTCCTCTAAGAAATAAACAAAGGATAAGTCAAACAGTCTGGGCCCCAAGAACAACTTAAAATATATAGGACAGTAGGTCTAGGTAGGCCTGGGAGAACAGATCACCTGGGTCTGAGATACACAGAAAGAGAAATGGAAATGTAGCTCTGGGTCTGCAGAGTATGCATACCTGTGTTAGACCATAACTTTTCCTCATGTTATTATGACACATTAGGCTCCTTACACAGCAAAAGATAAGAATGAAAGCTTCAGAAAGACCTCTGGGAGCAAGACAATGTCTGCCTGGGAATGGGTTTCAAAATACCTCAAACTGTTGTAACCTTTGGTAATTTCAGAGAAATACAACAAAGATTAGTCTCACTTTTAATGGGAATGTCAGTCCTCCTATTGGATTTGAAGGTGAGAAAATAAGCCTACTAGGATTTCAAAACATATTCAATATTTGATGCTTTACACATCTCATATATAAACGAAAGACTAATGTTTCTTTCATTTTCTCTGCAGGGGAAAGAAAATACACATTTCTCATTCCTTGTAAATTACAGCAACTCAGTTTCAGCAGACTTGAGTTTCAAAGCAGTTCATTTAAACCAAGTAAGTACCTATGAGAAACAGGGTATACTCTAGATTTAGTGTAATTGAGACTCCACAAACTCCACCATGGATGGTCTAACCCTACCATAAGTATCCAAGTAGAAATGCCTATCCTAGGGAAGAAAGCACCAGAACAAAGGTTGTGTGGCATCTTATAAGCTCCCCAGGTACAGACTGGTCCTTGGTATGAGGTGAGGGTGACCAAGGACACATCTGGATTCCCATCTGGAGCTACAGCCCCTGTATCTCCCTTCCCTCACACACAAACTCAACCTTCTCCCATTTGCCACTAAGTAAATCAGACAATAAGGGTTATAGTCTGCATAGAACCAGTGGATACAGGAGAAGTCTTAGGAGTCTAGAGACACAAGTAGGTCCCTGTAGTGAGAGATCCACACAGCCATATTTGTGGACCAAACAGGCGTGGTCACAGGTGTGCACATGAGCGTGTGATATTTGGTATGGGATCCCGGACAGGCTCGCTCTCTCTAGTTCTGGTCGGGTCACTGAGAGCAGCGTGGGTGTGGATCCTTGGAGCAGGAACTTGCAGGTCATCAGTTTCTTATGTAAGTGACTTCTCCCTGAATAAATTTAACCTATACTTAACCAAGTCCTGGTGTATCTTGATCTGTGCATCCACAAGGTCTCTGCAATCGATAGCATCCTGCCATATCTGGTCCTCAGAAAGAAATTAAAGCAATACTATGGTTGAGGTAACCATCTGTCCAGAAGCAATGACCTGAAGGCAAACAGAATACTTTACCTATTATCCAGACCTGAATTCCCATTCTGGGTCTTCTCTATTAGCTCTGACGAAAGGCAAATGCAGAGATAATTGTGATGGACAGGGTCTCTTAGGCTCTATAAGAATGGAGGCTCAGAGGCCCCACTAAACTCTCATTAGAGCTTATATTCTACTCTGGAAGCCCCAAACCATCCGTCCTACCTCTACAAAGGTAACTTCCTAGAGATCAGAGGATAATGCACATACAAGAGCCAGTGACTCAGGCACTTTGGGAGGGCAGGAGGCGTCATACCTTCCACATACTCCTGATGAGTTCCTACTGAACCACACTACCAAGCGACCCCAGCCTCCCTGTTACAGCAGAGATTCCTTCCAGGATGTCTTGCTTCACACTGCCCACTCCCCTAAGCACATAGGACATGAGCCTTGCCAATATCACCAGGAGTGTGGCATGCATCCACCAGCCTTGGTAAGCACTACCAACGTTGGTCAGGAGAACTGAATTCCCTGGGGCAGGGCCCAACAGATGCTGAGTGAATCAGAAGCAAAAGTGGACTTTAAAACAGATTCCAGGTAAAGCTGATAAATGCTCAGCCAGACCTAAAATTGCAATGTCGATGATAATGATGAAACCCAAGCTGGTGCATCTGGCTAGCAAAACCCATCTTCCCAGCCTCACACACAAGCTGGAATCTACCTTGGAAGAATGCACAATAGAACTCCCATGAATCAGCTCAAAGAATTTAATACCTGTTGCAATTTTCTCCAATTTAGCATATGAAATAATCGCAGGTAGCAATTACCATAAAGAAAAACTTCAGGTGCAACAGCATTAGATCACAACCGGGATCAGGTGTCAGGCCAGAATAGCAAATTTCATTCATTCTCATCTCCAGTGCTGGAGACATGTTGCTACTAGCTGTAACGGCCAGGAATGTCTGTTGGCTAAATGGCTCTGCAGAGCTAGTCAAGTGAGGGTAGCCCGCGACAGTTTAATTGGGCTGCTCACTATAACTGTATTGGGGAGCTCTGGGCAGTGGAATATAAACAAGCACAAAGCCGCCCGGGGTGCTGAGCAGAACAGCCTGCAGGAGGAGAGGCAGAGAGGGAGAGCATCTGCTGGCAGGATCTCTCATTCACCCTGGCGTCAGCTCGGCTACAGGTGGACTCGAGCAAGGTACCCAGGCAGAAGAAAGGCGGGCTTAGGAGAGCAATCATTTATGTTGTATTGACTTCTGGACACTGTCTGAGATCCCTCCCGAGACACAGAGACAGTTTTCAGTCTTGTGCTGGCAAGAGATGAGAACGACCAAGCAGTTCCTAATCATATTACTTTAAGAAACACATGGTGTGTGTGTATGTTTGTGTGTATTTTTCCAGGCAGGGAATCTAAACAAGTTTATCACTGAAAAAGAAGGTTAGGGGTGGTGGTTAATCAGCCATTTGTCTTTGCTGCTTGGGATTGGGGAGTCAAGAGGTCGAAAACAAGCAGTATTGGGCCCTTTGGTTTTATCGCAGGTAACCTCCCATCTCTGGTAATTGAACCCATTCCTTGCGGTCAGAGTTCCTGTCACTCATATTCAATGTCTGTCATTACAGAGAAATGCTTCATGTCATATTACATTGACAGAACCACTACAGCAAAGCTAGCAAGATTCCCCTAGCACCAGAGGTAAGACAATGGAAACCTCTTTCAGACCAGTGATGTTTAACATTTTATGTGCTGACACTCTGTCTGTAAGCACACGATAATGAAAGTCTGGTAAATGGGAGATAAAAATTCACACTTTCCTCCTTCAGGGGCTGCCAGGCAGTCTCGGAAATAAAACACGTTGGCAGCTCCGACGATACCAGAGCACTGATGCCACGGCAGGCGTTTCTCAGAGCAGCATAGATGTGAGCAGAGATGGGTGCTAGGTCTGTTTTTGATGTGGTTGTGACAGACACCTTGCTTGGGCAGACATGACTCACGGCTAAGACGGTGGCTAACCTCACAAAGCCAACTCTGTCGGGACATATGCCGAGCCCTCTAACCACACAGGCCAGATGACTCTGCTCTCTGGGACTCCAGGAAGATGCCCCTTGTGGCTGAGCAGACCCCTGACAGTCAGTGTACAGTCCAGTGACTCTCTCCACTCTTCCAGCCATTGAACCCTCCTCTTTTTCCCAGGCAGTGTACACAGAGGTCTCCATGCTAGCCATTCCCGACCACACCTTTATGCCTCTGGGCCTTGGCATGGATCGATCCCATTGAGAAACCTCTTTTCAGCTCCCTCCTTGCTGTTCCACAGGTGGGCCTCTGAAGCCCTTCAGCTATTCACTTTGGTGGCTAAGCGCCTGGACTGTGAAATGCAGTAGGTATAGTTGGAACTCTTGATTTGTCTTTTAGGTAAGTTTACAACTCCCTGTGCCCTACTTCCCTTAGCAGCAAACAAGTTTAGCAGTGATGTCTACCTTACATTTGTTGTGCTAGTTAAAGGAGGGTCCATAGCAAGTTCCAATGGTCATGTGGTTGATCAACAGTGCCTAGTTCTAAGCACTCAATAATGCCAGGCAAATAATGCCATCAGCAGATCCCAGCACTGCTGTCACTAGCACTGCCATTCTCAAATCACGCCATTTATATGAGCAATGAGACTTTTCACCTTGTTCTCCAGTGATGGCTTCCCATTGTTCTCTTCCCACATAACACAGCACTGGGCATTGATACCATCTCAAAATGCCTTAGAAATCAAAGTGCCACAGCACACCCACAACGGTCTGCAATCGGTGTGTCACAAGGCTACAAGGCAGTTCTGACTGTTGTAATGAGAAGGTCCAAATGCCAAGCTTTGGAAACCCAGCTCTTCTGCTTAGGAGCCTTGTGCCCCAGAAAGTTATTTAATGTATCTGTGGCTGTGGTCTCCACTTTCCTTTCTTAAAATTAGGGCTAATAAAAACACAGCTGAACTGTGGACTCATAAGCTCTTCAAAACAGCCTGGCCTCTGTGATTAGTTGGCACTATTATTATTTGGGATTAAATGAGTTCATAATACATGCAAAGCACTTGATTATCAGGTCTAATGATAACTTTTATTCTCGTGTAAAACAGATGTCAAGCCTCCTAAGGGCAGAAACATAGCTTACTCAACCTCCCAGGCTTTGTGTTACAGGCACTCTGAGAAGGGCAGCCAGGGCCTTAGAGTCTAGCTGGATATGGGTCTGGTGGCCAGGGGAGGCTTTCCTGAAGCTGAAAGCCTGAAGGACAACAGTTATTTGTGTAGACCTCTCCTTCCCAGCTGAGGTTTCCTTCTTTCAAGGTCACGACCTTATGCCTAGGAGCTTTAGATTTTAAAAATCACTGACTTGATATTTCACAGAGAACAGGCAGGCTTAGTATTTTAATCAATCCCTCCTTCTCTTATTGATGGTTATGTATGTGGGGGTACCTTTTAACCTGTGAGACAGAGCTTTGAAAGCCTTGACATAGAAGCCACCGCCGCCCAAGCATAAGGCAAAGGGTAGCTTGAACCTTTGGAAGGGCGACCCCACAGGGTCACTCCCCAGGCATAAGTCACATGGGGCTTGAGAAGTCATTCTTTCCATCTCCTCCAGAGAGGATGTCCAATAGAAGCAGCTACCTAGCAAGCCGCTTACATCTCTAGGTCATCTGTGCTGCAGTTACTTTTCCCAGGGAGAAGCAAACAAGCCTCTTTTCACCCCAGATAAAGCACCAACAACAGACCTAAGACCATTTCACCCAAGTCCAACTTATGGAATCTGTAAGAGCACGGAGTAATCCTAAAATAGCTGCACTGCCAAAAGGTGCAATAGGGCATTGGTGTTGACCACTTCAGCCAATCTTCCACCTGCTATATCCTCTATAAGCACCCAAGACCATCAGAATTACATGAAGTAGTGGCTGGAATCTCAGGTGAGGCTCTTAGGTGGGCAGTGACAGCCGCTCTGATTGAGATGGTAACAGTCTCATTTGCCTGGAAGACAGTAATCCACATCAGTCTGTTTCACCCATCTCCTGCGATGATCAGGCATACCTTAACACCAAGAGTGTTTAAAAGCCGATCACAAGGTGACAAGTTGTCGGTAAAGTGCTTATTGTACAAGTGTTGAGGATCTGAGTTCAGATCCCTAATGCCAACATAAAAGCCGGAGTGCCAGTATACACCAGCAATCCCAATTTATAGCCATGAGGAGGCAGAAACAGGAGGATCGACTGGGGCTTGGTTGCCAGCTAGTCTTGCTGAATGTTTGGTAGAGGAGCTACAGGTTTGGTAGAGGAGGCTGGCTCAAAAAATAAGGTCCGGAATGATTGAAGGCATTCAACTTTGACTTCTGGCTTCGTATATCCTGGAGCACATGCACAAGCACACACACTCTCATGAGCACACATACACATGGATTCACACAGACTCCTTCCCACCATGCACACAAAGCTGGCTGTGAGCACAGCATGAAGAGACATGCCTGTAAACCCAGAACTCTGGAAGTGGAGCAGAAAGATCATGATCTCTAGGCTCCATAATAAAACCTTGTCTCAAAACCAAAACAATAGTGACAGCAAAGTGATTTTATAGCCAAGAAATGAACTAATCTGCTTGGGAAAAGTTCCCCTTTTACACAAGTGCCAAGGTCATAATGAAAAGTAAATGGTAACTTTTAATTTTATTAGATGAAACCATAGTGACAGAACTAGTCAATAATCAAAAATATAAATTCTAAATCCATAAAGGTCTGCTATTTACACAACAGAAGATGATATAAAGGATATAAACAGAACTAGCCACCATGAGGAGCCAGCAGAAGATATGCTGTAAATGCCTAACACAATGTACTGGGTTTTAGAATTACTGCATTCCAATCTAATGGGCAAACAAGACTCTTTGATAACTATTTTTACTCTAATGCCTCATATTACCAGATTGCTGATAATTAAAGATTTTCCCTCTACTTCCAAGAGTGAGAATTAATGGGACAAGGAGCTATCCATTGCTCCTTGAGAGCAACATGAGGAAAATACAGGCAACATGGAGGAGACTGGAATCCCATGAAAACAGCTCAACACTTCTCTCCAAAGGCATTGTTATCAGGCTCTCACTAGGATACCGCTATGCCGAGCATAATTCCAGCAACAGGCTCACCCCTAGCCCGTTTCTATACTCTAGCTGCTAGAGTCTTTCAAAACTTGGATAGAGTCTTAAACACTGACTGGATCCCAAATAGTCTAGTGGTTGCCATGCTCTGGAGCCCTGCAACGACTTAGGGACAAATTCAGTCAAGCTCCAAAATCTTGCACTCTGAAGAATAAAAGTAACTGATAATCCCTAAGCCAAGTGGGAGATAAGGCCTGTTGCAAAGGTACTTCTGATTCTGAAATAACACATTGTGAATGCTCCTATCAAACCATGGTTCATTTACCCCCACTGAAGCCAGAGAGTAGGAAAACTTGTCCCAAGATAAACACTTGTTTGAGAAACAGCCATGTAAGTTGACCTGTGGGCACCCAGGCACCATCCTCCTAGGGGGAGGATCTCTGAAGAAAACATCCAGACACAAAGAAGCAAATTTCAAGTTTAGCTGTGAGTTCTAGAGGGACAATATTGGGGCTTAGGGCTCTGGTAGCTTTGATGGAAAGCATTGGCTGGGACACATTCTCCTTTGCACTATTTCTAGCCTCTTTCTTCTCCACAGCCATAAAAATAGCATATACTTGTCTCCTGCTTTGATGTTTAGTATATCAACAGCAACGGAGAAAGAGAAGGCGAGAGACAGGAGAGATCATCACAGGAATATCCAAAAGCCTATGATGTTTCTGGTTGTAACCAGACTATCAGGTTCTGCCTTCCTTCCAGAGGTTCAGTGGTTTTTGACCTTTCAGTTTCTTTGGATTCACTTTCATCATCATCTATCACATGGGGAGAACAGCATTCACTTGGTAGTCACTGTCAGGAAGGAAACACATCAGTGTTGACACACAGTGCATGCCCAATACCTTCACTTGGATTCTTTCCATAGAAACTTTCCCAACTCGCATTAGTGGCTTACTTCATGATTTACTTAAGGTCAGTACCATTTAATTTGTTGTCTATCTCACTATTAATTTTGCCCCTTTTCCAACAGTTAAACTATAACCTTGATTAGAAAGACTGTGTTTACCACTGCACCTAAGGAAAATAACAAACTTCTTTGTTAATGGAAGTTGGATTTGTAGTCAATGCCTGTTAGTCAGCATCAGAACAAAATGAAGGTTCCTCATCCCAGCTGCAGGAACTGACCCACCATGACAGAGGTCCAGCTTACCTCTTCCCCACCGTCTGGGCTTCAGATGCTGGTGGGTTCCTTCCTTCTCTGTACCCAGTTCCAATAAGGCTTCCTAGGAGATCCTTCAGGGGCCGCCCTTGGAAACTCCCCATGCCTCTCAGATCATCTGCCTGTTTCCTTTGCTCCGCAGAAGGCATTCTTACCTCACAAGGCCCTCCCTCTTTACTTTTTTTCCAGTCTGTCTCCTGCACCATCACTATAAGCTTCACCAAGACTGGCTTTTGGTCACTCTTACATTCCTAGAGCCAGGGACACCGTGGAATGCCCAGTGACCACTTACGGAATCAATGGATGGTACTTGCTTTCTTTTCACCATCCATCTTCATGCGACTGGACAGCCAGACTTAAGGAGCCAGTGCACCAAAGCTAGATTCCAATGGCATCAGCCCTAAAGAGATTTTAGCACAAAACACACAAAATGATGCACTGGTCGGAACATGAGAACGGTTCTCACTAGTCAGATTAGAAAAGGTAACATTAGGTTTCCGGTATAAAAAGAAGTCAACCATGTACTCAAGAATAAATCAGCCAGCCTGGTCTACAGAGTGAGTTCCAGGACAGGCCCCAAAGCTATGAGAAACTCTGTCTCAAAACAAAACAAAACAAACAAAAGAGTGAATCAGGTCTTTGCGAGGCACTGATCTTGATACCCGCCCCGTCTGAACTCACTAATGTCTCAGCTCAGCCACTTCTCTTTGGTCTTCTTTTCTTTTGAACTATAACTTTCACACGTCAGCAGCATGTCCACGATGTCGCAGTTACAATCTCTTTCAGGACAGCATCACCTTATCTTAAATGACAAAAGAATATTGTTCCAGGAAAAGAGCCACAACTCACTGCTCACTCTGAGGAAGGCTTAAGAAAAGAAACCATGGCTTCCTTTGGATGATCCTTTGGCTCATGTTTCTAACACATCTCCTGGCAAGATAATTCCTTTGCCCGACATAGAAATCAGAGATCACTGTCAACACCATCACCAACTAAGCCCTCATCCTTAAGATGTGAGTAAACAGATCCGGCCCTTCTCCTCTCTTACACTTGAAAATGGACAGTTGAAAAAAAATGGAGAATTTTCCTCTTACACATCCACAATCTATGAACACCTTCTCCGTGCCAAGAGTCACATCCAGGTTCTAACTGGGCACTGCGCTTTCTGCAGACTCCCAGTGTTCATCATTAAGTGTAAAGCCACAGGTGAAGGGGGAGGAATGTGATTGTTTTATGGATGTGCAAGGGGGCAGCTACTCAAGGGTATTTCACTAGCTAACGTGGTAAACGAAATCAGCCATGGCTGGCACTGCCACACATTGTTTCAGAAAAACACCCTGTAGGGAAGCAACGTTGCACCTATAATTTTAAAAGCTCTGTTCATTTTAACTCACCAGCAGCATTTTCTGCCACATAATGGAGAAATTCACAGCATGCTGGGCCTCTCATGGCTTCTGTGGCTATAAAAACCCCCTCATACTGGATTTTTATATTTGGTAAATTAATAGTTTACTGTTCCAAGATTCCTACGTGTTTATATGATTGCTTTTCTGACATAAAAGTTTGTAGTTGTTATGGAAACATATGGTAACATTTGCTGCTAAATTTTAAATGCATTTTCTACCCCTGTTACACACCTGAAACGAAGCCAAAAACTCTCTTTGCTTTACATTAGAGTGAAATTCAAACTGGTCTGGGTGACTATAAATGGTTACTGTTTGTCTTGGCTCCTACCTGTATCAGATTTAGACTGAGGAATCTTAGAGAAGAAATTACACGGGATAAAATGGATATTTCTAAATTACAAGGCCTGCAATTCCAGTGGCTCCAAATATCAGCTTTCTGTTTCATCTCAGCCCTGCCAGAAAGAAAATGGTGGACTGGACAATGAAAGGGAGGCAGGATTCACTGTCCGGAGCCAAATGCCTCTTGTTTTGATTAAAGGGGAGGAGGGGATTGCAGGTCCAGATCAGTTAAGTCTTGTTAGCAAATTAAATGGCGGTAGATTATAATGGGGCAAGATATGAGTCTTAGCCCCCGGCTGCCAGCAGGAAGGAGAGAAAGGATCAATTCTTTGGAGCCATTTTGTTCTACATCTCATCATTTTTATAAAATTGTTGATGTTGACTCTAGGCCCATAGGGACGGTGGCTTAGAAATGCTCACTGGACAGTTTTTGCTGTTGTTAATTTAAGTGCCCTAATTCCTCACTTCTCCAGACCTTAATACCTCACCCAAGGCAGGCTTCCTTGCGCAATGTCATAAATACTACTTAAGAAAATGACATACTTTGACTCAGAAAACGTCAGATAAGACAGTAATGACAGTGCTTGCCTATTTGAACATTTTTCCTGGGATTTAAGATCAAGATAAACCAAAAGCTACAGAAGCCTTTCTGTGTGTGCAGTAGGTCTTGCTTGGGGACCTGAGAGATCTACATTCCCACCTGCACCCTGTCCTGTGGACAGAGTTCCTGAATTCTGACTCACTTCTGAACCTCCTAGGTTAATTCACCAGCTCTCATTTTGGAGACTACCACCACACCATTAACTGGAGAGTGTCATCTGAAATGTCCTACCAGCGTACAGGCTACTTGCCCTGATCTGAAGCGAAGAGAGGAAAACAAAGCTACTTGCCCAAGCACAAAGGTAGCATGTCTTTGCAACACAGACCCTTGTAAGGCAAAAAATGTCTTACTTGTACCCCAACAGTACAAATTCAGAGGGGACGACAGCAATGGGTTAATGTTTCCTTGCAATTCCCACCTTCCCTCCTCACATTCAAATGAAGAATTCCAAGTCCTCAGGTATCAGTTACAGGATACTGTTAGGATGCTAAGGAGAACAAGGCCACAGGACATAATCCCAGCAGATTCTGTGAGCAGCTCTTGGGCAGAGTCCTTAGAAAAGTAGGTGAGGGCAGCAATATCTTTTGCATTATTGCACATTTCTCCACATTTGTTCTTTAGTGAACAGGGGCTAAAATTTCTTAATCCATCAGGGCACAGGAAAATGCAGTGATTAAAAAAATGTCAGAAGTTCCTGCTGCTCAGGCTCAAGCTGGGCTTGGCCACTTAGAACCTGCACCTATGTTGAGCTTTCCTGGGCTTTAGTTACTCGAGCTGGAGCATGGTGTAGGGGAAAATAAGGAGCTGTGGAAACACACCGAAGGCCATGTCTGCCTACAGCAAAGATGCAGGAGTTAGCTGTTGCTACTTATCCCCGTGGCATGGCCACCTTTCCTAGAAAGCACCACACAGTTGTGACTGAATCACATGATTTCTAGAGCCAGAAAGGTTTGTAAGGCCAGCATGCCAGCAGCTCCTCAGCTTTGCAGACTGCTTTGTCATCATTCATTTTAGCTGCATTGTAAACCTACATTATCATATTTTTAGCATTGCTCATTAAATCAACCTTCAAAACTGCATAGATTTTAGTATTTTTTTACCATCTATTTATTTATTTTGTGGTTTTTCAAGACGAGGTTTCTTTGTCTAGCTCAGGCTGTCCTGGAATTCAGAGATCTACCTGACTCTGCCTCCTGAAAGCTTGGATTAAAGGTATGCCCCTCGGCTTGATTTTAGTCGTATAAGTAATACGGTTTGAAAACTACAGATTCACTATACCAATTGTCCCTTTCTGACTTAAACTAAAATATTCATGAAGACAGGAGAAAACAGTTTTTCAGATCTATATTTCAGAATATATTCTATATTCCAAAAATTCAAAGAGTAAATTTAAGCTACTTTACCACCACCATCTTGCCCACCCCAGCTAAACAAATCCTATAATTTAAAAAACAATCTGTCAGCTTGTTGCAGGTACTTGGCTGACCCTAGGTTCATAATCTCAGATGAGCTGGGGGATAACCTTCTAGTCCAGTCACCCCCACAACTGTCCTAGAGGTTTTGTGACTACACCACTTAGTGACTACATCACAGAGTTTACGAAGTGTATAGTTAGCAAACACTCTTGTCTTAACACTGGGGACTGAAAACAGTTCCTTCTTCCATGTCTATGTTCCTGGTGATTTGAACACTGTGTTGGGGGTGGCCTGGAGATGGAGGAGGCCTTTTCGAAAGAAGAGAACAAGACAGTATCCTGCAAGCACATTCAATCTCTGCAGACTGGTTTAAATGTATTTTGACCCCCATGCTAACTCAGTCTGATGCAAAACATTTGGCATGAGAAAAGATTAATTGCTTATAAAAAACAAGCTAACATCTCTACAGCAAATATATTATCACAATATAGAGTGGGACATAAAGGTTTGCACTTGCATCATTAGCCTGGCTATAATAAATGAGAGGCTCTCTGTGATGTATAATATGGTAAGGAAAACACAGCTGCTTGCCACTGTAGGAAAGTGCCTAGGTGCGCTGCACCTGAGTCCGCAAAGCCTTAATAACCCCCAATAACAAAGCTGCATCCCTCACAACAGCAATGGCTGAAAACCATTATCTATGGATAATTAACTATGTCAGAACACTGAGGTCCTAACATGAGGTCCTCACAATTCCCCACTATGGGAAAGATAGGGAAGCATTATTGTAACGGATTACTAATATTTCCTAAGAAGACTGTTCTACTGGATGCAAGCTGGGAGTAAATGCACCATTGGAATTACTGTTGGTTCCCCTGGACACTATTACCTGAAGGGCAAAGCAGCCCTTTGACTTTAGCAACTGTAAAGAAATACTTGAATTTGGCATTCAAACCTTAAAGTTGTATTCACAGTTCTGTTCATGTTCCCTCTGGTTCCATGGCTATATTGATGGCAAACAATTGTCACTGGAAAAGCCATCACTTAAATCACCACAACTAAAGAAGTTCAGAGTGGCCACTTGTAAAAATTCCTGCTGTGTTCATGATTGTCAAGAGTTCATTATTTTGCTTTCTTCAAATATCTCAGTAATTTTGAGACTCTCCCCAATAATTCATGGTGTTTTAATTCCTCAGTAACAAGCCTTTCTGACACTTGAAGACAAAGAGCTCTGCTCCATTTACTAAAACGACTTCCTACTGTGTGGAGAGGTTTTTACCTCATAATTAAAATAGCACCTGAACAGGACCATCTGTGAGTGTGGATTATGATTGTATAAAATGTATCTTTTCATTTTTTTCCCTGGCACATGCCTCTAGAACCTCATACATAGATTGCAATGCATTAAAAAAAAAAGCGTGCTTACATGAACCTTTCCTCAAAAAAGGATGGAGAGAGAAGGAAGTAAGGAACAATAGTTAGGGTATGTGTGTGCTCTTTGGTGCACTCCAATGCAGCAATGAGTACACACACTGTAATTAGCACACGGAGCCAAAGAGCTAGTCTCTGCATTCTGTTCCTAGGATACTGCCAGTTTACAACAAGCCAGAGAGACACAGTTTGCCACTTAATTTTCCTCTTCCTTTTTTCAAACACACAAATGTTGGAAAAGACATTATTTGTCCAAAAGGCTGCCAAGACATCGTGTGAGGATGGATTTGAATATACAGACTATTTTAGAAGTTAGTCTTATTTAATCAAAGTTTTTTTGGGTGTACTTTATTTTATTTTGCTTCTATTTTTTGCACATACTACAAATCCATAAGTTCAGGGATTATAAACACTGATACAGACATCCCTTCCACAGGATTTTCTGACCTTCTATTCACTATACCATTGAAATGTGTGTTTCTTTGGAAAGGCTGGCTTACTTTAATGAAAGGGTTCCTTTGGTACAGTTGGGGCTGTGATGTCAACCTGGCTCCATTCTGATAGCCCTTATGAAATATTTATGGTGAAATTTAACCATGCGTGTGTAACAGCTGACTTTAGTGGTAGCCGAGGTTTGGGCTTCCTCTATTGTCTTTAGTAAAGAAAAGCAATCATTTTATTTTTCTCTTCTCCAGAAGATCAAACACACATATGTCTAACATTTCCCAAACCACACCTCTATGAACCCACTGTCCGGAGCAGTGACACTAAAGGATTAGACTGACCACAAGATGCCTGTGTGCTAGCTCTCCTGTACGTGGAGAGAGCAGTCCAACCCTGAGCTGGGCACAGGGCAGGAGCTCCATAGATAAACAGAAGAAATGGTCATTCCCTGGCAGCAAGATCCTAGCCCTTCTTTTCCAGAACCAAACTCTTCGTTAGAGTTGAAACCACCAATATTTTGCAGACACCATTTTTAATGTGATGACGAGTATCATCTACATCTCATTCACATTTGAAAACTCTCATATCCTTTCTCTGGCAAAGGAAAGATGACACACTGCCTAAATCAAGGTAAAACAATTAGTACATGCACTCATGAACACACACACACACACACACACACACACACACACGGACACGGTGCTCTAGTCCACTGTCAGTGGAGAAAGCCTACAACTAAAAGCAGTGGGGATGGTCACTCTGTATCAGAAACATACCCACACCAACTAGCTTCCGATAGGTTTTTAATTAGCAGGAATAATAATTACAAATATTTGAATTGGTTGTTAACATTTCAGTATTTGGTAGACCCCCTTAAGCATATACACAAGGCCTGGTTGCTCCCCTTGAAACTGGGGAAGACCCAGGAAAGTGGATCCTGTCTTCCTAGCAGTGCTGAACAGGGCCCACTTCAGGGATAGTGTGAAGTCCCCCTGCTCCGCACCCTCACTCAACCCCACCTCTATGGCTTCATCCATCTGAATTACTGCCAAGCCCTATAGACAGGACAGTTGGGCTTGCTAGTGAATTAGCAATCACCAGAAAATGCAAATATCCAACTCTCATGCCTGGTCAGCAAGAGCTCCAATACATCCTCCACAAAGCCTAGGGCCTCCTTGGGAAGCTGTGTGAGCCCTGTTAGCCCTCGAAGCCAGTCTCCTTAGCCTATTTACAGAACCTGGGTACAGGTCTTAGGTGTCACTACTCCAGAAGCTGGTGGATGCATGAACACAAGCGAAGTACCCAGAAACACACAGGGGGAAAATGACAGCAGCCTGGGGAGGCTTTTACCTTACACTGATGAGGGCCCCTCACCTGCCAGCCAGAGCAGCGCTTGTACAGCCCACTCAAACCCATACTCAGATTCCTACACATAGGCATACGTTCCTAACGCATCCTATCTGACTCTTCTGCCACAGCCCGTTTCCAGGGCTGCCAGAAGATACCTTGCTTGACACAGCTCCCAACTCTCAGAGGCCCCCTCAAAGCTTTTAGAGCTGGCATAACATGCAGAATGGCAAACGGAGAACCGGCAGCAGGAAGAGCATTTACAGTGACTATACAAACAAGCTCAATGAAAGACTTGTGTTCAGTCATTAAAAATAATAATGCTAAAGCCCCCAGGGCTGAAACGTAAAGCTTCAACCTCGTGTGAGGAAACAGAAAAGGAGTGTGTTTGTTATCCCAATAAGATAACATGCTAATTTACTTAGTAGGCAATTTCAGAGTATGTTCACAGTGAAATGTCACTTTATCAGATTATATGAAAAATAACAACCACAAATAAAATGCTCACTCAAGCCTAGGGCTTCTATAAGATAGAAATCTTACAGATGTGGGAGGCCAGCAAGGGGCTGCTGGAGGGGCAGGCCCTGGGAGAGTCCTCCTCCGTGCTTGCCCAGGCCCTAGACCGAGCCCAGGTTAGGATGAAGTTATCTCCCCCACACTCTGCAGATGATGCCTAACATCATGACAACAGAGGGGAGGAAAGGTCTCTGGGCCTGCCTACCTGAAAGTTTCTGTAAAGTAATGAGCGCGGACAGCTTGGGGACTGTCCACCTGCGCTGCCTGCCTCTGCCTGCCTCCAAAGCGAAACCACCAGGGACTGGCAGAAGGCACTTGCCTGACAGGGCCAGGACAGCCTTCCTCCTCCATGACAACCTGGGCCTACCCTCTTAAACTTGACCCGCCATAATTCCTTCACAATGCAGCAGCGAGGCAGCTGACAGTAGCAGCTGCAGTTCCTAAGCGAGATGGATGGAATTTTCATAACTGGTTCCCCAAGTTACATTTTACCTTCAAGATAATTTATGAGCTGCTCTGGAGCCTTGAAGAGACAATATGCTTGCCATAAAATTAACTCTAACAGTCTTGTAGGTTATAATTAACACTGGGAGGGTAACACCAACTGGACGAAACACATGGCGTAATTGATGGCGAAGCTGGGAACGAAGGGAGTTAGCAGCGTGACGGCTGCGCGCTCTAAGAACCGCCCAGGCTTTGCTGCTTTTGAGGCTTCATCACAATCACCTTGTAGGCCTCAGACCTGGGGACAGAGGAAGCCAGAGCTCGGCAAGGAGCTAGAGGGTTTGTTGGCAAAACCATGGCGCAAGTGCATGGGTCCACAGCCCAGAAGGGTACCAAACTAGGAGCTTTTGGGGAGTGGACATTGTACTTAAGAGCTCAGGGCAAGCCTCACAGGAGAGCCTTCCAGAAAAATACAACTGCATTTTAAAACAAAACAAAAACAATCTTTGCCAGTGAAGAAAAGGGGTACATAAAAAGTAGAGAATCAACGTTTCCAAAAGGTCCTCCTAGGACTCAGAGCATACACTTGAAATACCGCAGAACCGAATCTTTTCAACAGCTCGGGTCTTATCCAGGAATCAACAAATGTGATCAACTAAATGTTAAGGTTTATTAAATTACAAAGTCCAGAGGTGAAGACAGAGGAGGCTAATCAGAAGTCATGCCAATCACTCCCACCTGTGCTTGAGTCCGGACCGGCCTGGCCACTCAAGGAACCGTGACCGCACCAAAAACACTGGGACCGTCACATGATTTCAGTGAGCAATTTAAAGGTGGCTGGCCTAATTTATATTTTCTGATTTGTTGTGTTTTTGTCCCAGGACAAGATATTGGAAAATTCTGATAAATGATGCAACAGTGTCCCCTACAGGCCAATGGTGCAGTTCTCCTCCCCCTCCCCCAGTACTTCTAAACCCAAAGCCAGTTAACTTTTATCTATAACCTGGAATATTCATTACAGAGTAAATTTGTAAAATACACTGGGGATCCCCCTGAGATAGAATAAAATTACTATTCTTCACATGTAGTAAATTGTTTCCTAGATATAAACATACTGTACGGCTGATGACTAACCCGCGATGGAGCAGATAAATCACTACCCTTTCACCTTAGGGTACCTGCTCAAGTCGGCCTTGATTAACACAGCCCCAAAATTACTTGACCTGGGGGATGTACAGATTCTTGGAGGCTAACCTTTGATGTTCTCATCTTCCTCCCCACCTTCTAAAAAGACTGTAATCAATATAAAAGAAACAACACAGCTATAAAAGGCAGAAACTTCTCTTTAAAAGATTAACGACAGCGAGATTCATAAAGCATGGGCAGCAAACAACTATCTTATGGAGAGATGCCTTCATGGCTGGAAGGTGAGGTGTATGCAGGCAGCAGAGGAAATATGTATTTACAGATACACGGTTGCTTTTCTTCACACTGGGAAAGATCCTGAAGGACTGGAAGTCCTGTACTGTTACAACTGAAGTCAACACACGAAGCCGTGTGAGTGGCTGACAAAGCTCCTGAGCTGGGCACGACGGCTTAAGTTTCATCTCCACTGCTGACTAGCTGTTGCCTTGGGCAAGGTGCTCTGCATCCTATGCTGTGTGCTCGTCATAACAGAGCACTGAAAACTCTGCCTGGCACTTGAGGAGCTCTCGGCTGGCGCTAGCTGCTACTACTGCTAATTCTGTTTCCATCCCAGATTTCATGGACAAGAAAATAGAGAAAGCCATGTCTAAGTTTGCTGCTCTCTGGGATCTTTTGTCACAGATGGAAAATGCCATCTGCCTTGAGGGTTATGTGGATCAAGACACTGTTTTAGGTGAAGTTGAAAAGATCTAAAGTGTCTGTGAACTGCCTAGACACCTATGGCCAGTTGCTAATAGGATTCAACCTGGAGCCTTGACCTACACCTGTCAATTTTAGGTGACAGTGTTTATCAGTAGCACAGACCAGGGCTAGCCTAGTCTAAACGTCCTCTCTTCCTAGCATCAGGTCTCCATTATGGGGGCAGGATTTTTGTATCAGACACTTTGTCAAAGGAGAGGGCAGTTTGAAAGAGGGGTTGAGTTCATTCTTCCTTTGTTCTTTTGACCCATCCTGTCACTGTTGTATTGCTGTGGGAAGACACCATGACGAACATTTACAAGAGAACATTTAACTGGGGGCTGGCTTACAGTTTCAGAGGGTGAGTCCATGACCAACATGGCAGGAAGCGTGGTGCTGAAACAGTAAACACAGAGCTTGCTTTTGATCCTCAAGGAGGAGGCAGAGAGAGACTGGGCCTGGCATGGGCTTTTGAAACTTCCAAGCCCATCCCCAGAGACACACCTTCTCTAACAAGGCCACACCTCCTAACCGTTCCTAAACAACCTACCACCTGGGAACGACAGAGTCAAATACATGAAGCTTCGCAGGCCACTCTCCTTCAAACCACAAGATGACGATGACGACGTGATGATGGTTTTACCGAACACTTGGTGTGTGTCAGGCACTTGTCCTAGGTGTTTCACAATCTGTGCAACAAACAGGATCCACCATTATCTATCCACCCAGCAAATTACAGACCAGAGAACTGAGGTTCAGAGAGAGCTAAAGAGAACTGAGGTTCAGAGAGAGCTAAGTAACCTGTTTAGTTACTGTCTTCAGTTAGTTGTACCTTCCCTAGAGTTATGGAAGTGGAGCCAAGATTCAAACCCAGACAATATGACTCATAATCTACACAGACAACCACTATGTTGTAGTAATACAATTTGTTCTAGAAAAAAAAACCAACTTTGTTCCACATTCAAAATCAAGAACGAGGAATCTCTTGCAAGAAGGTAGCAAAGATTCTATCCAAGGACACACATCATACATAGCTTTCTTTTCCTTCTATCTTACTCTCAAGGACAGTCAGTTTTCCTACCTACCAGCAGCCAGCACATCTCAGCAGATGGAGGGTAATCCTCCCTGAGGCCGACTTCCCGTGACTCACTCGAGAACACCTAGGCAGAGCTTCCATCTTCCTTCCCTGGGACCTGGGTTTCCATGAAATCATGACGCATCCTCTTTCTGAGTATTTATTGTTCTATGTTACATAATCCATTTCTCCTAATCAACTGTTACTCATCACTATTGCCCCAGGGCCTAGGATAATACCTACTACCAGCTAGGAACTCAATAAATATTTGCAGAACCAACATGTGACTGACATCAGTCACAGCAACAATAACAACCTTTGATAAAGGAGAGTGCGTTATCACCCATAATCCCAAACACCTATGGCACAGTTGTGGCTTTTCAAGTTCTCTCTTAAGGGGATTTCCCAGTACAACACTTGGGCTGAACTTAAGTCTTTCTTAAAGTGAAGGCTTTAAAAGCGGCAAAAGTCTGGTAAAGTACCTTGGAGCCAGGGAGCAGGCAATTAATGTGAAATCCCTAGGCTGGTGCTCCTGGGATACTGATGTTCTGTGGGGACCTGACAGAAATGACCCTTCACAACTACAAAGGCAAGAGTTATCACAAGTGACCATTTATGAGGAAGATTAGACGATTTGCTATCTTTAACCTGAATGGGATGGCTTTGGCTCAGTTCTGTTGAGTGTTTGTCACTCAGCTCTACACATTTTACAGACACACTATGCAGGGTTCCACTGGGGAAACAGTGCCTGACAATCCCCCCCCCTGCACCTTCCACACACACACACACACACACACACACTAGAAGAGAAACTCCATAAGAGAAGACTGCTCTTCAGTTATGTTCACTGCTGTGCTTCCAAAGCCTGAAGCAGGGCTTGGGAAACAGCCCCCAGGAAATAGCTGTTGAATAAAGAAATGTGTGAATCAATAGTTTCTCAAAAATGTTAAGAAGCCCTGCTCTTAAGAACAGCCAACAACTAACCACAATCAGTAACCTTACAGAGCTCCAGCTCGCCTGCCCACATGTTGACTTTATAAATAAGATGTGCAGATGTCAGCTGGCTTCTGTGCCCATAGAAGGGTCAAATAACGATAGCAACGGTGGCAGTAACAGTAACAGCACTGCCCACCTTAGATAGGTTGCTGAAGATTGGACAAAAGGTAACCCAGCTCTTTATTCCCTTAGCCCTTGCTCTGCATTCATACAATGTTTCAATCCCTACATATTTACAGGGGCTTTATGGAGTTATCAGGTTTTATGGAGTGATCTGGTTCAGAGACACAAAGGACATTCTTTTGCTAAGATAGCAAAATTGCAGATAGCAGAGACTGCAATTACTGAAGGAAAATGGCAGATGCGTTAAGGAAGAAAAAAATCAACATAGATTGGTAGGCCAGTGACTTCTGGTTTTTCACCCTGTCCCCTCCCCCGCCCCCCATGTCTCCTCATGCCACCCAGACAGTACCCACAAGTTCCTCTACGGCAAAGGACAGTGACATACAAACTCATGCTAAAACTCTCAGTGCCCACTAACTAACTGCCTGAAGAATCATGAAGAAGGAGCATAAAGGACGGTATCAAACACAGTCAGATGAATCCGTTACAGTCCATCTCAGCAGGTAACTGTCTCAGCCTCCCAGGGCACCCCAGGGGCTAGTGGTGACACATATTAGTACGTAACTGGGAAATGAGCTGTGGCCCAAATGGGAAGTCACTGAGGCTCAGGACACAGCAGGTAACTAGGACAAGGTAGCTGCCCAGAGCAGTTGGAACAAGAACTCAGAACACCTGCGGCTGGGATTGTTGTAGCATTTAATAGTCTCTACTACTGTAGACTTCAACCACAGCCTGCCCTCCCTGGACTGAATCCAAACCTCATTCAGAGGTATGACCTTCGAGAGGCCTTTAGGACCTGACCCAAAACCTCCAGATGCACCATCTTCTCACCAAGGTCTACTTCTCTTCAACCCAGGGCAGGAAATTGGGAATGGCTGACTCAAGAATGAGACCATGGTTTTTGTCCTGGTGCTAACAGAGTCCCTTGGTGTCTTCTCCCCCCAACTAGCTTGTGTACAAAGCTTTATGTTCAAGACCCTGCCTCCTTCCAGCTGCAAGTGTTCCACCCTTGATAAAGCAAGAGAATTTCATTTCTAGTATTAGGGGTCTCCCCTCCCCTCTAAATTCAAGGTTCCAGCTCAGCAAGGTTAAGGAAACACAAAGTACTTAGAAACACAGGCATGGGATGGGGAAGTATTTCATTCAGTCAGTTGGAGTGCCAGGTGCCTTGGCAGATGCCAGGCACACATCATGAACAGTATCTAGTCCCCTTGCTGGGATAGGCCATTATTACAATGGAAGAGACCATTAAATGCTACAACAATTCCAGCTGCTGGTGTTCTCAGTGTTAAGCCAACACACACTCTGTTTAACCTATGGTAGAGATGTAAGTATAAACACTGAATCAGGTCAACAGAGGAGAAATATCACTCAGTAGCTCTCTCTTTCTCCTCTCTTTCTCTCTATCTCTCTCTCTGTCTGTCTCTGACTCTGTCTCTGTCTCTGTGTGTGTGTGTGTGTGTGTGTGTGTGTGTGTACATACATGTATGTTCATGTCCCTGAGCATGGTATAGGAGGCTGAATCCAGGGCCTTGCACATGTTAAGAATACTTACTACTGAACTACACTCTCAGACCCATGCTATGCCTTTTCATAACCTACCAGAATGTGCACATGAATATTCAGAGGTATATTATTTGTAATAGTTCCAAATGTAAACAACCAGATGTCTAACAGCTGATAACTGGGTAAATGAAGTATGGCATATTCATAAATGGAATATTATTCAACACCAAATAGAATGAAGTACTTACATGCTATGACATGGATGAACCCTGAAATTATGCTAAACGGAAGGAGCCAAACATAATAGGTAAATCTGTAGACACCGAACGTAAACTAGTGGTTGGCAGTGGCTGTGGGGAAAAGGGAAAATCTCAAGTGGCTATTACCAGATAAAAGGGCTTTGTTTTGGGTAGGGAGTATGCTGCCGCTAGACAGTATAATGACTGTACAGTCTTGAGCAGACACGTCAAAAGCCACTCATGGTGTACTTCACAAGGCGGACTTTTAGATCATACAGCATTGCATTCTCTTTAGATTAGATCTCGAGTTTAAAAAACCCCTAATGACCTTGCTTTTCTCTTATTATTGTGCTTGCTCCTCATACAGCAACAAGTTAAGGCACTGCCTGCCAATGAACAGTGAGCCTCACTCTGAACCTCCATGGTTAGCCAGATCCTTCCCTGTTGTCCCTCCCTCCATGCCCCTCCCTCCCTAATACATGGTCAAGTCGAAACCAAAAACATGCTAGCTTTGGGTAATGTTTAGAAGCTTTTTGTTTCTATTTTCAATATAATGACAGTCTAGGTGAGGCTTCTATTATGCAGATAATAAAGCTCAGAGTCAGAGCCTTTAATGCCACAGAATGCTAGTCTTTTAAGACTTTGACAATGACTTACTTTGCAGAGCAGGTTATGCAGAGCAGCTTCACATTCCTCCTGACTGCCTTCCACCATCTCTCTAGAAACCTGTGCTATCTCATACTCAGAGAAGGCCTGGAGCTGGCTGCTGAGCACACCATCGCAGGAACAGCATTGCGTGCAGTATTCTGTACATAGTTAAGCAAACAAAGTATACAGATGCTTGATGAATAAAACCATTCTAGACTCAGAAAGCAGAGAATCATGATGTGTCCATCATCTTTGCAGAAAAGAACAGAGCCATAGGTCTCCAGCATCACACCTGAAGCAGGGCACTACGCATTTGTGGAATGAATACTCAGGAAATAAACTTTACACACTGGGTAAACAGTGCGTCTTTTCCAGAAAAAATTACAAAGTCTTAGTTGGGACACAGTGCCCAGGAGCCATGCACAGACCCAGTGCTGCGACATGCAGACAGGCCATATGCTGGAATGGACACTTGGTTTTGTTTTGTAAAGTACTCTCATTAACCTCCATCACTGAAACCGAGCAAACAAGCAGAAACAAAATGTTGATAGTCATTCTGACATGTTCAAGGCAAAGGGGGCTTGTTCCATTCCTGAAGCTGAACATGGATAATTATGCCATCAATGCCTCAGCATTTTTAGCACTCTAGGTGATATGCTGGGGATGTGTATAAAATAAACAAAGACACTGATCTCTAGATTTTATCTAGAAAAACAAGTCAGGCGTGTACACTGGACTGTACCTTTTCTTTGGTGGACTTTTCAAATGATAATTCCTTCCACTGTCACCATTAAATCTTAATCCATTCCAGCTCCTTGCATGGGTCATTGAGTCTATATGTACTGCTGTTATTTTAAAATGTTTCCCCTTGGTAGGGAAAGAGGGGGAGAAAAGATGTTGAGAGCCAGATGGGCCTCTTCACAGTTCATTTATCAAACCCAATACGCTGGGCTCCACCCTCCTCTCTCTCACTATTGCAGTTAAACTTCCATATAATTTGGTAATCATTTTCATTATCAGACAGTGACCCAAAGCAGCCGATCCTGGGCTGCTCAGCTCTTGCAGCTGCTCTTTCTCTGCCTGCTCCTACAGTAGACCCTAAGAGCTTCGGGTTTTATTAGCTGCAGACTGACCTCTGGGCTGCGGAGGTCAAGAAGGGGTCAGATCAGAGGGCTTGCCCAGTTCTTTAAAAGCTATAACAAGCTGTCCATCAGGCAGAGTGGACTGTATAAACAAAGGCAAATCTTCAGAAATTCGGTACCACTTCTGTTAACACTTACCCAGCATTCACACGGTGCTCCTGATGTATTTTGGATCATTCAACTCCGGGGAAGTGAATAGACAGCCCTAATAAGCCTATTTGGAGGGCACTGTTTATAAGATTATCGAGTTTGGGGAAGAAAACCCAACAGCGCTCAGATGTCCCTCTAGAATCACGGGCTTGTGTGACACTGTGACAAACTCAGTTACCCCAAGTCACTGCAGAATTGACACTTTCCTCAAGAAGCTAAATCACAGGGAACATATGCTTTTGGTTTCAGGCATGTGGAGTCCCAGACAATGGCTCCACTCCTGGCCTGAGAGAAGGACACATATTTTATGACCAAGTTACAAGTTCCACTTGAAAGGTTCTCTGGAGATCACGAGGGCAGATGAACCTGCTGAAGAAAGGGCTTATGATGGTAGCCTGGCACTGAAGCTATGCCAGCGGGGGTCGGGCTGACCTAAAGGTCTTGAAGTCGCACAGCTCAATGAGTGTCATAAGTCAATTAGTCACCCGGATGCAACTTTCTGAAGGAAAAAAAAATCTCTATTATCTAAATCTAACTGGTTCCTTATTAGCTTTGATGAAGGTGAAATGCTGTAATCTACGGCTTGGTCTCTGGTGAGTGCTAATTATTTTCTGTTAAAGCACAATGCTTTTAATTTGTTGTTACTGTTTTCTTCATGTAATTCCAGAGCATACAATAAGCCCATCTTTAAATCGCAGACAGCAAGGAAGAAAGGCACCTTCTGGAGTGTTTATAACTTTTACCACCACCCGCAGGATGGCCATGCAAGGCCTGGCCTGTGCCAGACGCCGGGCTGTGCTTTGATGAGCAAAGAGAGGGATATGGTGACCGCCTGTTTATCCAGCTCATATGGATGAGGCTTTGAGATAGGGCATCGAGATGGGAAACATCAAATGGGGGCAGGGGCGGGTGGGGAGGATACGGTTACTTAATACTCCAAGGACACTTTGCCTTGGGAGCTCTCAGGACACGGACCTCTTGAAATTTTCTTTCAGGTGTTTGGTTTTAAGAGGGTCTGCACAGTGTCAGCTGCTAAGCCCCTTCTTCCCTCTGCTTCTGCCACAAAGGACCTGCGAATTTTTGTTTCAGATGCTAGACTACATCAACTTCAGCACTGGCTCCAGCGCCTGATTAAACTGTTAGCAGCAAAGGGTCAGAAATGCTGAAGCCAGACACCTTTTAAACAGGCCATCTTGGCCATGTTGTCTAATGAGCTGATGCCATAGGAAATTGCCAGTGACAAACTATATGCATCCAACAAAAGACAGCCATTCCTGGTGAGCGGAGAAGAGTGTGGAAGAGAAAATATAAGGGATACATTCTTCTCTCCTTTCTTATTTAATAAGGAGCACCAGAGAGAAGATAGAATGTGGCAAAAAGAGAAAGAAACCTTTCTGATGTCCCAATGCTGATATTCCACTATTTAATACGATATAATACAATTATAATAATGGTAACACAAAAACCGCAAAATTTAATTATGGAAAGTTAAAATGGCAAATCACCCCTTTGTCACAGCAGTTGGAAACTCATTTACTGTGACTACACTGTGAGAAAGGGCAATACTCAAAATGAGGATGCTCCTCTTAAACACAAGCCTGAATCAGACAGAGATCATGCAGCCACTGACGAAGCAGCTTTCTGATGCCCAGTGAGAAGCAACAGCTCCTGCTGCCTTTCTTGGAAAATGCTCCCTTTCAAACACATCTATTTTTAAGATTATAATTACCAGTAAAGCTATCAGTTAATATAAATTCTGCCATATGAAGTTTTAAAGAATATCATGGACATCAATAAAATTGTTCTTTGACTCCCAGGGACACAGAATTTCTAGGCATAAAATAGAACTGTGAGAAAAACACAGTATCATCTCCTGATTCCTCTCCCTCCTGTGTGGAGATGGTCCAGGATTTTTACCAGCTATGCATAAAGAGAATCCCAACATTTGGGGGAGCCAGCTCTGACCTCTCAGATGCCAACTGTTTTTAGCAAGATAACACTAGACTTCCCCTGTAAGCACACTCCATCAGAACTGATGACTTATACAAACCTCCCCCCAGTGACAGCTTTCCAACCCACAGGTAGCTCCATGCACAAAGAAAGCAGGCTGAAGCAAAAGAATCTCTACTCGGCCACTTCTGAAAATGAGACTGATAAATACACTGCTTCCAGTCTGTCGCTTGCAGGGACACAGTCGACTTGGTGGACCTCCCAGGCGTCTGTCTAACCCAATAGTAAAGCTTGTCTTCAGACTGCTGATCAGAAAGGGTGCTTGTGCACCAGGTACTTAAGCTACATTATGCTCAAGATGCAAACCTGCAGGCTAAATGTTGCACTCGAAGAGAACTCATACACACATATGGACAACGTCAGGCATCATGATAACTGAGGAGGTTAACCAAGAGCAGGAAAGCTAACTTCAGCTCAGAATGTCTTCAACGTGCTCACTTCCTATGGCCACAAGTGAGAGGAGCAAGCTGAGCCAGGTCAGGGACACAAACCCCATCTCACAGAAGCACAAACCTGGTGTGCCATTCTTTCCTCAGGTTCTGGCGCACGGTGAGCGGGGCCAGGATGGCAGCCAGAATTTCATTCCTTTGTTCCACAGGGAGTCCCTCTCTTTTAACTTCACGAAGCACAGCATTTGTCTAGAAGAAATGATTCCCAAAAGAGAAAGAAAAAGTGAAAAATTAATAATAAAAAAAAAGCCCATAAGCAAATAAGGACAGTAAATCAATGGCTTTTTTATTACAGTTCCCTTGCTAACAAATCAATACGGTAAATGATGGTCAAAAATGGCCAGCATATATTCTGGGTTTAATCAATGTACATGGCACACAGGGCAAACTCCAAAGCACCATTGCCTAAAGAAACGTGTCCAGACGCTATGCATTCTCACTCTCATTTTCTCAGCACACCAACCATTTTTTTCCCAGGGAACTGCCTACCATGAGCTATTATTAGAAATGGTTTTCATGGACTAGTCACTGTGAGTTGTTTGTTTTGCCTTAAAAAACAACAACATCAAAGAAAACATAAGCTCTGTGACTTCCCTGTCTACTGCCACCCCGTGGAGGTTTTCTATATGGCCTCTCTCTTGAAACACTACTTTCAATTTCTACCCATGTCAGAGGTTGGGGGCGTTGTCACTCATTTCCCTTGCATTTTCCAAATCAAGATCTGGCAAAGATCTAAATAAGGGCATATTAGTCAGAAAGGGCAGTATATCTCAATAAACATCTTTAAAATTTGTGACAATTACTGGCATTTATTGACTCTTAAATATTTTTTTGTGTCTTACTTGGAATAGCTCTGTCTCTTTTCTGGAATACTACATCACACAGTTAAAGCTGAAAGCAGCCCAAAAAAGCCATCTAGTGTACTACCATGCCTGTGTGCATGCGATACTTCACCAAAACAAAGGACAATGGACACATCCAATAGGCTCTAAGTGCGGTGAAACTAACTTACAAAGTGTCTTTAGTGTGCCCTCCCACCTACCATCGTTTCAATTGTGTCCAATGGCTTTTGCTTTCCATACACAGTGAGGAGTCTCTACGAGGGGAAGAGAAGGAGTGTACAAGACTGTGTCACAGAAACAGAGGATGCTGTCCCGTCTACCACCATCTCCCACTAACCACCTTACTATTTGTCAAAATGATAAATGAGAAAGAAACATGAAAAATAAGTACTGCAAACAAAAAGAACAATGGATGACTCTTAAGAAATCACTGTTACATACACGATAGGCTCATAAAAATGGCAAATTGTGAGAGCACTATCTGCTTCATGAGGGGCTGGCTCTTCACTGCTAAGAATTAACTTTATGATCTTCTAAGATAGCCAGAACCCCAGGTTTTAGTTCCCCGGGATTCAGGCATTCTCTTATGTCCTTACAAGTTATACAACATCTAACATTTTTTCTTTAAATTGGCCCATATAAAAAATAGAAATATCCACTTTATAGAAAAATGGAGAAACAGTGGTACTCTTCATAATTGAGATGAAAACCATAAAGACAGTAAAAGCAAGGTGTCTGCCTGCCCCCCTCTATGTGGGTCATTGCTTGCTAGGATTCCCAAATGGCAGTACACTCCTGTTGGATCATAAAGGAAGGTATCAGAAATATCAGAGAATATCAGAGAAATATCACATTGCAATAAGATAGAAGAGCTCAGTAGTACTGATAACTAAAGCCCATCCACTGCAATGAGGACCGCTGATGCATCACATAAATTGAAAAGAGGCCAACGGAATCCCCTTCTCCCAGAACTCCAGGAGTGCCAGCTAATTTTATCCTGGGGATTCCTGTGGGCCTCATGCCACACTCAAGAGGGAAGGCCAGATGGCAATGGCATAACTATAGAGCATTTCCTAAGTTTAGAGGTAAGTCCCTGAACAAAAGGAAATTTCAGAATGTCAAATGAGCATTCCTCTTACATGATAATTAACTAGTATTTCTCCTTACACTAATGCCAGCTCCTCAAGCTTGACTTACCTGGGGAATGTTAGTAGGCATTTTCCATTAGTACTAACATAGAACACTCATGTACATTCCATTTTATAAAAACAATCTCCTACTAGCCAAAACACATCGCCTCTTCCCTCACCCTCTCACATGGAAAGCAAGCCACAGGGTTAAGACCAAGCCTTGAGAGTTGCACTCCTTTTCAATAAAGTTTGAGAGAACAATGGCCAAATAAGAATAACCAAGCCTATACGTAAGAGGACTAGACCTTCAACCTGAGTCTCCTCTGTGGCAAGGCCTCCTCGATCTGTACATGGACACACAGACTGCTTGTCCAGTGCACCTGCCGTTCTGGTTCTAGTGCTCGGTTCATCTTCCACATCCAAAGTTGTGCTAGTTCAACAAAAGGATGCCAGAAAGTGTTGACTACTGGAAAGTTAAACATTTTTATAAAGCTATCTGGCAACCATGACCAGAGCCCTCCAGTGTGCCAGGAACACAAGCACATCCCTTTGGACATTCCAAGTGCAAAGGCTCTCCTAGAGTGGCTTTCACTTCTGCAACTGGCCCGACCTCCATCCATCAGATTGGAGAGACCACTCTCCCCTAGGCTCCTGCTCAACCCTTGGCACATCCCTTCTCATCTCCTGGGTGAATCTTCTTCCTGAGACCATCAACTGTTGCCATCCTGAGGTCATACGCTTCATTCTCTTGTCTCTTTTGCCTGCTGTCTAATTTAAGGGGTCCCTGTAGACTCACTACATCTACTTATCTCCCCTCTGCACTGGTTTCTGCCTCATACAACCAACAACTGGCTATCTCTCCTTAAGCATGACACCTCAAACTCGGTACCACAGCCTCCAGCTGCTCACATCTGAACCTCCTTTCCTACCCTATCTCTCTTCTCCTCACCAATCCTACCCTAGAACAAGTGCTACCATTATCAGCACAATACACAGACTCCATCCCTGGAATCATCTAGTCTCCCCTGATCCCTGCACACACTCCCTTCACCTTAGCCCTTCTCTCTTACACCTGTCTCTTCCTGTCCCCTCTCAGTTCAGACCTCTTATATGTACATGACAGATCCCAAACTGCCATCAATCTTACCCATATGTGAAATTTTCTTACTGCAAGAGATAAAATGTTGGGGACTTGGGATGTAGTTCAGTGACAGAACAGTCACCTAGCATGTACAAGCCCCTGAAGAGAAGGAGACTAAGAGGTAGAGGAGGGCAAGAGGGAGGAAAAGGGGTCATTTTTCATAGTGTAAGTCTGAACAAGTTACTTTCTTTCATATAAACCAGCTTTACCCAGGCAGTAGTTTGTGAAGGTGTCTACACAGAGTCCTGGTGCTCCATGAAGTAAAGTAACATCAGAGATGAGGACCTCCGGTCTCCAAAGCACAACACAACTAAGGAATTTCTGCTTATGCATGTTTTAGTTGCTAAAGTCAGAAGATTAGAAAAAAAAAACAAATATATTTTTAAAGAGCTCAAATTCCTAAGCAATGCAAAACCGAAACCAAAATAAAACAAAGGAAACCTTGGTATCATGATATGCATCCTGCTGGCATTGCCAATTTTATCTCTTGCCATCTGCTCCATATAAACTGCTAGGAACTCCCTGAAAGGTCTTCAGGAAGCACTCCCTTGGGCCCTACTTATAAGACACAGCTCAGACCACACCCCCTTAGCAAAGTCTTGCACGGGCCACACTCTTGTCCCAAACTCAGTTGGTCTGACCATATCTGAGCATGTCCTAAACCACATCACCGTCCACAGAGTGTGTTTAGTCATCTCCATGTTTCCTGCTCCACGCGCTGGTCTTTCAGAACAGACAGGCACCTTGGAGGGCAGCATGCCATGGCAGTAGACTCCGAAGGACTCCACTGAATGAGTGAGGCCCAATGATATGCTGTAGGGCACCTCAGTATGAACAAGTGGTTACCTAGACAGATGTCAAAGGAGTACTTTGGTTCTAAGTGCTCATGAAGACACATCTAAGAAGGAGCTTGCAAAACCTACTCTGAAGTGATATAATTAAGGGAAAAAAGTATATACACCAAAGGCAATTCCCATTTGGATGAACTGTCACAGTAGGATTCTCTGTTAGTGATGTCACATTTTTTCCATGTACACACTCGGTAATAAGCCATTTCAACAGAGAGAAACCAACTAGGAGTCTGGAGACACTAAGGACATTAAGAATTCCACAAAGCCTTTTGTCTCTTCTCCCTTACACGTACAAAACCAACGCAAAAATAAAATCCATAACAGAGAGGGAAAGAGGGAGGGAGAGAAATTGAGACCAAGAAATCTTGAATTTTAGGCTTATATTCACATTCTTCTTTGAAAAGAATTTCTTAGTTCTCTCTCTCTCTCTCTCTCTCTCTCTCTCTCTCTCTCTCTCTCTCTCTCTCTCTCTCTCTCTCTCTCTCTCTTGGTTTTTCGAGACAGGGTTTCTCTGTATTGTTTTGGAGCCTGTCCTGGAACTCGCTCTGTAGATCAGGCTGGCCTCGAACTCAGAGATCCGCCTGCCTCTGCCTCCCGAGTGCTGGGATTAAAGGCGTGCGCCACCACCGCCCAGCTTAGAATTTCTTAATTCTTAATTTACTAAATTAAAACAGAACAACTCACTTAATTTTTGTTGAACACATAGTTACATTCAGTAACTTTTAACATGCTTAATAATGAATGTGCATATGAATACACATCCCAAAGTGCACAATTTGCTACACACAGGCTTTCAGAGAGGAGTCCTTACATGAACAGGAAGAAAGTACATGCACTCATCACTAATAATTCAATTTGAGTCACGAATTCTTCTGATCCTCTCTTGACATGGAGTAACAGTTCTGACCAGTCTAAAATCCCAAAATTTATATTGAATCTACCACCCAAAAGTCAGAGAACTTTTGCTTAAGGATACACAGACATATAGGGAAATGGAATGGCATTCCACAGATACGGCTGATAATGCCTCTGCTTAGCTTATTTACACTGGGCATTCTTGTAATTTCAAAATGCCAACACCAGGATCCCAGAGTCACAAGATTTTTCTGCTTCCCCAGCTCCCTTCCTTACCACCACCAAAGAACTAACCCTGTCATCATGTGGACAGCAGCCCTCCTAACACTACACACTATGCACGCACAGCAGTCTTCTGCAAGGATTGTGTTTCCCCCTGCACTCACAAATTACAAAGCTATGCTCCAAGTGATACTGCGGGCTAAGGTTCAACTTGTGAAGAAACTTGGTTTCAGATGTTATCAGCCAGGAAGGCTATTCCCCACATCGGCACTGTCACAAACCCGGCCAGCCTCCCCTCTTCAAAAGTCCAGGGGTCCTTTTTCCTTTCCTCTTTTCTTCCATCCCCTCCCCCTTTAAGAAGAAAGGTTCTGAACCCACAGAGATAGCCTCAGTCCCATCAAAGAGAGGTCGATCTCAGGTCTTCCTTCATTTACTGATTGTCAGCTCAAGATGGCTCTTTTGTGTGGCCTCTGAAGCTCAATGCTGAGTGATGCCTTCACATTTTCTAAACTGGACGGGCACCACCAAAGATTTCCCTCACTCTTGGATCCACAGCTCAGCAGAACAAATAAACATTCCTCTCAGCCCCGTTGCCTCCTTTATCTCCCTCTCTGGAAGCAAGAGATTTTGGGGGTGCTAATGTTTACACAATGTTAAAACTTTCTTTCCCCTGTTTCCTGAATTTGAGAAAACACATCCTGGTTGACCTCGGCTAAGAGATAACACCAAGCCACCACTGGGTGCCACCTCTACTGGGCTCCAGGAGGCAGCTGTCTTCGGTCCCTTCCCCTCTCCTCCAGAGTCTGTTTACAAGGCAAAAGGGAGATAAGCTGGTCTTGGGGTGGGGTACTCAGAGGTAGGAGTCTTAAGAGGCTGCCAACAATGAAGCCTTTCATTCCCACCCAAAGGCACACTTGGTTCAGTTTGTCTCAAAGACCCGTCCCATTTGAATGGAGAGCTCACCAAATGTGCCCACCACAATATCCACTGTGGTATCTGTGGGCCAGAGAACTGGGGAGTTGAGGAGACTAATGGAAAATGTCTGAGGAGAAAAAAAAAGTGGAGAAATGATTCTTTAATGAGTGTCCTCAATTCCAAAGGGTATAAGTGATAGCGAGGTATTCCTCCTCAGGCTGCTGTAAATCCGCAGTGTGGCTTGCTGCATAAAGCAGTCAGCACAATGCGGACACGTACAGAGTGTTTAACTGATGGTAGAAATTGTCATGTATAAAAAAGATTTGGGAAAAATCACCAGAAAGGTGGAATGGATACCGATTTTAAAAAAAATCTTAAAATCCTTATGACTGAGAATGGTGGCGTATTTTCTTCCATAGAACACACACAGTGTCTGCAATTTCCCGTCCTAGTAGGGAAATCACTGCAGTCCATCTGCTGTCTCCCTAGCGTGGTCCAACATCTCAGGGCAGTTTTGTGCTCCATGGCTGCCATGCTGAAGTTCCTGGTGGGGTCTTGTGGGCGACGGCCTTTATATGTATGCCTCACCCGGGGTATTAGGGCTGGACTCTACTCCTGCTGCGGCTATGGTGTTTCAGATGGTGGGGAAAGAGCCTGAGCTTCTGTTTACTAAAGGAGGAAACGTGGAACAAGGGAGGAAGGGAAGAAGGGAAGAAAGGAGAGAAGAGGAAGGAAGAGAAGTGAAAGAAGGGAAGGAGGAGAGGGAGGGAATGAGAGAGAAGAGAAAAGAGAACACAAAGAAATGTGGGGGGGGGCAAGGTGAAGATGAAGAGGGAGAAACATGTTGTTTATAGAAGCCAGCTGCTTGGGCCTTGGCGCCAGCAGCCCCCCATCCTTCTATTTCACACCGCAAACCCGCTGCCCCCACTGGCACAGGTACAACTCAGTGTTGACTTCAGTGCTTCAGAGGGCCCTTGGCCGATTTGGTCCATGATTAATTGCCAAAGACATGGCTGGCCATATGGAACAGAGAAAGCATCAGGTAATTCATACTTGTGTGTGTGATCGCTTGGCCCTGTATTTTAATGCACAGGAAAGAGGCAGTACAGCACAGCCCTGGTGTCTTGCCCCCGACAGCCCATTAAGAAACCTCAGAGCACCTAGTCGGAGTTCCACTGCTGGCTTTTCAATAGCAGCCTAATAGAGGGGAGGCCAGGCTTCCCAGCTAGCCTTAAATCTTTCCCATACAGTACATTAACTACCGCCACTGAAACAACGGCTTCTTATGATGAAATGGGATTTGATTTCTAGACTCCGCATACTTACTGACTGCCTTTCCCCCCCCCACCTTTATGGAGTTTACAAAATCATTGTTCTTTCCTAGTGTTTCCCATGTAGCCTAAAAGATTGGCCTATGCCATGACTGCTAGTGCTGTCTACCTAATAAACTTGATTCATAGAGGGGTGAAAGATACGGCTTAATTATTCTCACCAAGACAGCCCCGGAGCCATGGCAGGGAGGACCCTGAAAACAAGAGCGAACCGCAGGTCCCCAGGAGGAGGGTGCCTCCGACACACTCTCATGATTCCTCCTCCCTCCCATCACTCCACGAAGAGACTGCTCAACATGGGCATGAATATCAACTCGCTTCCTCGGTCCGCGGCTGTGTGCTGACACGCCGTACCTGGCGAGGGGAAAGGCAGCACACTGGGAGCAATTCTGCCTCATCTTTACCTGCTACACCCTGCAGCCTGTGCACACGTTTCCAAGCAGTTTCCTTCCAGGGAATTTCTTTTTTCCATAGGCGAGTGGTAAAACGATGATACACTCAGTAGCTGCTTCTGTCAGCTGTGACACATGTTGGTAGTGATGACTTTGTTGACACTTCCTGCTAGAAAACATTTACATGGTGTCTTTTGTCCAATGTCGTTCCAGGTGCTGTAATTACCCTCCGACTGGAAGACACCATAGAGTTTGACTGCCTATTCATTAGCAGGACTGTAATTGCCTCCACTGCCAAATTGAGCTCCCAGACCGTTTACAGCTGTAAGCCAAGGGGACTATTGCCTCTCTGCTGGAATACACTGGCACTTTCCAGAACAAGAGACTCCACCAGTAAACAATGTCAGGAAACAGCAAGAGCAAGAGCAGCAAAGGAAAAGAGCCGCCAGCATGGAAATAGACTAAAGAATACGGCCATGAAAACACAAACCAAGACGTCTTCACAGACACGAGTCTTACCACTAGAAAACCATCTCATTTCGTTGAATTTTAGTATGTTCTATACAGTACGAGGATAATTCTCTCTTTGTCAGCTTTCACCTGCCCTCTTTGGGGGTGAAAAATGACCAAGAGACATTTAGTGGCCCAATAAGCAGTGTGCTAATTCATAAAGCTCTAGCATATTGGAACTGCAACAGTATCCTTAGCATATTTCAAATAAAAGTGTTACGTCTACTCCATACACATAAGACTTGTGTCTCTAAAGTCTTGCCCATGGAAATAAGCCCACCATAGCTGCAGAAGTTTCAGCACAGAAAACTAAGGGGTTAATCCACAGCACAGAACAGTGCGTGGATCTAAACATAAGCACGGCCACGCCTATCTATCTCCCATCATGAATGCTGGAATGGCAGCGGACTTCTTTCCAACTACTGTAGAGGTGCCTGGCCTTGTCATTTGTCTTTTTACCAAAAGCTATCCACTCTATAAATAAAAGCAAGAACCCTCCCAACCCCACCACAACACACACACACCCCTAATTTCCAGCCGCCACTCGTTAAGAATCTTGCTATACTAATCTGTTCATGGCTGAACTGCTGATTGAAGGTGAAGCGGTGGTTATACCTACATCAAGTACTAAGGAAGCGGACACTGATGATGTCTGGCCTAAAGGTGGCTGAGTGCCCTCCAGTCCCTGGGCAAGTGAAAGCTATCCAGCCAAACTCTCCATCAGGTTTACTCCCGTCTCCCCCTAAACATCAAGAGCACAAAGACCAAAGTGGTCTGTCATGCACACTGGATTATATGAAGTGTAAAACATTGTGGGAGAGGGGAGGAGGAGGCTTTTGAAAGGGAACTGGAAAAAGAAATCACACTTGCAAGAGGATCCAGCTGACAGCTCAGTCCCTAACTAGTGAGACGAGTGAATCTGTTTAGATGCTCGGTGAATGCAGGCCGAGCGTGGGCCCTTTGTCTGCGGACCTACAGTGTGTCTTTAACCCAACTGCTGCCTGCATCACTGAACATATGTTTTCTACACAAGAGCTGAAGCAGAAAAGGCTCTTTGTTATCATTCACTCTTTGTATCTCTCCACCCCTCCCCCTTCCACTCACCCATTCTTTCTGTGACATCCAAGCCAAAGCCCCAGTGGAAATTTTAACGGCTTGGGACAGGGAAGCCAGAGGCCTTCCTGCTCCCCTCAGGCTTGGAGAACTGTCCCCACAATGGCACTAAGGGCAAGAGCCACAGTCACCGGATGCATCTTCCTGCCAGGCTAAGGGGCATCTCACCCATGTTATCTCAGTTAAAGTAGCTATTGCCATGTGAGAGGAGTCTCCGGGTTAAATGTGGAAACTGAGGCACAGTGATGATGGGAGTTACTCTGCCCAGCTACAGGAGAGTTCAGTTTTAGAGACTTGCAGTTCAAAGTGTCTATGAACATTCAGCAGATATAAGTTTTAGGAAATCACCCTCCCCCTCTGGCCCACACACACACACACACACACACACACACACACACACATACACACACACACACACACACAGACCATCTTGTCTACATCAGATCTCCAGAGCAGCAATGCTACTGTTTGTTACATGGTAATATGCATTAGCTGCCTCTTTCAGCCTAGGACTCTGCTACTGAGATTTAGAGAAACAAAGCACATTGGCCAGTTACAGTACTGAGTCTTTTCTGTCTTAGTGACTTCCCCTGTTGCTATGGCCAAATGCCTGACTAAAAGCAACTTAAGGAGGTAAGATTTATTTTGGCTTATGGTCTCAGGAGACACAGTCCATAATGGTGGGGCAGTCATGGTGGCAGAAAGATAAAGTGGCTGGTCCCATTGTATCCACAATCAGGAAGCAGAGAAAGACAAATGCTTGTACCCAGCTAGCTTCTTTCTTTGTTCCTCCTCATTTACGGTGGGACTATAGTTCATGGGACGACATTGCACTCACACTCAAGGTGCCTTACTTCCTCCAATAGCCTTCTCTGGGAACACCTCGCCAGTCACCTAGAGATGTCTCCTAGGTGATTCCAAATCCAGTCAAGTCAGAAGTGAAGACGAAACCACCCCTTATGCTGTTTCCTGGGCCTCTTTCTCAGTATTCACAGTGCATATCTCTTAGATAATCCGTATCCAGTGATGCTTAGTGCTATCTAAGTAGTGACAGTGATGACGACACAAGAGGCACATCGCCCAGCATGCCAGACACTGCTCGTGCGCCCTGCACCTCTGAATCCTAGTAAGTCTAAGAGGAAGGAAATTACAGTGCTTTCGTTTACTGATGAAAGAAACGGAGGCTCAGAAAGGTTTGTAATTTGTCAAGTTCCTTTTACAGGTAAGCAGCAGAGCCACATCTAACTCAAGAGGCCAGAGGCCACCACAGGCCTCTACTTACTTGTATACTGCAAGTTGCTTTCTTGTATTATCTTAATTGTGCAAGTGTACAAAGCAGTCAGATGTATAAAGCCAGGCTCAGAACACTTTATAGTAGGCACACAGAACAGAGAACAAAGGAACCTCCTGTGTGAGGAATGATAGCTGAGTCTCGCCCCTCAGTGGTTACCCAAAGGTCAGAATACTTAGGCACCAGGAGCTTCTGGTTTAGTAGAGAATAGCTACACAGACAGGGTGGAGGGTGAGTGAGGGTGACAGAAGGTGCTTAATTAAGCTTTTAGGACAGATTCTGATTCCTGAAGTATGATTCTGCTCTATTAGAATGTCCTCTTCGCTGACTATCACAATGTCAGCAGCGTCATACGACACTAACCAGCTAAGCACTAACTAGTCTTCTTACTTGATCATGACAAGAAAAACTAAAACACACACCTGTAAGAACAAAGCCATGACTTACACATTATCACAAAAATCTAGCCACCTTATTTTTCTTAAGATTCCCAAAGTGAAAACTCTGGCCCACTATAATGAAATGGGTATTGACAATGTGATTTTTAAAACTCCAGACAATCTAGGGACAGTGCCATGAGCAGTTGCCATATCTGTCCTTGGAAAAGATCCACTCAATCAAATGCAGCCCCCATCTGTGAGCAGCACCATTTATGGAGACCTGGAGGTGCCTCACATGGACGCCCTGAATGGAGGGTGCACAGAGACGGACAGGCATGCACACTCTCACACAGTTCTGTGATAGAACTCTTTTGTATCCCAGTGCTGAGTGTAGATATGTACCATATACCCAGTTAGCCGTGTGATAGAAATCTTTAGCAGGGCTTCAGTACCTGTCAATGGGCACTTTATGTAGATTTTACTTATTAAAGTGTTACTAGTAGGCATGAAAAGAACAATCATGTCATACAATTGCTATGCAAGTCTTATCAGAAAGGGTTGATAACAGTAACTATCAGTTATTGAACAGTCACCAACTGCCATATCCTGTCCTGATCATTTCTCATACATTCCCAATTTAAATTCCTAGGACAATTCGGTGAAACGATTCAGTAAAATGGTTTTATTTTAATCATCACCACAATTTAAAGATAAGAAACCAAGACACGGGACATGGTTTAGCAAGTGAAGGCCTATGATGCACAGGCTTACAGATCTGAATTGGAAAGTTCCATCCCCAGACCCATATAAAAGTGGAAGGAAGGAACATACTCCACAAAGGGGTCTTCTGACACCCACATGCTCATACTGCTCATAACTATCAATAATAATAAGTGGCAATAAAACAAAAGCATTATATAACAGATCAAATTACACAGCTTGGCAGGTCTGATGCATGACATGGCAGCCCATTAAACCCTCCCAACTATTGTGTAGGTCAGTAGCATGAGCAAACTTATTCTGCACATGGTGACACCCAGGTTCAGGGCGTTGACACTGGCTCAGGAGCCAGAGGGGGAGTGGGAATGGTAAGGAAGACCATGTGGAATGATGCCAGGCTTCAGTAAGTGCCTAGTCTCAGTGACAGCCTGTGCCAGTGGGAGCAGGGGCTCTCTTCCTGACTTCCGGGAGTCTTACTTGCACACAGATCTAGTTCCCTTTCCTTTTGTTGCAAGAAATCACCCTGAAGAATGCAACTTAGAGGAGGCAGGGTTATGTGGCTCACAATCCCAGGCTACAGTACAGTAGTGCAGGCAGGAACTTGCAGTAGCTGGTCACATTCAGTAAGAGCAGAAATGACTGAGGTCACTTTTGTCACTTAGTTCAGGGTCCTGCACTTGAAACGGTGCTGCCCACACTCAGGGTGGGTTCTTCAGTTAACCCAGTTAGGAAAACTCCATCACAGGCATGTCCACACGCAACCTGACCAAGGCAATCCTCACTGGGAGCCTCTTCCCAGGAGATCCCACGCTGTGCCACACTGGGTTAAAAGTGACCACCACCAACACCACTTCTTAACGGAGAAAGGGAAGAGACTCAGGTCTGGAAACAACTACTCTACATTGTTACTTGAAAGGCTAAAAGTGTTAAGAATAATTTGTGGGTTTTTCATCTTTTCTCCCATTTTTAAACGCCATACATGAAAGAGATGCACGTATCATTGGAAAGACTAACTGCTGTTATCTGAAAGGCTATGAAGTCCTCACGTTTGGAGCTGGGTATGGTGGTGCAGCACTAGGGAGGTAGAAGTGGGAGAATCTTGAGTTTAAGGCAGTCTGGGGCTACATATTGAAATCCTACCTCAAGCTCCACCTCCGAAGATGAAGATGCGCTGGGGAGTAGCTCAGTAGTAAGGTGTTTGCGTGACACATGCTAAGCTAGGGTTCTATCCAAGCACCATATGTACACACACACACACACACACACACACACACGGGGTGGGGGAAGCTCTTCTGCTTGGCAGCTGCAATGCTGGTCATAAGTTTAGCATCACCAGCATCACCAGCCACAGCCCTCACTGGACCAAATGTGCAGCAGAGGCGGCAAGAATGCAGTTTCCTTCTGGCAGGAAAGAGCGTCCAGTGTTCACACAGCACTCGGGGTGGAGCATCTGTCACTTATTAGGATTTGTGTCTGAAGTTTTGGGGAACATGATTTTCAGCTCCAGACGCCTCCCTCACAAATTTATAAAAGAAAACTATCATTACACTGCATTCATTTTTCTTCAACAGTCCCAACTGGGATTTGGAATCAAAGAAACGATTATGGGTGGCTCATTGGGAACACAGAGGGGCTCGGCATATGAATGGATCCTGGGTGCCTTCATCAAGGCAGCAATAGGAACTAATCTGGGAGCCTGCCGTTGCCCTTTGGCTCATCTTTTAATGCAACCTAACGAGGGTGTCCTGAGATCCACTTTAAGGAAAAGCAAAAACCTCTTAAATATTCCAACCTAGATTGTTAAGCCCCTTTAAAAGCTACACACCCTAGTACACAGCACCTTGCTAAACAGACAAGGTCAGCACAGAGTTTAACCCCAGCTTTAGGGAGCTCCTGGGGTTTGCACACACTTGCTTTGACAGCCCCCAGGACAACAAAAGGCACACGGCTGCCGCGATGCACTCAGTGGCAGACAGCACCACGCTGCTGGCGTGCATTCCCACCGCACTCTGACTCGCCACACTCAGAACAGTTTCATGCTTTGAGAAGCAGATGTTATTGGCTCATCTTTGGGAGATAATTGCCTCTCCTGTCTTGTTTGGTGGCGATACACTTCATACCCAAAGATGAAACCAGTGTGTAGAAGCGTCAACGGGCGCAGCCCTTTCATGCTAAACTGGTCTCCATGAGACTGAGCAGGAACAGTTTCAATTTGCGATCTGGACAATGGGTATTCTGAAAGGATTAGAAAAATGGGCAACAACTGAACCTCCTCCTCCCTCCTGTGTTCGAGTCTACCACCTGCTGCGGCATTTTTGTTTCAGTAACAAAGAGGCCTTCATGTTTGAGGCTCATATTTAATGTTTGCTGAACTGGTCCCCTGAGTTTTGGTTAACTCTTAAGGAGAAAAAGAAATATCTCTTGCCTGACAAACAAACAAATACACCAAACTCCTTTCCTGGTTGGCCTCCACAAATCAATACATGGGTCTCTGTGGGCACATGGGCATCTGCCCAGAGACTGGAGGATACTCTATTTATATTTAATAAAGTATTATCAGTCAATAAGAGCTGCATGACATTCGCGATTTCATGGTCCACTACAGTAACAGGTGCTGTGGTGAACAGGAGTATAAAGAGCTCAGGAGAAAGGCGATCACTTCAGAGACATTAAGCGGCTTTAAACACTGACAGCAGAAAGGGAAAATTTTTAAGCAATTTGGTTGGGTCAGTAAAAAGTAGCAGAGGTCAAAGGAACAAAATGGTACCCAAAAATTCTGCCCATTGATAAATGATTCTACTGTTTTGTGGTTGGATGCAGGAGGCAAAGGCTAAACAAGTGTTGTGTGGAAACAGAAATATGCCCCCTTTGTGGGTCTTTTACAATAAGTTACTTCAGCTTGGTGAACGCTTGGGGCCCCCATTCTCCCTGTATCCGTGGCTGGGGTATACATTAATGAAAACAAAAGGGTCCGTTTTCATTGTAACCATGCAGAAGGGTTAAGCATTTGACCTTCAAGTATGGTGTGCTTGTGCTCAGTGGAAAGGTTCTTGACAATATAAACAAGAATTACTGCTGTTAGAGAAAGGGGACACAATTAAAGACAATCTTAGAGGCTTGTTGTACAGCTGTTCAAGTTTCGGCTCTGTCTGACCTCTAAGGATGCTACATGCTTAAGGGAGACGATTTAAGATATTTTAGTGAGTCCCCCACCATTCACCATTGCCAGCCTTCCACCAGAAAGACCTATCTTTCAGCACAAAGCACTTTCCACTAATGAGATTTTACGCCATGGTGTTTCCCCTCCACAACATTCGCCTTTCCAATCTTGTATCTGATTGTCCCATGGAGTAGCTAACGGCTGGATCCAAGAGTCTCCTGGAGAAAAACAGGGATCCTTCACTTTAGAAACCCCCCTTGTTTTGTTTTTTAGCCTGAAAAGCAAAATGATATCATAATTTACTTTCTAGGAGGAGGTATTCCTGAAAAATAGTCTTATCTTGCTCCACAACAATTTATCAGAAAGGCAATTTTCTTTGTTGTCGTTTATTTTCAATTTACAGATGAGTGTGCTGAGACAGTCCCACCACAGTTGGAAACAGGCAAACAACAAAAGTATGGGAGTATATTTCTCTGAGACATCAGAGAAAACAGAAATTCTAAGGTAAAAGACTAAGTCCTTTGTCCACGCTGAGGGAAACACCCCTGTCTTCCTGTTGTTTGATCTTCTTGGAGTCAGCAAAACACTCTGAAATTCTTCCACAAATAAGAGAGGGCCTGGGAAGTGGCCGTGGGAAGGTGTTGTCCCCTCTGCAGCAGGACAATGCGGATAGCTGAGGCACTGAGGCTGACCCACAGGGTTTTAGAGGGGCAGAGCAGGGCTGCGGCTCTGGGTGAAGCTCTGGCTGGGAACAACAGGCCAAGTGCAGTTAGTAGCAGGGCAATGGCAAGTTCTGCTTGTCAAACACACTTTAATCTCTAAAGTCGCCGGCTTTGATGTTGCTCCTAGCAGAAAACCTACACAGTCTGCAAGATCTGCAGTATCTCTAGCAGGATACTCCATGCTCCAGGGCTTTCTTCTGAGATTAGGGTCTAATCACTGATGTCCACTGTGTCTGACTTTTTTTCCCCTTACCTCTGACTCATCAAATACATCAAAAATTATTTATTATTTTTGTTTTTCTATTTTTTATTTAAATTAGAAACAAGATTGTTTTTACATGTCAATCCCAGTCCCCTCTCCCTCCTCTCCTCCCCTGTCCCTCACTAACTTCCTATCCCACCCCCTTTCTGCTCTCCAGGGAGGGTGAGGCCTTCCATGGGGGATCTTGAAAGTCTGTCATATCCTTTGGAGCAGGGTCTAGGCCCTCCCCAGTGTGTCTAGGCTGAGAGAGTATCCCTCTACGCGGGGTGGGCTCCCAAAGTACATTGGCATGCCATGGATAAATACTGATTACTAGCAGAGGCCTCATAGATTGCCGGGGCCTCCTCACTGACACCCACATTCAGGGGGTTTGGATCAGTCCTATGCTAGTTTCCCAGTTATCAGTCTGGGGTCCATGAGCTCCCCCTTGTTCAGGTCAGCTGTTTCTGTGGGTTTCACCAGCCTGGTCTTGTCTCCTTAGCTCAAAACTCCTCCCTCTCTGCAACTGGATTCTAGAGTTCAGTTCAGTGTTTAGCTGTGGGTATCTGCTTCTGCTTCCATCAGCTGCTGGATGAAGGCTCTAGGATGGCATATAAGGTAGTCATCAATCTCATTATCAGGGAAGGGCATTTAAGGTAGCCTTTCCACTACTGCTTAGATTGTTAGTTGGTGTCATCCTTGTATATCTTGAACATTTTTCTAGTGCCAAATTTATCTTTAAACCTATAATGGCTCCCTCTATTATGGTATCTCTTATCTTGCTCTCCTCTATCCTTCCCCAGACTCAACCTTCAGGCTCCCTATTGTCCTCTTCTCCCCTCCTCTTCTCCTCTTCTCTTTCTTCTAGCTCCCTCACCCTCCTTCCATGCTCCCAATTTACTTAGGAGATTTTGTCCCTTTCCATGTATATTTCTCTTAGGTTCCTCCTTGTTTCCTAGTTTCTCTGGTGGTGTGGATTATAAACTGGTAAATCTTTGCTCTATGTCTAAAATCCATATATGAGTGAGTGCATACCATGTTTGTCTTTTTGTGACTGGGTTACCTCGCTCAGGATGGTTTGTTCTAGTTCCATCCATTTGCCTGCAAATTTCAAGATTCCATTGTTTTTTTCTCGCTAGGTAGTGGCTCCATTGTGTAAATGTACCACATTTTCTCTATCCCTTCTTCAGTTGATGGGCATCTAGGATGCTTCCAGTTTCTGGCTATTACAAATAATGCTGCTGTGAACATAATTGAACAAGATGTCCTTGTTGTATAAATACACATCTTGTTGTATATGTCTAAGAGTGGAATTGCTAGATCTTGTGGTAGACTGATTCCCATTTTCCTGAGGAATCTCTATACTGATTTCCAAAGTGGCTGTACGAGTTTGCACTCCCACTAGCAGTGGAAGAGCGTTCCCCTTTCTCTACATCCTCTCCAGCATAAACTTTCATTGGTGTTTTTGATTTTAGTCATTCTGTCAAGAGAAGATGGTATCTTAGAGTTGTTTTGATTTGCATTTCCCTGAAGGCTAAGGATGTTGTGTCAATCAACCATTTTAGACTCCTCAATTGAAAATTCTCTATTTAGTTCTGTACCCCCAGTTTTTAATTGGATTATTTGGTGTTTTGGAGACTAGCTTTTTGAGTTTTTTGTAAATTTTGGAGATCAGCCCTCTGTTGGATGTGGGTTTGGTGAATATGTTTTCCCATTCTATGGGCTGCCATTTTTGTCTTGTCAACTGTGTCCTTTGCTTCTCAGTTTCAGGAGGTTCCATTTATTAATTGTTAATCTCAGTGTCCGTGCTACTACACCAAACTTTTATTCATCAGCTCAAGTTCATTTTGTAGGGAACAATGCTGTTGGATATGGTTCAAACAGTGAAGCCATCACCATTATCCTACAAATGCAGGAACATCCCTTTTTGAAGAGTCAGCTCCTAAGGGAGATGACAAAGATTGACTAAACATGGCTGTATTAATCTTGGTATTATGAAAAAAATCACACAATTCACTGCTTCAAATGAAAGGAGGAGAAGCAAAAGAGATGGGGAAGAAATAGTCGCCTTTGCCCACATATCCAAGGCAACTGAGCACTCAACCATCCTAAGTCACATGGGACAGAAGCCAAGGGCCACTTGAGGCAAGTTCACCAGAAGCAATGAAAACAACCACTGGCATTTCATCAATACTTCCTTCCGGAAGCTGCCTCCTCCTCTTCCCCTAATCACAGGTGAGGATGGTGGATGAGGCCAAGAATCTGGTTGCTAGCTTTGCCTAGGTCATGGGTCATTCTTAATCCCAGTACTACTTCAGAAATCTGGACAGTTGGGATCACAGAATGGCTCTCTTCATCTGAACACAACTGCCAACTAATGACCCTGGGCATGCTTGGTCCCATCGATGAGTCTGTGAGCCTGATGAAGTCTGAGGACAACTCATTTGCCAGGGCAAACACAGATCATTCTCTTTTGCTAAAACAAAAGGTTAGATAAGAAAGGAATGCCTTGCACTGGCTTCTAAATGCGCAGGTTAACAAAAAAAAGTGCATTCTTGCTTCTAAGACTGGAGAACAAATGCCTTCGATGTCTTAGCTATAGCATGCTGAAGGAAGATGCTCTCTTCTCACTGAGGCACCTGTAAGTATTAAACCAAGACCACCACACCCACCGGGAAGAGGAAGTGATGAATACGCCACCAGTCTGCAGATTAGCGGAGGCAGGAGCGTGACCCAGGCATCCTGGCTTTTGAGTGCACAGCCATCTGAGAGAGATCACTCCTTGAGGTTGCCTCGGGACACACATAACTGTAAGTGAGGTTTTACTCTAAATTGCAACAATTTGATCTTTCCCCTAGTACCCCCAGCAACACTGTAATAACACCCAACATTTCCCTCTACCTCTATACCCTAGATATACACTTGTGAAAAAAAATGAAGGTAGGTTTGTCCCTTTGGGGGTCAGTTTCTTCCATGCAATTTGCAACAAAACGCACCTTGGATTTTAAGAGAGCTATCCTGTAGTTACGATATTGATTTTTCATTTTGCTCCACAAATTCTACCACAACTTTATAACTGATATACAGCATCAACAGTTTCCTTGGCCTTAGAGACCAAATTAATCACAAAATCAACAATCTGTTTTTTATGCCACAGAGTTCAATGTTCATTTTCAACATAAATTGCAAAGTCACAGCCAGAGCCTGGTGCAATTTTGGAGATGCATTGCTAAATTGCCTCCCATTTGTGATTTAATACAACAATGGTTTTGCAAATTAAAATGTTTAGGGCTTTTAGGTCAGCCTCTATTTTCCTCAGGTGTGGGCGACTGCATGTCCCCAGGTTTCTTTCTGCAGGAACAAACCAGGGATAAATGGGCTTCTTGGCAGGCACCTCAGGGTGACCTATAAACATCACTGGCAAGAGAACTGCTCTGAGAACCCCCCACCCCGGCCCCCACGCCACCCCCTCACCCCAAGCAGGTCACAGAATCCTGCTGAGGTTCCCCATCTCCCCATCTTATCTTCTGACAAGCCTAGCACTCTTCCCACGCTGACCATGACAGTGGGCTCATTCTCGCTTCTCTCAGGAGATTGACAACGTTAACCCCGACTCCTCTGCTCACATCTACCACTACTGTCAGACCATTCCACCAGCTGTTTATGCTAGATATATCCCATACTTCACTTCATTGAGCGTTTGGTTCGTTTTTTGCTTTTTGTTTTGTCTTGTTTTTTTTTTTTTTTTTTACTTCCCTTCTCTTTCTCACTTCCTTTATTGTAGCTTCTATCTCAGTGTAGAAGACTGCCATGTGTTTGGTGTTTTCACACTTGAGTTAACACAAAAGAACATGCCTGGTACACAGTAGGCAATGATTCATGCCTACTGGAGACACTGGCCAAATACCCAAGTGTACACTAGACTCTGATGGTCTCAGTGGGTTCTGGACCAGGATCTTCAGTTCTTTGTTGACACTCTGCTGGCTAGTCGTGTGTTCTCCAGTGTGGCACATGGAATAACTATCCATCCATCCATCTATCCATCCATCCATCCATCCATCCATCCATCCATCCATCCATCTATCCATCTATCCATCCATCCATCCACTCTCTACACTGTCACCTTCCTCGTCTCTCAAGGTTATTAGACAACTGATGGTGAAGTTTCTCTTACCTATAAAATACAAAACTAATTTCTCCCCATGTTATATTCCTTCCACTGCTGCCTTTGTTATGTGTCATGGAAATTTCTTGCAATAGGTCTTCATGGCCAGTCTCTCTTCTCTGAAGCTTATCCACTGTGCTGTTACGGTTATCATTTTGACTCCAACTCCCACCACTGTCCCCAAAACAAAGGCCAATCATCTAAGCATGCCATTCAAGGCTGGGTCTCTTGTTTTAGGTGTCTGTCTGCTTCCCCCTTTCCCTCTCTGCTACAGCTAAGTACCAGATACACATTCTTTGCTTGCATGCCCTCCTACTCCCTTTGCTTTATCCAAAATAGCCCCATCTCTCCTCCAGAATTCACCAAATCTTTCCTTTGGATTCACCAAGGCACAACCCAATGGCAGAGCCTCTTCTATGAAGTCTTCAAGTTTTTCTGTCTGTTCTCCAACTTCTCTGTTGGATCATATGTTGGCACCCCACACATCATGTCTTTCTTTGCTTAGCATACACACAAACAATGAGCTTTCTCTAAAGCTTGGCATATTAAACTTAAAAAAAAAGTAATGGTTGTCGATTGGTTTGAACTGGGGTCATATTTGGACGTTGTGTCCCTCTAGTAGATACCAGATAAACTTGAACTACAATTTAACGTAACCCTTTACTGACTTCTAGAAGAGAACGGAACAACACGGAGATGGGAACCTGGGTGCTATTCTAGGGTTTCTGGGGAAAGCCAGAAGGACAAGCTAACTTAAGCTCACACAGAAAAAAAAAAGATACTCTTGTAGGCTCAAAAGGTTCCCACATTTCTCCCTTATGCAAAGACATGTTTATAAACACAGGAGATTATAATAAAACTCATGTGAGAGACAAAAACTCAAGGTTGGCAAGTGTTTATATTCTAATCAGGACAACAAGTCACTTCTCACTGAGAGAATTCCAACTCAGTCAGCATGAAGATTCTTGTACTTGTGCCAAGGGCCCTTCCCAGTGCCAAAAGTACATCCCAGTCTTTCCAAGCAAGAGGACAAGGCTGGGCACCCACAGAAGAGTAATAAAAACAGCTTCTAAAGAATGCTCCTGAAACCAGTGTCCACAGACCATATGGCTCTACACACTAAGGCATCCTGGTCCTTGACCTTGTCAGGTGACCACCAACCCAGGCAGACTGAGAGCTGGGTTACAGAGGTAGGCTATAGACCTTTCTGACAGGAAACCTAGGGCCAGAGTTCCTGGAGTGGCTGATATCTGGCACGGAAAAGGAAAATGTAACACCCCCAAGAATCCTGGCCTTTCTGAATGCCGGGGACAAGTGGCATTTGGAAGATGCTGAACTGAGGAAGGAACACAGGAGGGCATGGCTGATGTATCTCCAGTGCTCATCTCTCAAGCACACTGAAGCCCAGACAACAGCTTCACTGCAAGGTTTCCCTGGAAGGCTGAACACTGAAGACATGTTGCTCTACAATGAAGTCTGGATGGTGGCTTCACTGCCTGGTCTTTGTGGAACAGGTGAACAGTACGCACAGTGAAAATCTGATGGCTGCTGTCCTACTGAAGTAACAGTAGCCAATGAACATTATGGAATTGGCCCAATTCTAACAAATGGTAGGAATCTGTGCAAGGTAATCGAATGGCATTTCGAGTTGTAGTTGGTACAGATAAAAAAAAAAAAACAATTCTCTGTCAAGGAGCAGCTAATGAGATGCACAAATCATTTGCCCAAAATCACATCTGCTATTCCCATGCCTCTGGAGGCACTAGATCTTCATGGAACAAGGAAATGCTCCTAAGGCCTGTCTGCCAAAGATACCCAAGGCCTCCAGATAATCCGTGAGCTGCCAAGGCTGGCTTCCTGAGGATGACGGTAGAATCGGAGTCTGGCAATTTGATCTAGTCAGGAGGTCAAGGGAGTCACACCTGAAAAATGACAGTTTGGCTTGGTGGGAGACGACATCTCAGGAAGAGGAAAGGTACACAAAGACCTGTGCTCCCACGGACTGGGAAAGGACTGCAGGGCAGACTCTCCAGAGTGAAGGGGGGAAGACAGCACAGGGGACTGGGGATGAAGCAGATGTGGAACCCAGTGGTAAGTCTATGAGGGAGAGTCCGACCAGACCTGCAGTTAAAAACATTACCCTGCTGCTGTGTGAAGAGTTCCTGAAGCCATCAGGCAAGCACTGCAATACCAGGGGCGAGGGGTAGTCCTGGACAGGCTAGCAGCAGAAAGCAGAAGATGCAATAAAGAGACTAAGGTGCAGAGAGACAGCTCAAGAAGTTTCCACATACAACACATGTCATGCAGAGAGCTGAACAGCAGCTCCATTTCCTAATGAGACTAGTTTGAGCAGTCATGGGCTGTTTTAGGAACTTTGAAAGGGAACCTATATTTACCCCTCCCCCATATCTATCTCTACTTGTCAATGTATTTCCTGATTTTTAGATTAACTCAGAGCTCTCTGGCATTCTACCCACCCAATGTGTCCCTCTGCATGCCGTGTGTCATTACTGCACCAACATCAACCTTTACCACACGTAAGAATTAGAAGTACAGCTTTTCCTCCTGGGCGCCTACTCCAGCCCACCGCGGAATTAAAGAAAAACAGCAGATTGGATGCATTTGTGCTGGGCTGAAGTGAAAGGGCCTTCCTGTTCATTTGCTAATTGGTTCACTTATTCATCCATTCACTCAAATCTGCAGCCTGCCAAAACAATATCAACTGGGAGCCATGACCTAGACCAGGTAAATCGGTGTCTCTGGAGCTGGTGGCCAAGCAGTATTTGGAAAAAAGTTTCCTGGGGGATCCAAATATGCAGCCAAGATGAAGGACCCAAACAGCTGAGGAGTCTTACTTGAAGGGTTAAACAACCACACATCCTAATGTTGACTCTCACTAATGCAGGGAAATAACATCCCAGAAAAGTTTGAAAAAGATTTTAGCAACTGATGCTTTTAACTCAGGGAATTCGGGCACTCAGAGTAAATCAAGAAGAAGGGACAGCAGGACATTGGACAAAGATCATGTGCAAACACGCACACAGAAGGGGCAGCCAACATACCCTGTACCACAGGCTCCCAGTTCTGTTTGGTTCTCTTTTTAAAACTTTTTAAAATTATTATTAATTTATTTGTGTGTGTGGAGGGGTGGTGTTAAATGGAATGGGTCCTTGAAGCATGTTCTTAGGGACTTTTGTCTTGTCCTTAGCCCCTTCTTTCAGCTTTCTAGTTGATAGGAGGTAAGCAGCCTCCTCTGCCATGTGCTCCTACAACCATGATATTCTTTTTTGCCTTGGGTCCAAAGCAATGGAGCTAGCCGACCTCTGACTGAAACCCTTAGCCAAAATAAACTTTCCTCCCTTAAACTGATTCCTCACCAGTATCACTGTCACCACAGTGGGACATTTTACTAACATCACAATCCTAATTATCTGAGTCATGATGTATGGTTGTCCATGGCCCTGTGTGTGTGTGTGTGTGTGTGTGTGTGTGTGTGTGTGTGTGATCGTGTGTCACTCCCCAACTCCCACCCCCACCCCTGGTTTTCTGGAAACAACCTCTTACCTAGGAACTAGGAACTGGCAACTGTGTTGTGCACGGTAAAGGCTTCAAGCTGCACTTTTGCAGCAAAGCAGGAAAAGGCCCAGAATAGAGAATAAACAGTGTTTAAATAATTCTAATGAAGACTGACGGGGGGGGGGAGGGAAGAATGGCCAAGAAGGCTCATCATATCAGAAAGTAACAACCGAAGCTCAGACCTGAAATGTGTCCAACAGTAACATAACTTTAAACAGAAAATCAGGCAACAGGCATGTCTCTTCCCATCACTCTCCACCAGTGAAAACAGAATACCAAGCCTTAGGATTTGCAAGGGGGAGGGCAAAAATTAGCTCTACCTATAGGGCTCGAGTTGGCCCCAGTAGCATTACCAGATGTCATGCTAGCTGCACTCAGCTGGCTGACCCAGCTAATTCAATGACAGTATGCAGAGAGAGATCTTTCTGACACTTTCCAGTCACAGCATGCACGATAGCTCCCTATTAGAATCCTGGGATCTTACCTGGTTCTTTGATGACAATAATGTAAGTACTGTATAGCGGATGTCATTATAGCAACTAAGAGAGCAGGAACCTCAGCCAAACTACAAACCCCAGATCTGCCACTCATTAAGTATGTGACATGGCAAGACACTCAACAGTTTGAACCCCAACTTCTTCATCAGCAAATTAGAAAAATGCAAACATTCTTACCAATTACAGTTGTAAAAAGTCAAAAGATATGGTAATAGACTGTACTAGTGAAGATGCAGGAAATGGTACTGTGCCACATAAGCTCTAACACACACATGCACGCACGCACGCGCGCGTGCGCAAACACACACACACACACACACACACACACACACACACGCACACACCCATGCGCACTTGACTAGAAACTCCATGAATGGCCATATGACACTCCCTCCCCTGGCAATCTTTTGTCCTGTCTTGTTTTGGAGAAAGACTCTATGTAGCTCTGGCTGCCTTTGGACTCACAATCTTCCTGACTCCACTCCATGACTTCTGGGATTCCAGCCTGTGCCGTACATGCAGCTGATCATCTCTCTTAGAATTAAAAGTGTACACCTTCTCTCTCTGCTTCCTGTATGTGGGTGAAAATGGCATCAACCAGCTTCCTGCTCTCCATATCTTGATTTTCCTGCTTGTTGCTATGTCTCCCTGCCATAATAAACTTCATCATCTGGAAGAGTAAGACAAAGCAACCCCTTTCTTCTTTAAGCTGCTTTTGTCTGAGAGTTTCATCTTAGTAACAGAAAAGTAGACAATCCAGAAACTAGTGCTGAGAGTGGGCTGTGCTTCTATTATTTATGCCTTTCAACTATTACATGGAAGACCTCGGAACTTGGAATTGAAAAAGCCATTGAATGTCTCACGGAGAGCTTAATTGGTTGCTGTAGAGAAGACGGTGGTGCTGGGGAAATGCATACACTGGAAGCCTAGTTCATGAGGGTTACAGGGAGGAACAAGGAGCAACTGGGTTAGGGGCCATTAGTGTGATATTTTGGAAAGATTCTGCCTCCATTTTGCCCATGTCCTGAGAACTTGTGTGGGACTCATTAAAAAGCAATGGACTGGGTTTAGAGACATGGCTCACCAGTTAAAGAGCACTGGGTGTTTTTCCAGAGGACCTGGGTTCAATTCCCAGCCCCTACATGATCTCTAACATGGTCTGTAACTCCAGTTTCAGGGTATCCTACACCCTCTTCTGGCCTTTACAGGAACCAAGCACACATGTAGCACACAAACATACATGCAGGCAAAACACCCATACACAGAAAATAATTGTGGATTACCTAAACAATACTCTTAAAAAAATAAGAAAGGACCAATAGGGAGCTCCATTCAAGTCACATGCTGGAAGGGACTATCACTGTTAAAGATAAGTTGCACTATGGGTACACCTCTGGCCTTTCCTACCTAGATGGACTCTGTCTGGAACAATATGCCCAAAGAAGCCCTTTCTTCCTTAAAGACTACAATAAAAAACTCACGTGTTTTAATCTAGTAATTCTACTTCTAGGTATTGCTATGATTTCAAATGTTACAAAAAGACTGATTACTACATTATTTGTGAATGTGGCAACTGAAGATAATAGAAGACTAACCAAATAAATTATGAAACCATATGATGAGAGCCATGTCATAATTTAAAGAACATACAAAACTGCAAAGATCTGCAATGTAATATCATGTGGGGGCTGAAATGATGGCTTAGTGTCTAAGAGCACACACTGCTCTTGCAGAGGACCTGAGTTCAGTTCCCAGACACATGCCAGATGGCTTTCAGTGACTTATAATTCTAGCTCCAGAGGACTCCAACACCTTCTTTTCATCTCTGTGGGCACCAGCACCCATGTGAACATTCCCTGACACATACCCATAATTTAAAATAAGTCTTTTTCATAAAAGATACAATGTGTTACAAAACCAAAACTGTATACAAACTCTTAAGCATGCAGAGTATCTCTAAAAAGGTCTACAAAAAACTAGGAATAGTGCTAGCCTCTGAGGGAGGGAAATGGGTGATGGGGGGGAGCAAGGGAGAGAGAGCGCCACTCTTCACTACAGACAGTTCCAGCTCAGGGTTCTGGGACATAGAGTAGCCACACCAAGTACTCACCTTGCCAGCCAGAGAAGAAAATGGCTCCACCAGCATGTTGTGGGTTCAGGGTACACTGAACCAATGTCTCTTCTACACTAATAGGGTGGGAGAATGTTCCAGAGGAACAGCTTCTTGGTTATACTTTGCTATAGCACACAGGAGGCAGCCGCTAACAGTACGGGATGGGCTCAGCTCCTGTACAATTGGAACTGTCACCGGGAAATGCACGCTCCACACCCACTATGGTCTGGCTCTGTGTCCCCAGACAAGTCTCTCTGCCCTTCTGAGCTCCTCTTTTCACCAAAGGAAGAGGTCAAACAATCTTCACTTGAGTTGCTCATCAGAGCACGGTACCCAGGCACGAATGTCACCTAGAGTGATGCTCAGCAAGATCAAAACACAGAGTAAACGACACGGGCAGGCCTTGGAAGAAACTAAACAATACCAAACACCTTTGCTACCTGTTCCTGGGGAACAGGAAAAATAAAGGGATATCAGAGAAGAGGAATTTTCTGGAAAGCATGAACCCCATTTATTCTCCAGAAAATTACCCTATAGGGTAACTCATAAGGGTCCTGGTAAAATGGAAACAGTAGCCCTATAAAGTCACTCCTGTCTCATTATTATCAAAGGAGAAAGGGTCTGTTTAATTAACCCAGACCTTAGCATCCCAAAGAGAATCAAAATCATCTTCAGATGCTCATGGCTGAACAGGCTGAGACTTAGTGATCACTCAGGAATGGACAACCTGTACCTTAGAAGGAACAACAGCAGCATGGAGAGGGACAAAAGTCAAGTCAAACAAAGACCCACAGGCAACGAGAGGGACTAGAAGGAGCTGGCAGCCATTTCCATTACGGACACCGCCTCAGTCTTTCAGGCAGTGCCACTAAGGTGCCAGAGTGCAATGGCAGAGCGCAGTCCCTAACAGGAGCTGGCAGCCAAAGGCGGTGGCGGTGTGAGAAACAGCCCATTCTGTCCATCCTGTCCTATTACCATGCCTGCTATCCTGAACCACATCGAGGGACTCATGCATGGCCTTTAGCGATATTTCACATTTTTTCTCTATGCAGTACTGGGTCCTCAAGACTGTCACCAGGACAAGACACAGAGGAGATGCCATTTCCTCCACCACAATCCCAACAGTGAAGGGTCACGCTCACACGCACACACACGGTAAGATGTGCCTCTGGCCAAGGTTTAAAATTACTATTCTGGCATTTACTTAATGGAAGGGAAATAGAAAGACGCTTGGTAAGAAAAACTACCCATTTGTAATTCATATTCCAACAATGCAGAGTGCTTGTTAGCTGTGGTTAGGGTGCAGACTGATTGTGGAATTGGGACAAATAATGTGATCTGACTTGTTTTCCAGGCAAAACCTTTGCAAACACAAGATAAACTAGTTTTCATTTTATTCCTAGTTGCACATACTTGGTTGGCACTCTGCTCCAGATGACTTTGACAGTCATTAGGGACGAGAGGGTTGTACTTCACAAAAAATGCATCAGGACAAAAGGGTCCATACTAATCTTTCTCATCTTATCTGTCGCTACCTGACTCACACAAAACAAACTCCACAAAGTCTAATCAAGTCTGCAAGCATAGAATGTTTTCCTGCCTACTGCATCTCTGCCCTCACCATCTTTGACTATCTCCCACCCGTCTCCATCTATCAAAATCCTCCGTTTTCCCACAGGCCTGTGTCAGCCTCTGCCTTTCTCCTTTGATTTTCCTCCCGCTGAATTACTTACTGCCTTGTGCCTTATCAGCCTGGGAGACCTAAGTCCCAGCTCTTTGTACAACTTCCCTTATCTGGACGACACGGAGCAGAAGTATGATTAAATGACCAGATGAAGACAGAACATTTCTCTTCTGATGTCACAATATTAAAATAGATTTAAAAGAAAATTATTGTCCAATTTCCAGGTTATCACTCATATAAATATCTGAGTAGCATGGAATTATAAAAAGTAAGTACAGAAGGTTAGTATCTGAATTGTCATATTTGAAATATTGAAATTAAGTGCCAACATATTGCCCGTTTTATGAGAAGCTTTTTCAATTTCTAGTTTGTTTTCAGACCAATCAATAAGAAAGGTCAAGTTCCTTTAACGCTCATATTAGCACCCAAAAATATAATCAAGGTTATTCCAATCTAGCCAGAAAATTCTGGTTAATTATCACAGCTAATAGAGTCAGATTTGTTCTCTCATTAAAGAAAGAAGCAGCTAATAAGAACGATCCTAAAAGCCCCACAAGGCGCTCTGTGCAACTTCATGTAGACAGTCTGTTTATCTGGTCTCTGGCTGAGGATGAAGGGACAATAGATGGTATACTCAAAATAACATCACAAGACCTGGGCATAAGCAGCAGGCAGACACACTCATTTTTTTCCTCCTTCCTCCTCAACAAAGCGGCTGTGGAGGGAGGGGTTTACCTCCAGAGGCATTTCCTTCAAACCCTTTATAAAGTTTGGATCCCCAACTTCACCTAAGAAGTCAGGTCCATGTCCGGTGCTCAGCCAGCAAAGTAGTTCTGTGGCTCATGAAATTATGGCCCAACTTCCCCTTTGTTCCAGCAAAAGACTTCCTCCAAGAAAGCAGCAATCCTTTAAAGCTTCCCAGTGCAAAGGTCTCTCCTGGTGTGTTCCCCATCCCCATCCCCCAGAGGAAAAGCTCAGTCACATCACAAGGCATGTCTTGGTTCCAGGCTGCACTGGGCTCAAGGCTCCTGGTGAGGAAAGAAAACTGGTCATTTGAACATCCTTTCCTGGGATCTGTCTGAAGTGTAGACAAGCAGCAAAGATGAATATTAATATGCCTTCCATCATCAAAAGCTATTGCATACCCAAAGGATGATAAATATTTTAATCAGTTTTCAGCTTGTCTGGCGGAAGTCGGTTTATTCCTCGGGGATTTTCCTAGTTCTATGCCCAAAACCTGTCCAGTGCATGCTGCTTTCTCTGTATTTTGAAATTAACCACAACAAAGTCCAAGCTTTGCTATAGAAGTCCTTTAATTTTGACGTGATCCTACTCTATTACATTTTCTCAAGAGTAGGGAGCTCTAAGACATGAGCCATGCCACAAAGGAGACAAAGCCCCTTCTTCAGCTGTAGCAATACAATGACTCGAGGAAACTAGGGTCTACTTCTCTCATTAAAAAAAAATCCCCATATTTACACAAGTCATTTGTCAGTGATTTCTCAATCTTCTTAGCTAGAAATGCCAAAGGCATGCAACCCGCCTCTGGGCTCTCAACCTGAAGAGGAGGAAGAAGCTGCAGCTGCTGCAGATGTTGCCAGTGTTATGGGGAAGGTCTAAGTAGGGAACCAACTTGAATCCCTTTTAATTAGGAAGTAATGTCAAGGAAACACAGTGAGAAGGACCAGAGCACTGACCTCACATCTAGGCCTTCCTTCTGTAAGTGTACGGTAAGCACTACTGTGTGCCAGCCAGGGTCCCAGGGCTGGGATCATAGCAAAGCTGACAGCTTCTCTTCTGCCAACCTAGAGGGGGAGGGGCACACGGGATCCAGCTGAGGCAGACAGTCTAATGGTGAGGTGCTCTGGAGAACACAGAGAGGGCAAAGCCCCCTACCAGGAGGGTGGACTCAGAGAAACTCTCCAAGGACAACAAGTTGAAGAAATGAGAAAAGCAAAGGAAAAAAAGAGTATTCCAGAGGCCAAAACACAAAGATACAGGCAGAAGTGTGGGTCCCACAGTCCCGAAAGCCACGCAAGGAAGATGGATTTCTGAGTGCCACAGAAGGTCTAGACCAGGCCACTGAACTGAGTTAAAGGAACAAACACTATGGGTAAGGCTTAACAGAAGCAGGAAGGCTGGGTCATGCGGTTGTGTTCAGCCGAGCTGCTAGCACGGGTGGTGAAGGCGGGTCAGGTGGTGAGTGTATTTTGAAAAGAGAGCCTTGGAGCTCAATCAAGAGAGCATTCTCGCATAGGCGGGATGACTGCATAGTTACTGATGTTGGGAGACAAGTCAGTCATTATAGGAATCAAGACCTGAGATATGTTTAATGTGAAGCATTGCTACAGGTCAGCACCCATCTATCCCAACTATTAGACAGGGGACACGACCCTCCAATGCCAAGAAAATGCTGATTTATTATAGGCACCAGCATATTGTCCTATCCCCATTCATTACAAAGCTCTCTGATATCGCATGAACGGTTCAGAGCAGTGGTTCTCAACCTGTCTAATGCTTCAACCCTTTACTACAGTTCCGCATGTTGTGGTGACCCCAACCATAAAATTATCTCATTGTTACTTCCTAACTGTAATTCTGCTACTGTTATGAATCATAATGTAAACATTTTTTGGAGATAGAAGTTATGACCCACAGGTTAAGAACTGCTGGTTTAGGGCATCAAATAAAATACATGCATCTTAGTTCCCCCAAACATCTGCTAACATCTTATGAATAATCATGGGCATTTCATAATTCTTCACCTAAATTAACAATGCTTAAGGTACAGGGCTATGCACTATCTAGAAATCACCAGCTCAAGTCCTACAACCAAACTAGACACATCTAAACACAGGTCTTACATCACTTCTGATGCTGACCTGATAACCCAGTTTTTTTATTAGAGGTCTAAGTTTGCCAGTCAAACAAAACCAAGCAGGAGGTCATCCTTCTGTGCCTTTGATACACACTGAGGAAATGTTTACAAGTGAGATGGCCACAGGTGGTCCCAGATGTGGTTGAGCTCATGGAAAGGAAATGCAAGGTCAATTATAAGGCACATGTTAGGAGAAGACTGAATTAAAAGTATCACTGATGATCGACTGCAGATCGACTAAGAATACCAAGACAGTATATCACAATCCCTTGCTGAAAAATACAGGCTCATTATTTTCCAGATGTCAAGGCAGAAGAGCAGGATGGTGGTTATGCTACCCTTGATGTATGGAAGCAGGAACTTCAAGTGTTCCCTTAGTTCTCAGAGAAGCGAGGTTTTCAGGAGTTTGACCACATTTCTCCATAGGGATACTTCTGCAAAGTATGACAAGTTTCCCAGTCCCACTGCACAACTGTTTAACACTCAGTGGGTGGGAGCATTTTGAGAGTTAGCATTGTGAGCCAAACTGTTATGAGTACCTTTGGTTCTGGGACAGAGCTGGGGTGGGGTAGAACCTCAATCAAATACCTCTAAGCAAGGGTGTCATACTAACCTCTAGAATCCCTACCTCGGAAGCAACGTGTAGTCTACAAGCTCTCTCGGGAGATCATTATAACCATGCTCTTTAGAAGGGAAGAGTTTTAGGGACCACTCATTAGCTGACTTGGGGGTTAAAACAGCAAACATCTGGATAATACTCCACATAAATGGCACAGATCCTGGCAAAGGTCGCTTCCCTTTCAAAACTATGGGCTTGTCTTGTTATTTATATATGCATGTATTTATTTATACATTACTTCATTCTCTACACTGATTCCTCTAAGACATGGAAAAGGGTTTCTTTTTTGGTGTGTGTGTGTGTGTGTGTGTGTGTGTGTGTGTGTGTGTGTGTGTGTGTGTGTGTGTTTTCAATGAGGTGAATGATATACTAGGGAGAAACTTAGTACTCCACCAAACCATCTGAAAAAGAACTTGGGGGGTGGGAGAAGGTTTATTATATACTAGCTTTTGTGTTTCTTGGGAAAATGGAAATTCTTGACACACCAGTCTGGCATCCAAGTTTCTGAATTCACACATTCATGTTATGGCCTGCTTGTCAAAGTAACCCAAATAAATTCCAGCAGCTGAGGCTACCACAGTTCCCCCAGGAAAAGTGGTAGGGCTTTTATACCCTGTACACAGATTTTGAATTTCACAGTAGTTAAAACATTTCAAACATGAGAATTCACCTACGCTTTTTGTTGTTTTTTGTTTTTGTTTTACAAACAGGATATATAAAAATTGTATGTGTGTGCCATGTATGCGTGAACTTAATGAAGGTAAACAAAATTTGTCTAATGCTCCAGTGTCAAGGCTACAACAGAAACCCTAGTTTACTATCCAAGGTTTTCTTTCTACACACTAACTGGAGAGATGGCACGCTATCCCTGGGCATGCCCTAGTTCCTGTCACATTTGGTCTCCATTTTCACTGTTTTTGGGTCTTGTTCCTGTTGTGTTTGGAACAGAGGCAGCAGCTGAGGCCTCTGAGCATCCTGGCACATTCTAGCACTGGGCACTGGAAGGCTCTGCTCATACTGCTCACGCAAGGGTTAAGAACAGAAAGTCTACCACTGGCCGGCTCTGATGTTTCTGGAGATATTGTCACTGGATGTATCCTCAGTAGAATTCTATTCAACACCTCTGTCTTTAAGTACAAAGCTGCAGGCTGTAGCAGCTTTAAGAAACATAAGTACCCCTTTTTTCTGCACACAGTATCTGTGTGTGAAATTCTCTAAAGGGGTTTAAGTATTTACCCTGAACACTATCAGCCGCTTTCTAAATTTTTCCTTATCCAGTTGCAAAACACTTCAAAGAGAATCACAAACACGGGCTTTTGTGCGTTCCCATGCACACTCTGTTTGGGAGGCTTAAGTGTGAATTCTCTTGGAAATGTAATTTTTCCCCCAAAAAAGGACAGGATACACATACTTTAAAAAATATATTAAGTTTATAGCAACAAAGGGGGTTATTCAAAGAGAAACTAAAATAAATCAATCAAGAAAACCCCAAAACGTGTTAGTTGTTCAATGCTAAATTACATAAAAAAATCTCCTCCCTCTCTCAAGATATCTTGATTTTAGATCAACACAGCTATGGAAAATTGCCATTAAGGCATGGGTGCAAAGAACCAAACTTCAGTGAATGTCTTTGAGGATCACCAAAAATTCAAGCCTTGTAGCTTTTGTGGCTGGAAGCTACTTGTTTCTTTTTTCCCCAATTTCCAAAAAGATAAACACAAAGGTCCTAAAATACTGGGTTCCAGAATTTGAATTATTGGGTGCTTTTAACTGTTTAACCTGCTTCCAATCTGAGCTTATCTTGAGCCACTCAGCAATGTCCCTCAAAAGAGGGAGAGGGGAATTTAAATCTTAATTGAAAACCACCAGACATTTCATACCAGATCTTAAATTACTATAATATACTCTGCTCCTAAATTAGAAATCCTGACCCTAGGGTTGGAGAGATGGCTCAGTGGCTAAGAGTTTATGGGGCTCTTGCAGAGGACCCAAGTTCAATTCCCAGCACCCACACTGGATGGCTCATACCTTTAAATCAGCTCCTGAGATCTGATACCTCTGACCTCCAAAGTACCTGTACTCAGGAGCTCATGTCCATGTATAGACAGTACACACGGTTAAAAATAAATATAAAACTGAAAATGAAGATGCTGAAAAATGGAAGACAAGATTACGTTAGTACATGTAATTTAGTATTCACAGGAATACTCATGGGGAGAGGTAAATATATACATATATAACATGAACATTTACATACTATATCTAGGTGATTTCACCATTAATATGAACCCAAAATATTTATTTATAATTTATCATTATAGCACCCATGTCCTCCAAAATCTTTAATTTAAAATTTTAAAATGAATTTACTTAAGTGGTTATCTAAATGCCATTGCATTTGATATGTATTTCAGTACATAGGAAACAGCCTTGTTCCTATGTTTACTTACAAAGAACTTTATCCACAGCTGTAGTGACAGCTTCATTAACCTCACCCAAAATAAACAAACTGCTCTTCAGTTCCCTCATTCCCTGCAACTGTGGGAGCCACAAACATGGGACCTGTCCTGCAGCATCAGGCTGCTTCAAGAACAAGGTTCCCTGATGATTTACACAGACCACAATGACAAGCAGAGAGGCATGACTCACCTCGGAATTAAACCATTATAAGTAACTTGTCAGGGACGCCTTTACACTCGGAAGAGCCTTTCTCTGTTAAAACTTTAACAAGAATCTGGTTATGTTGTGAAATGAAACACCCACTCACTTTCCACATCTCTCTGCTCTCCTGAGCCAAATTTTAACATAAATGGGCAAATTAAATGCAGCCTATCGCTTACCTAACATAATTATATGTTGTATTTTACACTGATTCCAAATGGATACATTAAAATAATCCAGCGTTGGCTCCCACCCACTACAGTCCGCAAAGGTTATAAAGCCCAATGGCCTTGCACAGCGCCTGCTACAGTAGCACCAGGGGTTGTTGGGACAGGAAATGGCACAGAACACAGAGGATGAGCAGGAGTCACTCTCTCCCCCAAAAGGAAAAGCAACAACAGAATGCATGAAGAAATCCCCGCAGTCCATAAATCATCAGCTTTTCTCAGAGTGCTTCCTCGGGATGCTTGTCTGGAATAATTCCACTGGATTGTACCAAGTGGAGGATTTTAAGGTCAAAAGGAAATGAATAAATGTCATCAATTTAGAGGACTTCACACACAGCATTCTTTTCAGTCTCACCGTGAATTTGATAGTGTTAAAACATTTTTATAGGTAAAATAAATGTCAGTTTTGCAAAGAGCGATACCAGCCCCTGGGAGACAAACGGCTATCCACTGGATCTCAGGCCACAGCATGACTTCGTTGCCTCCCAGGAGACCTCAGCTTTTCATACTCCTCTTTAGGCAAGAAAAGCTCGCACGGTTTCTTTCCAATGATAACTCTCCTATCCCGAAGAGTCTCCTCATAATATGATAATCTTGCATGAGAGGTAGTGGGTTGGTTGAAAAAACTGAAATACAAATATGCGACTAGTGCTAAGTGTTAGAAGACTTCTGGAGTGGAGAGTAAGAGGGCAAGAAAGGCTTGCCCGTGCTGCAAAGGGTCAGGCTGCTCCGGGTTCAATGCTCAGCAAATCCACAAAGTAATAATCTGGGGAGACGTGATGTTTTATCAGAATGACATTCAAATAGAAGGTTTTACATTTACATCGCAAGAGCAAGCATGGAGTAAAACTGTCCTCCAGGAAAGAATGGCAGGACAAACAGTGTGCCAGAGTGTGCCGGCTGGGACAGGCAGTGGGCAGCAAAGGCCAGGGGAATTTATGTACAGCTGACTAAACTTTCTGAAATATGTGGCTGGTTATAACATGTGCAGCAATTACCACTAATGGAAGAATAGCTATTTCAAAATTCATTTTCCATTCTCCTCTAGGCTTCTGGAGACTGCCCCTCCCATCCACATGAGAAAAAGGACAGAAAGACAGAGAGAAATGACACTTGCCTCTCCCTGGTACAAGGACCATCAAAGGCTGCTTTACTCTTAACAAAAGGGGGAAATTACGGCATGCAGGGCCCAAAGTTGCAGGTCTTATTTTTTTTCCATTGAAAAAGATGTAAGATACACTATAGAACAGACAAAATGCATTGATCAAAGACATCTTTCCACACACTCCTATGACTCCATAACTGGTGTTTTTAAACAGAAAGATAACAAAGAATCGCTTGTCTGAAATCAGAATAATTTGGAGTAATATATTCCCTGGAAGAAAAGTCTGAACATTCAGAAATGCCCTTTCGATTAGCTTAATTCCACAGAATCTAAATGTGTACCAAACACTGCACTTTTGATATGAAATTGCTGTTGAATTTGTGAACCCACAACTGATTTCCTGTGTTACAGAATCTTGGAGATTACAGTTAACTTGAAGCAACAGGGATAATTCTTGGCAGTTAATGGGACATTCATATGCATTTTCCTGAAAGGCAGCATCTTGGGACTTCCAACTGGCAGCTCAACATTGCCCCCTACTGCTTACAACTTTAAGAAAAAAAAGCTGGAGAAGGGTTGACAGCCAGACTCCCACAGGCCAATGTCTATTTCAACCTCACATTCAAATTCCACATGTCACTGCACTAGAGCCACCTAGCCAGGGACTCTTTCTAAGATTATTCTCTGATGTGTCTTCCAATAGCAAAAACAACTTATCACAAGCTTATTAGAAATCATTTTTAAAGGCCCAAAGCAATGCTTCAACTTAATTTAGAGGGACCATCCATTTTATCTCAGCCCAAACCTTCACTCTGAGAATAATGATCCAACTATGGTATTCAGGAGAGACACTGAACCACTGAATTTTTTTTTTCAGCAAAGCTAAAGAATGTTCTGCCAAGTGCAAAGAACCGTGCTCTGGAAAATTACCTGGATTGCTACTCCTTTTAGTCTTTTTTTTTTTTTCTGTGTGAATAGAAGATACTTCCTTTAAACTAATGTGCCACTACTACCAAATGTGTATATACACATATGGAGACACTGGCGTACGTCTACACACACATGTACCAAATGTGTGTATACACATATGGAGACACTGGCGTGCATCCACACTCATATCTTTTCAATGAATTAATAATGAACATCACTGGTGTGATCAGAATACTAAAAATTTCACTTAGGGGGAAAATACTCCTAAATGAAAGCAATAATTTTTTAAAAAGTATTATTTTACAAAATTACTGAGTTCTTTTCTTATTTGTTTCTAAATCTTACCTTACAACTTGATTTCAAAGTCAGGCTGATGTCTAAGAATTAGGCCTCAGCAAACAGAATTCTAAGTATATATGTAAAATGGGCAATATCTGAATTTCTGTGCACATCCTATAAAAACAGCATTCTCTCCCTAAGACTGAACAGAAATAGCCAGTCAGAGAAGGACTCTTCACCTCCAACCTGACAATACAATGCTCTGTTTTGTACTAACTTGGGGCTTTGGGGGAAAATCTATCTTTGAGTCTGTTAATATATTAAAAGGGTAATCGTATTCCTTTCCCAGACACTGATCCTTCCAAAGGATCTCAGAGATACCCATTCTGATCCACGTTCTTAAGTTGAGGCCTTCATATTTGTAACTTGCTATTTTCATTATTATAAAATAGGGATCAAAACAACAACACTAAATTGTTAGACCGAGTGGATTCCTTTGGAGGTGACAGGCAGGTTTCAGTGTGGGCTATTTCTATGGCTTCACAGGTGTACATTTATCTCTTAACTCATCAAGTCGTATGCATATGCTTGTCTAGCTTCCTGTATGTCAACCATAAGTTCATAGAACTGTCTAAAAACATTATGTGTGGGGACTGGCGATCACTGTGCACCCAGCAGATGAGCTCACTGCTCTCAGCACACTCCAAATCTGCGAAGTGGCACTCTCCAGAGGTCATCAGGCTTTTATCGCCTTTCCTCTGCATTCCAAATAAGTGTTTGGAGTCAGATCAGTGAGTGGATAAAGGGCAAGAGGCCTAGAGCAAGCCTTCTAGAGTTCAAATCCCAGCTCTCCCACCAACGAGCTGGTGACCTTGTAAAGTTACATAAGGCCTTTGAGCTCCTATCTCCTCATATATAAAAGTGAGGCAAAAGTCAAACCTATCCCACAGGGTCATCATGAACATTAAGTGACAGCAATCTTTAGTACTCATAAAAATGCTAGCAAGCATTTAGTGTTGTTATTGTTATCCAAGTTGAGGCTTATCAAGTGGCTTCCATTTGCCATCTAGCTGACGCTCATGTTCTACATACCACAAATGCCCTATTTCTGATTTTGTTTTCACACTTGCAAAACCTAATGTTCCTCCCCAGATAGCCTACCCCATCTCCTCTTCTCCACATGGGCCTCTAAGCAGACCAGCACCTTCCTAACAGTCCTGGAAGAAATGACCTGCACCTGACACTGATGTGAACCATGGGGAGTGTGTAGAGGTCAGAGGATGACCTACAAGTCCATTTTCTCCGCCCACGACGTGGGCTCCCCAAGATAGAGCCCAGGTTGCCAGGTTCGGTGGCAACTGTCTGTACATTCTGGGTCATCCTGCCAGCCCATGATTTTTATTTATTTACTTATTTTTATGTCCTACTGCATGGTTTTATTTTAGCCACAGCAACATGTGGTGGCATCCACATTTCTCTCCTTCCTAAACTGCTAGGTTATGCAGACTAAACGCACACACTCTGTAGCTTGTACTTCCGTCTCAATCGGCTACTTAGTGGCCTTGGACAAGCACCTAATTTCTCCATACTCAGATTTCCCATCTAAACAAGTTAGGGCTCACAACTCCGTCTATGTCAACTGCTGTAGGAAGACCCCTTGAATAATGGCTGGAGCATAAACAGAAACGAGCACTGGAGACTGCTGTTGCCCTGTTCTCACGCTGACTCACAGCTCACGTCTAGCAGAGTGCCTTCTGTGGAGAATATCTGAAATGTTTCCGGAAATGAGCTGAGGCTTCAGTGACAAAATTGCAGGCTGCTCCCATTACCTTACGGGAAGTAACCTAACACACTCACGTGGATTGATAACATATACATTTGCCTGTGACGATTAGACAGCTGAAGATTTGCACAGTGCAGTGCCCCAGAAAATGTGGTCGGACCTCATGCACTTACCACATTCTCCATCTTCTTCCACAGCCCCTCCAGCTGAGTCATGGGTTCACACCACCAATCAGTGCAAATTCTGTTTCGATTTCCTTGAAACCAGAACTGTCTCAGCCACTCAAACTCGACCTGTGAACCAGAACAAGAAGGTGGTGATTAGAATGTCCTTGTGCTAGACCAACAAGGACAATGACTTCCCCACTTAAGTCTCCTTTGGCAACTTCATAGACAGGGGGCCAGAAAGGTGAGAAAAGCCTGGCCTGACTATTTCCCAACACACCCTGGTACCTCCAGAGCATTCTGAAAGCTAAGGAAATGGAAGTCTTAGAGTTGAGGTCCTGCTAGGATGACAGTCCAGGCCAGGTTACATGTTTTAGGCAGATACAGCAAACATTCAGATCCTGCAGTACAAGCAGCTTCCGCTGTGAACAACACAAGGTCATAACCAAACAATTAGACATTTTTAGTAAAAGCTAAGAAGGCAATGACACAGACATTTATTAAGAGTATATGTATCAATTTCTTAGAATGAAAAGAACTTACCCAAGGGGCCAGGAAGAGCTGGTGATAATCTTAGCCACATAAGCAAACAATATATAATTAGTTATAGAGGCATTTAACCTCCTACACAGCCATTAAGGTTCTCACTTGTTGGTTCAATAAGGACGATTGCAATAGGCAAATAGTAGCAAAGATAGAAGGTACTTTTCTGAGAAATTGCTAGCCTGTTTGTGTTGACCACCTAGAGGCATTGCTCCTACCCACAGAATGGACACAAAGCTCCAATCACCATTCCTTCTTCAGGACCAGTCCTGTGGTATAGGTAGAGCTAATGGCAGAAATGGAAAGCCAGGGTTAAGCCAAACATCCCAAATCCTCCATTTCCGGATTTTGGAAAAATAGGTCTCAAGACCAGAAAAACACAAGAAGAAGCCTGTAGATATTTTGCTGTCAAACTGGAGCCAGCATGGCAAGAAGTGACTATGAGGTCCTGGAGATGGCCACTAACTAACTGGATGGACTATCTCCAAAGCCCCTTTCCACTCAAGCTGGCTCAGGGTTAGTTGACTGGGTCTTGCAATGGGAACAATCTCAACATATTGAGAGTCTGATCAGCACAGACAAGTCTTCTACAGCCTGTCTCCCACTTGAACATCAGATGCTACCATCAAGGGAGAACTCCATCTCACCCCCAAACTCCTTTTATTTTTGCAACGAGCCAAGCACCATGCCATGGTGTCTGCTTTGCAGAGTGATTACATTCCACATACAGAGCTGAGCTATTGCCACCATCACCTGTGACCACAGAGGACTGCAGGTTGTTTCTCCACACTGAACTTTCAAGAAGCAAACAAAAAGCAACTTATGAAGATTAACAATGGTGAAAAAGGCTCAAGTAAGAAACTGGAGAAGACCTAGTCTAACGAAAGGTTTTTGGTTTACATTAAATAAACGTTTGTTTGATGTGTAGAACTGATTTCAGCTAAAGCTGTTTAAACAAAACAAAATAAAGCAGGAATGTGGGTGACATTAAGACAGTTGCGAAGCCTTATCTGTGGCATTAAAAGACAGTGGTTGACAGGAGGTAAATCTGAGTACTTTGAAAGGAGAATGAACATGGCCACAGTTCAACTTCAGGGAAGATCCAGGTTTAGCAATACATTTACTACAAGAAAAAAACCAAGAGAGCCTCTTAATGGGTTTCTCATGAAATTGTTTGTGCTGATAGAGCAGTCTCACAGCAAAGCCTGAAGTTAGGGAGAGGTAAAATGGTTCCTGACAGCTTTTCTATCTTTGGGCCAGTTATTTCCACCGAAAAGGACAACACTTGGAAGCCCTGACCACTCTGGTACAAGACATGCAACAAGTCTATCAACCTATCAGGGCACAGGAGTCAGCCCTTTTGTGACGGAGCACTCGGAAGCAGGAGGAGGGCATATGGGGGACTCTGTCATACAGCAAGAAAGAAATGCAGAGCCGCAGCCATGCTAACAAACAAAAGCTTCTCTCTTCCTCCTCAGCAACCTCAGTACCTTGGCTCAGAGGGTAAGGGTGCTTGTCTCCAGGGCCATTGCCCGGAGTTTGAGCCCTGGAGCCCATAAGGTAGAATGAGTGAACTGGCTCCTCTAGCTTGCCCATGCACACTATGCAGTAAGCCCTTCCGAGTCCCAGTGATAAGACAAATGCAACTTCTGTGTTTAAAGAATCAGGGTTCTGGATGTTCGGGGAAGATAGAAAACTAGAAACTGCCTCCTTGTAATGAATAAATTCCCAGCATATATGACCTACCAAAATTAAGTCAAGACATCAGACAACTTAAATCCACAAAAAGCAACAGGACTGATGAATTAACAAAAGTGCCCCAGAACCAGATGAATTAATTCCCTAGGAAGAGCCAATACCAGTGCTCCTTAAAATGCTTCATAAAACAGACATGGAAGGCAGGCAAGCAAACATAGTGGACAAAGCCAGTGTTACCACAATCTCAAAACCAGAGAAGAACAGCAACAAAGGGCTAGAAGCCAAATTCACTTATGAACACAGACATAGAATTTCTTAACAAGATCTTTACAAATCAAATTCAAGAACAAAGAAGGAAAATAATGCACCGTAACCCATGACCAGATTGTTTCCATCCTAGGCATGAAAGGGTGGGTCAACGTATACAGATAAAGATGTAATAAAGCACATGAATTATGTAAGGGCAGATATCTTACAGCCATCAATAGATGCAAAAGAGGCCTTTGACAAAGTCCATGCCCCTTCATAAAGGAATCCCTGAATTAACTACAAATAGGAGGAACATACTTAGGATAACAAAGGCTACATATCACAAGCCTATAGCCAACATTACACTAAATTCTCTAAAATCAGGAACAGGACAAGTTTTCTCACACTTTCCATTCATACTCAGTATGTTTTCTAACTTAACTAGAGAAATAAGGCAAGAGAAAGAAAGAAAGAGGTAGAGAGAGAGAGAGAGAGAGAGAGAGAGAGAGAGAGAGAAGAAAGGGAATAAAAATTAAAAAAATAAAATGACCTCTATGTACAGATAACATGATCCTAAACTAGAGGGACCATAAAGACACCTTAGAAAACTCTTCCAGCTGGTAATGGCTTTCTGCCTTGAGGAAGGATATAAATCTACACAGAAATCCACAGTCCTATGCACCCCTAACTTGCCAAGAAATAAATAAGGGGGAAGCTCCATTCATAATTTAGCTTCCTTCCTCATCAGAGGAGCAAAAGATGTCTACAATGAAATAAGACACTGATTAAAGAAATTGAGCCGGGAGGTGGTGGCACACGCCTTTAATTCCAGCACTTGGGAGGCAGAGGCAGGCAGATCTCTGTGAGTTCGAGACTAGCCTGGTCTACAGAGCGAGTTCCAGGATAGCCTCCAAAGCTACAGAGAAACCCTGTCTCAGAAAAAAGAAAAGAAACTGAAACACACTAGAAGATGAAAAGACCCCAACACTCATGGATTGGCAGGATATCATGAAAATAGCTATATTACAAAAAGTTATCTACAAATTCAATGCAATTGCCATAAAACTCAAATGGCATTGTTCACAGAGACAGAAAAACATTCTAAAATTCATATAGAAGCATAAAATACCCCCTTAAGTCAAGAGCAATCCTGGACAGAGTAAGCAATACTGAAGGTATCACAACACATAATCTCAAAATATACCATGAAGCCATAGTAACAAAAAAAGCATAGTGATGACACAATATCAGACTGAAGGAATTTAATAGAGTAACCAGAAATGAACACACATAACTGAGACCATCAGACTGAAGGAATTTAATAGAGTAACCAGAAATGAACACACATAACTGAGACCATCTGACCTTTTACAAGATGTCAAGAAGATACATTGGTAAAATGACATTCTCTTCAATAATGGTGCTGGGAAAACTGAATATCCACATATAAAAGGAAGAAACAAGATTTACATCTTTTTTCCAGACAAAAATAAATTCAAAATAAACCAAAGACCTTACTATAAAACCTGAAACTCTGAAATTGATAAGAAAGACAAAACACTTCAGAATATAGACATAGGCAAGGACTTTATAGAAAAGACTGCAATAGCACAGAAAACAGTCTCAAGAATTATCAATGAGATTAAATTAAAAAGCTTTTTGCACAGAGACAGAAACTATCAAAGTGAAGAGACAACACACAAAACAAGAAAACAGTATTTGTCAAATATATACACAACAAGGCATTACTTTCTAGACTCCAAAAGACCTCCTAAAAGCTAAATATCCCAAAATCAAATCATCAAGTGGATAAATGGAATGAACTGAATAGACGCTTCTAAATGAAGGAATATAAGTGGCCAATAAATACTTGAAAGAACATTCAGCATCCTCAGCCATTAGCAAAATGCAAATTAAAGCCACCTGGAAATTCCATCACAGTCAAGTTATCAAGAAAATAAATAACAACACATGCTGGTGAGGAGGTGGGAAAAATCAGAACCCTTATTCATTGTTGGTGGGAGTATAAATGGGTTCAGACATTATGGAATTAATATGGAGGCCCTTCCAAAAACAAAACTGGAACTACCATAGGATGCAGGTATACTACTTCTAGATGTATACATAAAAGACTCTAAGTCAGCTTACTAGCTATGTTTAATGCCACACTATTCACAACAGCAGAGTTCTGAAACCAATCTAGATATCCATCAACAGATGAATCGACCAAAAAAAAAATGTGGGGTATATACATAATGGAAATTTACTAAGCTATAAAAACAACAACAGCAAAAACTGCAACCATGGCATTTTTAGGAAGATAACAGACCTAGAGGTCATTATGTTAAGCAAAAGAAGCTAGACAAAAATATAGCAGAATTTAGATAGAAATCTACAGGTATATGTTTATATATGAATGCGTGCGTACATACACACATATATGACTGGAAATAGAAGAGACTATGAGACAGGAAGAGCTCTGAAGGAGCTGCCTTATTTCTAATATGCACATGGTGAAGATTATTAATCAACCTTCCAAGCAATTCCCATACAGAGCCAAATGAAAGCCCATGGGCAGAAGAAGCTGGGCTGCAGCCCAGAGCCCCACAGATCATGAAAGGCCTTCTGCATCTTCAGGGAGCCATGAGAGCAAGTGTACTGTGGCTTCAGGTTCATATACACCACCCAGGAGACCATGTCCATAACCGGATACATGCCTTCTCCACAGAACAGCCAAAAGAGGTTAGCCAAGTTTCGCTTTCTCTCAGAAATACCAAGACACTCTGTCAAGAGGAAAGAAACAGGATCCATCTGTCTGCCTGAACCTCAGTCAGTGAGCACTCAGACGATGTGGAGCAAAGATTACCTCAGCCAGTGATGGTGTGCACACCTGTGATCCCAGTACTCACATGGCTGAAGCAGAAGACTGAGTCTGGGTCTAGCCTGAGCTACATAGTGAGAGTCTGTCTGGGAAAAAAATGACAAAAAGAAGAAGCATTCCAAAGCCATATTTCAAAGCCACAATCACCACATTACCACCACTCTTCTAAGAAAGCAAGCAGTGCCTGCTCTTTCTCTGCCATGTTGGTTTAGACTCTTGATTTGGCCCCAGGCCAGGCAATTGGTTTGTTCATGAGGTTGTGCACGTGTCCTAAGGGACATATGTCTCAATACACCATCTGCATTGTTTCTTCAGCACTAAGGTCACTAGAGCAGGGGCGTGCTTGACTACAGCTACACAGACATACATGAAGCCATTCCAGAGCAGAAGAAGCTGAGAATTCAACAGCCTACCCACTGTGTCACTTCCAGGAGAAACTTGCTGGAAGACTGTTAGGTTTACAACACACTGGTTTGAAGAAGGGAGTTCTGCTTATAAAGGAATTGAAATCTTTTCTCTGCATTCTAAAATGGGTGTATCAAAAAGCCATGGTCTTCTTATGACTGAAATTCTCATGCTGCCTTGCTAGAGAACAAGCTATTCCTAAGTCCACACGACTTCAAAGTATTCAAAGTGCTTCATTATAATTAGCCTAGCAAAGGGACATGGCCTTGAAGGAAGAGGAAAACAAGAAACGAGATAACTACTAAGAATACAGTGCAGGGAGAGTAAACCAACCCCCTTCCAGGCCAGCTTGTATGACAACAGAACAACTCCTAATGATGAGCTGACACACCAACTTAACCTTGAAGTTAAGATGACTTTGGAGAATGGGAGATGAGGAGGTAGTGGCCATGATAGGCACAGGGGATATTTATTTATAAGACCTTTTATCTGTTCACCCCGGGCTAACCCTCAAGGGCTGCCCTACCTCCCTGACACAATGACAAAGCAGCCAGCCAGTTTCTGTGTCAGATGGATTCTGATGACAATATTCTACTGTGTGGTTTTGTACTTTGCCTGTCCACTGCAGATAACAAAACACTACACCTATATAAGACCAGAGAATACAGTGAAATGAAATACCATACATGCAGGATAAAGTCAGTATGCAGCTTGCTGACCTGATTCTCAAAGTCATGAATTCTTTCGGAGAGTAAGTGAATGTCTGGATTAGAGATTCTGCACAAAGATGGAGACCCAGTCAGATCATCAGGTCCACAAACACATGGTTTCAAGCAGGTCTACCTACGAGCAAAATCTCCAATGGGGATGCTCACTAGGCACAGTGAAGGAAGGAAACCTGGCCCTGGATTCAGCTTTAGCACGAGGCAACCGATAGTCTCTGAAAGGCAGAGTCTTTTCACCTTTGGTTCTGAGGATTCTGATGCAGGTTTTCAAAGTGGCAGAGTCTTTTCACCTTTGGTTCTGAGGATTCTGATGCAGGTTTTCAAAGTGGCAGAATCTTTTCACCTTTGGTTCTGAGGATTCTGGTGCAGGTTTTCAAAGTGTAAAGACACTCACAAGATAGAGAACCCTTTTTAAAGCTATTACAAGGTATCTTATGTTTATCAGTAAAGACACTGTTTCTCATCTGCTCAGACTCCTTTAATAACAATTTCCCTCATAGCTGTGCTTAGGAGGATCTATACATCTGCTAACACTGTCCCTGTGACCCCACCTTCCTACAACTGGTAGCCTCGGGCCTTCCCTCACAATGCCACTGAACTGTCCCACGAACACTGAGCATTCTCTGGCCCATGGTCTTTGCAATGATGGCTCTTTCTGCTTGAAATGGCCCCCATACCCTACACGGCTCACCCCTTCCTCTTCTTTCCAGTAGAGATGCAAGCTCTCTGGTTCTTTCCATCTTGTTCTGTGCTGTTTTCTATACCCCTAGCAATGTCAGCAAACCATATACTTTACCAGTGTTCTGTGTTTCTTGCTTCTCATGTACATATACTAGAATATTTGTTTTCTTTACCAGTTTGCCATAATGCACTCAGAAGAGGGGCTGGTGCAAGCTCTGAGATCATTACTTGGCAGCATGAGCAGCAGCAGTGTCATAGTCCAGGTTTACCACCAGTTTTCATTATATCATGAGAAAGTTCCAGATTACTCACCCATTTGAACCTTTCTCCACCACCTGTTAATCTTACCTTTCCCCTTATGTCTTTATCTAATTGTTTTTTTAACTTGCGAAGTTGCATGATCATTACCACAAATCTCCTTAGCATGACAGAAGGGCACAGGCTTAGCGTCTTCTCTCTATAAGGGTGCCTGCAGATGAGTCCAAGGACTGCTCTGTCTTCAGTGAATATGGTCATCTACTTTATACTTGCTTTTGACTAATTATAGAAGATGCCACTTAGCAGTCCAAAGTTTCTTTTTTAATAAGTCACTTATGCAAAAAAGTTGAAAAAAGCTAAACAGTTAACATACAAAGTTTGGATATGTGAGAATTGAGACATCTTAGGATGTGCTCTGACCTCACGATGCAGACCCCCTGAGCTCACAGACTACAGAAAAGTAGCTATTCTCACATACATAAGGTACAGCATTACCACTTACTGCTAGGTGGGCAACCATTCTCCCCAAGTCCCATTATTTCTGCCAGTCTTCAAGGAAGCCACTGACTGCCCATGCTGCAGTCCCTCTGCAAGGATGTTTATATTAGGAAAACCCATGGGTGTGGGTGGTAAAGCCAGTGTCTTCCTGCAGAAGTTAGGGCAAAGCTACTCATAGACTTGGAAGATGATTCCAATCTAATAGAAAAGTCAATTCCCTTGTCTCAAGGTTCTACTCATATAATGTAACCCTTCTGGTGCCACGCTTCCCTGCCCATTGTGTATTTCCTGTGGGAACCATCTCAAAGAAAGCAACGGTCTGAATGTTGGTGCCCTTTGCACCCCAGTTCTTATGGTGAAATCCTAACCACCACAAAGTGACAGCTCGCCTGGGAGGTTAACTGAGCCGAGGGCAGAACTCAATGCAGATAGAAAGGAGGCCCAATGAGGCTTTGTTCCTTCCACGGTACAAAGACACAATGAGAAGGTACCATGATGAATCCAGAAAACAGTTCCTAACCAGACACCCAAAATGCCAGTGCCTTGTTCTTGGGCTTCTCAGTCCAGACTAAGAGGATAAATTCCTGCTGTGTGGTTGTCCTGTTTTGTTAGCACTAACATGTTGGCTCTGACTACTGTGATTGTTGATGGAAGCTGCCCTCTCCTCTGACTCCAATATCCTGTGTTAGACCCTCTTGAAGCTGCAAGCAGGGGCGCATCCCAGACCTAGCAACTTCTTGGCCATCCTTACCTCATTGTGAATATCTTCTCCTTTTTTCAAAACTGCAGGTTCCAAGGACTTCAGAGAGACGTCACCATTGTCCAAGTCATTGAGGACATTCTGCAGCGCCAACTGGCAGCGTTGTAAAATATAATCCAAGGTGCCTGTCGAGCACTACCAAGACAGAAAGACAGCAAGCCTGTGAGTGACTCCAAGCTCACCATGCCCTCTTCCTGCTCACATTTGCGTCTGCTCTGTGTACTCAACTACCATCCACACATCGAATGCTTCCTAGATGAGAATTATAGTGTGGCCTGCCCCCTTGATTCTGGGTCGCCAGCCAGGCCTCACTAGGTCCCACAGGCTGTGGGCTATCTTCACAATGTAGGACTCCTCTCTCTAAATAACATGCACCTTGAGGTGAATGCCAACACCTCATGTATGTGTATACATTCTATATATACACTATATCACGTTAAACTGACTCTTAAATGTAGAAGGAATGTAATAAACAATAATTCAGGAATCACCAGTTAGCAAAAGTGTCAAAGATAACAATTTTTGTCCTGGGTCATAATGCATCAATAGGGGAGAATGGTAGGCAAACTAGACAATTTGTTGCAAAGCACATAAACTAGAACAGCAATAATGTGTGTTTATGTGTGTGTGGGGGGTGTGACATTACAACCTCAAGGCAAAGAATTTCTTCCCTTTTCTACATATAGGAAAAAGCTGCAATCCTTCCTAGGACAGGTTCTAGGAAAACTAAGGGGCTTAGACTGCAAAGCACACTCAAGGCAAAGCTGAGACCTCATTATCAGTGAGGATGGAGACAGCTAGCTCACTGCTCTCTAGGCCTGTGGAAGTGTGAAAGAGGTCAAATGGACACACTCCTTTAAAGGAGCACATGTCGGAAAAGCCAAGGATACAGATGGAGTATGAATTCATTTATTTTGATAATGAAATGATTTCCTAGAATGATAAGAAGACACATATCCTTTGGCTGTCTGAGGAAAATGTGTCCTTAAAATATTTTTCTTTTAATATTTATAATTTAAAACAAGCACATGGGGGACTGGAAAGATGGCTCAGAGGTTAAGAGCACTGGCTGCTCTTCCAGAGGTCCTGAGTTCAAGTCCCAGCAACCACATGATGGCTCACAACCATCTGTAATGAGAGATGGTGCCTTCTTCTGGTGTGCAGGCAGAACACTGTCCACATAATAAATAAATCTTTAAAAAAAAAAGAAAAAGAAAAGCAAGCATGTGGAAAAACCCTTGCAAGCAAGTCTCGTGGTATAGAAACCATCATTGCCTCTTTATGCAACATGGCATAGACAAGCCTGGGAAACACAAAGTTTTTGTGTCCACAACAGAAGCTTGGCTAATATGTATTTTAATATGGTGACTGCAGAGTGCAGAATGCATGAGGGTGGGCAGCACTGAAGAGGGGTGATCCCCTCCTCGCAAAGCGCCCCAGTACCTACTTCTAAGTAGCAACCCCAAGGATGGCATTCTACTTTCATTTCTGCTTCCTAAGTATGGAGTGAGGCCAAGCAAGGGCATGCCCATTTACTCCACCTGAGAACTGGGGTAACCTACACTCTCCGTCAGTGTGGAGCCAACTGATGAACTAAGCCTGCCCAAGCCTAACTTTACTGATGACCACAAAAAAGAAATGAGGGACTTGGTCTTTCTAACTTTACATATAACTGGTATAAAGAACTTAGGAGGGGGCCTGCAATTTTTGAGGTTTTATTCCATTTTTGGTCATAGCTTATTTGAAATCATTACTGAAATTTAATTCACATCATGAAATACAGTTATTCAAAGCAACAATTAGGCATTTTTTCCAGTATATTTTGAGTTGTACCACCGTCTCTACAATTAACTCCAGGATATTCTGTTACTAAACTCTTGCCATTAGTGTCATTTCCACCTGCACTAACTTGCATTGTGCTGAAAGGAAACGATGCTGAAGTCACACACCCACAAACACACATGCGAACATGCACACACGCACACACACACGCACACGCACACACACACCTGCCTATCTTCAGGTCATTAAAAACACTGGCTGAATGTGGTCTTTTGTGTCTGCTTTTTACACTAGTATGTCTCTATGGTTCATCCCTGTTGAAGTGTGCATCCATATTTCAACATTATCCATATTTCAACATTACTTATTGTCCAACAGTAGTCAATTATATGGATATGTGATGAGCATCTATGCTGTGTCCAGTTTTAGGCTATTATGGGCATTCATAAACAAGTTTTCATTTCCCTTGACCATATTTCCAGGTACAGGACTGCTATGCCATCGAGTGCCAGTAGCATTCTGAAATGCCAGACTACACCAAAGTCACTACAGAATTCCTTCCAGCAGAACAGACTGAGACCTTGTCTCTGCATAGCCTTGCCAACATTCATTGCCTTCATTTGACTCTCGCCATCCTAGTGTGTGAGAAAGGTATCTAACTGTAGTTTTTACTGGTAATGCTCTGATGACTAATGTTGATATACATTTTTTTGTTTCTTTCTTTGTTTTGTTTAAGTACTGGGGAGGGAATCAAGCAGATATTTTACCACCAAACCACGCTCTCAGCTATCTTGTGCATTTTTCATGTGTTCTTAGCTATTTTTATACCTTCACTGGCACATGCCTATGTATCTCATTCACCGTGTTAAACAAAATCACTTCTCTTTCGAATTAATGACTATTAAAGACTCTTTTTATATTCTAATTATACTTATTAGATACACAGCTTGTTAATAGTTTCTTCCATTCTGTTTTTACTTTGTTGACACTTCACTTTGAAGTACAAACAATTTTTAACTTTGTGATGAAGTTCTTGCTTTCTATTTCTTTCTTGGGTTATTTATGCTTTAACTGTCATATCTGAAAACCCAAGGCCCATGTGAAGATACGAATCACTTTTTGGTAGGTAATTGTCAGTAAGGTGTCTGAGACAAAGCAAAAGATATAGAAAGGGGTACAGGGAAGGCTGTTAACACACACATGTGTTAACATGTGTGCCTGTTTCCTAGACTGATACATATTATCACTGAAATGGAAACACAAACTTGATAACATGTGGCAGTCTCTATGAAGGCAGAACTAGTTTTTCTAAGGAAAAAAAGAGAGAATATATAACTTTATTATATATATATATATATATGAACTGGCTGAATAACTATTTAAAAAATAATTATATATAAGGTTTAAGTTTATAGAAAACACTCTTGAATCTCCAGAACATTCTGGAAATAAAACTAAAATCAAATAAAAAGAGTCAATAGTAACAGTTCTGCTCACATACAACCAATTTCTCCACACACACACCTCTGTCCCACTAACTGCTAGGAATAACACAGTGCAATTTCCACAAGACAATCTGCTTCCTACTAGTGCAACAGTCAATCATCTTGGGGATGGAGCACAGGTAAATCATAACACAAGTATGTGTGAAGATGAGGCAACCCTGGAAAATGTGAGGGTTGAAAAGGCGAAGTAATTTCTTTTCCCTCTTCTACTGAGAGAAACAAGACTGCATTGCAGTTTGAAAAGCAAGTTTTCCCCATCTTTGACCAGTGGAAACAACAACAAAAGAGGAAATGAAACATTTTAAATAAGATACAAACATTCTGTCACCTGAACCTATGCCTAGTTTTGAGTTTCCATCTCAGCATCAACAGAAGCATGCAATGGTTTTCATTACATACACACAGATAAGGATTCAAAATGACCACTCCCAGTACTGCTGGGTCGATTTCATTAACTCATCAGAGGCATCAAGGATCTGCCTAGCTTTCCCTATTGTCTGTGCTAGATAAGCATCCGTATCAATTCTCTGTTACTGAATTAGCTCCCAAGTTTGATACCCAAATGTACTGTTAGGAGACTGAAGAATTGGAGTTTTGCTGTGGCACTGTGCACATGAGGAGCTCCAAAGACTAAACCCACAAGATGTGCAGAAATATACAACTTCAGGATAACGTTATCAGTACTGAATTCTATCAGTTTTTACTTCAGTAGTCATGTTTTTCTGGAAACAAAGTTTCACTAAAATAGTGATTTTTAAAGATTATTTTTAATTTTTCGATGCTTGCCTACCCAAAATCCTATATACTCAGAATCATGTATAGTAAGACTAGTAGTGTTTATTTTAAAACTAGTCACTAAATATTTTGCACTTATAAACCACAAGTATTCAGCTATATCACAGAAAGGCCAAAACAGCAGTAAACAGTATATAAACAAATTGAGTGTAGCTGTGTTCCAATAAAACTTTATTCATGAGAGGAGCCCACTGGTCCGGTCATTTACTGACTGATAAATATAATACAGAAAGGGCATTTATGTAAATAATATTACAGGTATCCAATTATTAAAATATCATGCAGTTTGAACCAAACCATAGAGAATATAGAATCATAGACTGGTGGTAATTATTTCTTTCTGAATGGTCTCACATATCCCAGGCAGGACCCAAACTTCCTCTGTCACCAAGGATGATCTTGAACTTCCTCTTTTTTTTTGTATTTTTATTTTTAAATTTAAATTAGAAACAAGGTTGCTTCACATGTCAATCCCAGGTCCCTCTCCCTTTTCCTCCCCTGTTCCCACGCCCTCCCACCAGCCCCTCCAATATCCCCTCATTTCCCCAGGGAGGGTGAGGCCCTCCATGGGGGTGTCCATAGTCTGTCATTTCATCCAGGGCAGGGCCTAGACCCTCCCCCAAGAGTCCAGGGTGAAAGTGCATCTCTCATTGTTGGATGGGCATCCAAAGTCCATTTGTATGCCAGGGATAAATACTGATCTACTACCCAAGGCCCAATAGATTGCCTAAGCCTCCTCACTGACACCCACATTCAGGGGCTCTTGATCAGTCCTATGCTGGATTCCCAGCCATCAGTCTGGGATTCAAGAGCTAAACCCTTGTCAGGTCAGCTGTTTCTGGGGGTTAAACCAGCCCAGTCTTAACACCTTTGCTCATCAGTCCTCCCTCTCTATCACTGGGTTCCTTGAGTTAAGCTCAGTGTTTAGCTGTAGGAGTCTGCCTCTTCTTCCATCAGCCATGGATGAAGGTTCTGTTTCCCAGACTCTCTGCCATGGGATTGTAGGCTGGAACTCCCCAGATCTATGTTTAAAATCCATATATGAGAGAGTACACAATGTGTTTGTCTTTTTGTGACTGTGTTACCTCACTCAGGATGGTTTCTTCTAGTGCCATCCATTTGCCTGCAAATTTCAGGATTCCATTGTGTAAGTGTACCACATTTTCTCCATCCACTCTTCAGTTGAGGGGCATCTAGGTTGCTTCCAAGTTCTGGCTATGACAAATAATGCTACTATGAAAATAGTGGAACAGATGTCCTTGTTGGATGAATGGGCATCTTTTGGGTATATGCCTAAGAGTGGAATTGCTGGGTCTTGTGGTAGACTGATTCCCATTTTCGTGAGAAATCTCCATACTGATTTCCAAAGTGGCTGTACGAGTTAGCACTCCCACCAGCAATGTAGGAGTATTCCCCTTTCTCCACAACCTCTCCAGCATATACTGTCATTGGTGTTTTTGATTATAGCCATTCTGACAGGAGTAAGATGGTATCTCAGAGTTGTTTTGATTTGCATTTCCCCATGGCTAGGGATGTTGAGCAGTTTCTCAAGTGCCTCTCAGCCATTTTAGACTCCTCTATTGAGAATTCTCTATTTAGTTCTGTAGCCCACTTTTTAATTGGATCCGTTGGTGTTTTGGAGACTTACTTATTGAATTCTTTGTAAATTTTGGAGATCAGCCCTTGGTCAGATGTGGGGTTAGTGAATATCTTTCCCATCTGTGGTCTGCCTTTTTGTCTTGTTGACTGTGTCCTTTGCCTTACCGAAGCTTCTCAGTTTCAGGAGGTCCCATGTATTAATTGTCGACCTCACTGTCTGTGCTACTAGTGTTATGTTCAGGAAGTGGTCTCCTGTACCAATTCGTTCAAGGGTAACACCCACTTTCTCTTCTAAGTGTTTCAGTGTGGCTGGATTTATGTTGAGGTCTTTGCTCCATTTGGACTTAAGTTTTGTGCATGGCGATAGACATGGATCTATCCGCATTCTCCTACATGCCAGCATCCATTTCTGCCATTTGTTGAAGATGCTGTCTTTTTTCCATTGTACATTTTTAGCTTCTTTGTTGAAGATCAGATGTTCATACATGTATGGGTTAATATCAGGGTGTTCAATTAAATTCCATTGGTCTACTTGTCTATTTTTGTGGGAATACCAAGCTGTTTTCAGGACTACAGCTCTATAATAGAGCTTGAAATCAGAGATGGTGATGCCTCCAGATGTTGCTTTGTTGAATAAGGTTGTTTTGGCTATCCTGGGTCTTTTGATTTTCCATACAAAATTGATTATTGTTCTTTCAAGGTCTGTGAAGAATTGTGCTGAGATTTTAATGGGGATTGCATTGAATCTGTAGATTGCTTTTGGCAGGATTGCCACTTTTACTACATTGATCCTACCTATCCAAGAGCATGGGAGATCTTTCCATTTTTCTGATGTTGTCTTTAATTTCTTTCTTTAAAGACTCAAAGTTCTTGTAACACAAGTCTTTCACTTGTTTAGTTATCATTACCCCAAGGTATTTTATATTGTTTGTGGCAATTGTAAAGGGTGATGTTTCTCTGATTTTTTCTCAGCTCTTTTATTGTCTTTATATAGTAGGGCTACTGATTTTCTTGAGTTGATCTTGTATCCTGCCACTTTGCTGACAGTATTTATCAGCTGTAGGAGTTCCTTGGTAGAGTTTTTTGGATCACTTATGTAAACTATCATATCATCTACAAATAGTGAAAGTTTGACCTCTTGATTTCCAATTTGTATCCCCTTGATCTCCTTTTGTTGTCGTATTACTCTAGCTAGAACTTCAAGTACAATATTGAAAAGGTATGGAAAGAGTGGACAGCCTTGTCTTGTTCCTGATTTTAGCGGAATCGTGTTGAGTTTCTGTCCATTTAGTTTGATGTTGTCGGTTGATTTGCTGTATATAGCTTTTATTAATGTTTAGGTTATCCCAGATCTCTCCAAGACCTTTATCATGAAGGGGTGTTGGATTCTGTCAAAGGCTTTTTCTGCATCTAGTGAGATCATCATGTGACTTTTGTTTCTCAGCTTGTTTATATGGTGGATTACATTGATGGATTTTCATATGTTGAACCATCCATGCATCCCTAGGATGAAACCTACTTGATCGTGGTGAATGATTGTTTTGATGACACAACATACCCAAACCTATGAGACACTTTGAAAGCAATGCTATGAGGGAAGTTCATAACACTAAGTGCCCACATGAAGAAACTGGACAGTTATACTAGAGAATTAACAGCACAGCTGAAAGCTGTAGAACACAAAGAAACAAACTCACCCAGGAGGAGTAGATACCAGGAAATAATCAAACTGAGGGCTGAAATCAATAAAGTAGAAACTAAGAAAATAATACAAAGAATCAATGCAATGAAGAATTGGTTCTTTGAGAACATCAACAAGATAGACAAACCTTTTTCCAAACTTACCAATTGGCAGAGTGTGAACATGCAAATTAAAAAAATCAGAAATGAAAAGGGGGACATAACAATGAATTCTCATTAAGAGAATCATCAGTTCATACTTTGAAAACCTGTACTCCACAAAATTCGAAAATTTAAAGGAAATGGACAATTTTCTGATTAGATAACACTTGCCAAAATTAAATCAAGAACAAATAAGCAATTTAAATAGACCTATAACCCCTAAGGAAATAGAAGCAGTCATCAAAAGTCTCCCAACCAAAAAAAAGCCCAGGTCCAGATGGCCTCAGTGCAGAATTCTACCAAAAATTCAAAGAACAGCTTATACTAATTCTTCTCATAGTATTCTACACAATAGAAGCAGAAGGGTCTTTGCTAAACTCTTGCTACGAGGCTTCAATAATCCTGATACCCAAGCCACACAAAGACACAACTAAGAAAGAGAACTTCAGACCAATATACCTCATGAACATTGATGCAAAATTACTTAATAAAATACTGGCAAGTCAGACCTTGAACTTCTGATCTTCTCGCTTCAACCTCACAATTGCTGGGGTTATAGGCACACACCACATGTTCTGCTTATGGTATGCCTAGTGATCAAAAAACACTGGGGAAGTGCTCTACCCATTCAATTACATTCCTAGCCTGACTTGGGGAAATGTTTTCTTCTGAGAAACCTACTACACACAGTCCCCCTCTTCATTTAAAGTGAATTAATGCTCAAAATATGACCTAAAGCTATAAAAGATACAAGGATAGCTATGGCTAATCTGAGAAAACTAAGTTTAAGGATATTTTTGAAAGTAACTAATAGACAGTATGAAATTGGTCCACATGGAAAAAGGGATCAAAGCTGGAGGGGAGAATACATCCTAACTTTCCAAAGTCATTTCACCATGATGTCTTATGTTCTTTGCTACCTCATATTCTACACTATTCTTGTTCCTATCTGTAAGTATCTTCTGTAGCCTAGGCTGGACTGGAACATGTGGGCTCCTTCCTCAGCATCTAGAATATTGGGATTACAGGCATATACCACCACACTTGTCTTGCAGGCATCTTGAAGACACTAATAAACCACCTGTTCCTGTTTACAACTGGCTAAAAGAATACCTTGAGTGTCAAATAGTTAATGAAAGTCTGCTATATGAGTGAAACAAAATCCTTTCTTCTGAATAGCAGCTCTCACTTAGTAGAAATTTTCATAATCGAGACTTTTATTGTCTCTTGCTTCACGTCCACTCTAGTGAACACAGAGATGAAATAACCTACCACAAGGAGTCTCTAATGTTCCTCTCTCCTCTTCTATTATTTTTCAAGTCACTGTTCTAAAAGACTTATATGCAATAATTCATTGAATACCAAGAATCATATGAATTCAAGAATATTGGTATCCCCATCAATACATATTCCAACCATTTCACTCTTCAGGAGCCACAGGTCCACTGAATACCACACTGTCTACCCTTACAGGTTAGATTATGAAAGATGTGGGTGAGACATGCTTACATAGCACATACTCAAGTGACTGACAAGAACAGGACTCTTGGGAGGATTATATCTAGACAGATGACTACAAAAGGAAACAGAAGCATCCTGTACCACATCAGATGGTCTATAAATATTCCATCTCCTCCCTATTTCTTACCCCCCCTCCTTCTTAACAGAACTTACTTAGAACTAATGACACTTGCCACTGGCATTTACCTTTCAAAGAAACAACTCCAACAATCTAAGCCAAGAATTTGTATGTTTGTATTTATCATTTTTCCCCAGACAAAATAACAGTTGAGTAAAAGAGTTGGGCAGAATGGTTATGTGGGTGGCTCTAATTCCCACACTTGCAGTGCAGGTAAATAAAAGAAATACTGAAACACTCAAAGAATGAGTGAACAGCAGAGAAAAGATTGCAGGAAAGTAAGACAGAATGACTAGTGGGCTCACTGGCATTCTGAAAATATGCCTGCCCTCTCTGCTACACAGCACCATGACATTCAGTCTACCAGGAAAAGGTGTGGTGTTGCCTGACTCGGTGGCCTGACTGGCAGGCTTGCTGGCATTCTGAAAATATGCCTGCCCTCTCTGCTATACAGCACCATGACATTCAGTCTACCAGGAAAAGGCATGGCGTTGCCTGACTCGGTGGCTTTGTGCAGCCTCAGGACTGGCAAGAGGCTGCACTTATAATGCCGTTCTACAAGGTTAATTTCTTCTGGACCACATCCCCACACATATCCTCTGAAGAGTCAAGCTACAAGGCAAAACACAGTCAACAAGCAAGGGTTCTGGGGTTGTTGCTTGGTGAATGCTTAACACGTGAAAAGCCTTGGACTTACTCTAGCAACCTGTAATTGGCTTGTTCATTAATTAAGACTTCGATAGGAAGCCAGTCTATAATCCTTGCCATTACTCCCCTGATCTCTAAAACCCTAGAGTGACTGCTAGACATGTTTCTCATCTTATAGTTTCCATTCTGCTCTCAGCTGATAGGCTGACTACCAGCCATTGCCCAGCCACTGTGCTGGGAACATGATTGGGGACCTCACAAGTTCTCTGACATCGCTGTAAGTTTCTCATAAATTTATATTCATATGTCTACCTGTCCAACCAAAAATTAAGGCAAATGTTGATCTCAGCCATTTGAAAACAAGTAATATATACACAAGCAAACAAATTCACCTCATTTTCTGTGCCCTTGACCATGGCAGGCATGATCACCCATGGAAGTGTAAAGTTATCAGCATATGTAATGACATTTACCTACTTCATGTAATCAAACCCTTGGCAGCAAGATATTGGCTGCCAAGCCTAAGGACATTGGGTTTCATTCCTGGAAACTACATGGTGGAAGGAAGGAACTGACCCCTACAAGATGTCCTCTGACCTACACACACACACACACACACACACACACACTAATACAGACATTTAATAATTGAAATAATCTTATCCTGTACTGTGAATAAATTTGAAAACTGCAGCCACTACAACTCAGAGCTAAAAACATAAGTAAATAAAGACTAAAGACAAATCAGATGAGAGTGATTTTCTGGTTAAGCACTCTTCCAAAGCTCTATGGTAACATTCAGTTAAGTGTGAATCATCACATTTTTATTTTTGCTTACCTCTGCCACTCGGTGGGTGGAACTAAACCGAGGTTGTGAACCAGCCAAAACACAGTGCTGGTGGGTGGCATTGAGATCATCTGCAGGAAAAATGAAAAAAAAATGTTTATTAATTACTACACACTAGTCACTAAAACACAAAGTAAACAGTAAATGTGTTATCCAGGGAACAACAATCACCAAGGAATTAACACCTTATATTATGTAAACCGGTCTTTGTAAATAGGATGACCACAGAAATATTACATGTATATGTATAAAATGAATCATTCAAACCAGGAAAGTTGCATAAGTGTACGTATATAGGTTTCATAAGTAAATCACCCACATGAAGATGCTATCAATAATATTCCAGGACTACCCTTGGCAAGCATGTCATATGGCCTCTATGACATCTGTTTTATGATGCTCATCTACTACCATGTTTTCTATCTGTAGACTGAGCCTTCCTCTTTCACAGTTATAATTATATCTTTAACAGAAACCAGAATCCTTTTCAATTAATTGGAAATAAAAATCTTTTATTCCAAGTTCATCTTTTTCTATCTACTTAAAGTGTTCATTTTGCCCTGACAATTAACCAATCAAGCACGCTGGGCTCTTGAACCAAAAACTCAAGCCTGAGGACCCTGACTCAAAAGGACAAAGGGGTGGTGCCCCATTAGTTGAAGAACACTCCTAAAACTACAAGCACAAAGAGACAAATCAACACCCAGGTTTCTGTGTAGTCTAAATACTAATGCTATTGCCAAACAAAGTCTGTATCACATTCACTTAGGGCATTGAATCAATTATTACAGAGATACGACAAGAATTGAACAGTAGATGCCTCTACCAGCTATTGTGACAAACAATGACATTAACTAAGATCACTCAGGTTGCCTCTAAACATAGAAAGGAAACACAAAAGGACAAAAGGAAGGCTTCAGCTCTCTGATAGCATGAAGTAGCAGGACTAATCCACAGAAGACTTCAGCTCCCTGAAGTAACAGTAACAGGGCTTACCCACTGCTTTTAGCAATTAAATGCTTTTAAACAATCAAAAGTAACAAAGCAAAACAGGGAATCAAAGGTTTCCAACACAGGGAAACAGATCCCAAGAGAGAAAAGAAACAACACAGGAAGGTTTGCAACTGCCCTAAGTTACTGTCTAGAAAGGGGTTCAAAGACAGAGTGGGGAAGGGAAGTGAATGGAAAGGACAGAGATTAGAGGGGGAATGTTAAGGCAGCAAGAGTCCTAAAATGTACTAGATTGGGGGTGGGGGTTGGAGAAGAACGTGCTGCAGTCATTGGCTAAGCACTGAACTGTGTATGTGTGAGTGAAACCCCCAAGAGATGAAAAAGAAGCATCAGAGAGCAGCAGCCTGAGCAAACCCCGTGCTTCACTCCTGACCACAAAAAGAGTGGTCTCGGAGAGGGAAGGCTCCTAGGACAAGGTACTAGGCAATCCATAGGAAAAGTCACCTTAGTAACAAAGTATACTGTGCCAGAAGGATTGTTAGAGATATACCCAGTCTAGCTGAAGCTAAGTCTCTACAGAATTTAATTCATTTAAGTATATTAATTATCCACTAAAGTATAACTTAGCATTATTTAAAAGAATGTAACAAAATAGACATATATCAAATACCATATACTCTAGTACTCATCGAAAAAATAACAGGAGAAACTCTATATCTACACATGACATGTACAGATCTTTCTTTTATGTACATAAACTTTAATCTTATACACATAAACAGAAGCTTCTGAATATTATATATGTAGTACCTGAAAATTTAAAGGCCACAAAATCAGACTAAAGAAAATTTAAGGCTGTATAGAAGAAAAAAATGAGTGAACAAAAACACATGAAAAAAGAAACTCTCAGTGGGCACTGGAAGCACACGCCTTTAATTCCAGCAATCCGGAGGCAGAGACAGGCGGATCTCTGTGAGTTCGAGGCCAACCTGGTGTACAGAGCAAGTTACAGGATAGCCAGGGCTGTTACACAGAGAAACCTGGTTTTGAAAAACAAAACCAAAACAAAAGAAAAAAAAATGAAAGAAAAAAAACTCCAAAATAAAGGAAAGGTTTTAAAGTTTAAAACACATCAACACTGGACAGCACAAAAATCCCCCAAAACCAAGACTGAATCATAAGGTACATACCATTTCCCCTCTGCACACTTTATTACTGAAGACCTGTTTAATGTAACTCCATTTACCAGAAATATCATGTTATCCATCAAGGAAAAAAATTCTAAAAGTATAGCTTGAAAGAATAAATGAAGTAAGGATCATCGTCAAAGAGGGAGCAGTTTTAGGTGACATGAGCTAGGTAGATAAGAGGAAATCATAAGTAAATCAACAATACCAAGACCTGAAAGTATAATCTGCTACCATTTGGCTAAGGGCAGATAATGTCCTCAAGGATTACTTATCTTGTAACATGTCAGAGTTTCTTTCCTTTGTAAGGCTGAATAATATTCTATTGTATGCATATGCCACAGTCTGCTTAGCTATTCATTAGCTGATGGGCACTTGGCTCACTTCCATTTTCTGCGATTGTGAATGGCAGTGGTGTGACCACTGGTGTACAGATATTTCTTTGGGAGTACTGATTTCAATGCATTTGGTATATTCTTAGAAGTGGGATTCCTGGGCTGCATAGTGATTCTGTTTTATACTTGAGAAAATGTCACCCAGTCTTCCATACAGCCTTCCACAGTTGACACTTCTATCATTAGCACACGAGCTTTCCAGTTTCTCCATTGCCCTACCAACACTTGCCAATTTCTGTTTTTCTTTTTTATCACAGCAATATCAACTGGGTATGAAGCAATACAGGGCTTTTGATGTACATTTCCCAGTGAGTCGTCTTTTCAGAACAAAATTAAATAACCTGGTAAAATCAAAATTGATCATAGACCTAAATGTCTGAAGTCAAATAAAAAATTCTCAAACTATAAGGAAAAATATTTGTGACTTTCCAAAGACAGTATGACTACTTCTCAGCTATTCTAATGAAGATGTATCCGCAGGAACAGAAAGCAGGTCAGCAACTTCACAGGGGATCAAAGTACCAAATCCTGGCACCTCGGACCATCCATGACAAAGGATTTAAAGACACAACAACTGTAGTCACACGTTGTTGGAAAAGGAAATGTATCAATTCAGATGCTACAATGCATAGTGTCCCAACTCAGGAGGAGGGAAAATTCTGAGAACTTGAGAAATTCACAATTCAGAAACACAAGATCCCTAAAAGACCAAAATGGAATCATTAAGATAGACCATTTCCCTCTCCCTATTCCTCACCACCTTACTAAAAGCCTATTTAATGCAGTTCTATTCACCTGGGATATTATGCTACACATCATGGAAAATATGAAAAGGCATTCTAAAAGGCAAAGAGCTGAGCTTGAAAGAATGAGCAAACATCATAACCAGTCAGATATGACAAGAATGTTAAAATTATCAGACCATTAATTTTTAAAAACTGTGGTTAATATACTAAGGATCTAAAGGGAAAAGCAGACAACATACAAGAGCAGATGGAGAACTTGAGCCAAGGGTGGGGATTCTAATCATCAAAGAGAAATGCTCGAGATCAAAACCCTACCAGAAGTGCTGAGCATTTCTGATGGGCTCATTAGCAAACAGGACATGACAGAGGAAAGATCTCAAAGCTGAAGATATGTTAATAGAGACTTCCCAAACTGAAAATCAAAGAGGAAAAAAAAAAAGACTAGAAAAAGTAGGCTGTGGAAGAACTATGACACAGCTATAAAAGGTATAATATATGTATAATGGGAATACCAGAAGGGAAATACTGAAAGGAATGGGAGAAAACTACAAGCAATGATGAGTAAAAATTGCAATAAGTCACCATGACATGCCAATCCACAGAAGCTCAGAAAACATCAAGGCAGGTTAAGTGTCAATAACAAAACAGAATCCCATACTTGCTGAGATACTACTCATTGTTTTGTTTTGTTTTATTATGCTGGAACTGAACCCGGGGCCTACTAAGCAATGTACTTCACCACTGGACTACACCTCTACCCTGGTGTATCACGTTCAAAATTCAGGAAATCAAAGACAAAAAAATTTTTTGAATGAATACAGAAGGGAAAACAACTAATCTCTTTAGGAACAAAGATAAAAAAGACAACTGATTTCTCCACAGAATCTGTGAAGAAAGAAATGTGGGAGCTAAGAACTTAGCATTGCCAGTGAAAGGAGGACAGCTTAGGGTTCTGCCACATGAGAGTACCCTTCAAAGGCAAAGGAGAAACACAGACCTCTTCAGACGAAGAAAATCAAAATAATTGTTTAGACTCACATTTCAAAACAGACCTCTCAGAAAGAAGAGGCAAATATTAAAAGCTACTGTCTTTACCCTTGTTTTCAACTCGTCATGTGTGTCTATGTGGACTGCAATAAATGACAGAAAGGGTTAAATGATGAGGCGAGGAATCAGAAATACCTTGCTATTCTAGTGTATCTCAGCGATTACTCTGCAGCAGAATGCTTTTTACAAGCAGAGCTGGATTAGCTGCAAACATAGTTTACAAACTCCAGGGCACTGCTTAAGACACAGGAAGAGAAAAAGCACCGGTGATATGTAAAACAGAAAACAAAACAGAATCATATAAAATATTCAAAACCAGAAAGGGCAGAAACGGAAGGGAATAAGAAAGAAAGCAGCACATACCTACAGTTACTATGTCAACTAGATCAGTAATCAGTCATCTAAATATACCTGTAGCTTTCAAAGGACCTGGGACAATTCAGGTTGTTGCTGCAGGGGGAGGGTACTAAGGATTAGTGAGGGAGGGTCACCTTCTAGGATCACACTGGAAATGACACAGGTGTGGTCCTACCCCAGCTATAAAAGCTATACAAGAAAACCATCAGCATACTGGTTCCAGTTTCAGCTTCTTCCTGACTCTAGGATTTGGACAATTAATCTTCACTTTTTCCATAGTGGCCTCTCTGGGAAAACTACAAACTCAATACTTCCAAATTCATAGTCATCAAATACTTGAGAAGGAGAAAAGGCAAGAAGGAGAAAAGGCTTGGAGTTTTTGATCCATGTGATGTTCCAGGCTGACTACAAGATGTGTTTGCTTGTATGTATGCTGCTATCCCCAAGGTGGTAGGTCTGCTTCTTGGATATGAAACTTGAAAATAGTTTCTGAATTTTATTGAAAAAGTTGAGATCGTCAAAGTTCAAAGGAAAAGCCCAACTAAATGTTGTCAGTAAGAAACACAGTCTAAGTAAAAACCACAGTTAAGTAAAAGACTGGAGAAGAGTATACCATACTACATTAATCAAGAGGAAGCCAGTAAGAAAGAAGGGCACAGGACAGCTAGGGCTCTGGATTATCAGTGGGGACTCTTACGACAAGTCACCTTGTGGTGTCTCTATTTGTTCTGCATGTGGTTTCACCAAACGCAGAGCTGAACATCTCTGTGGCTGCAAAGCTCTAAGTGAGCAAATAGAAATTTAAGTGGAGAAATAAGTCATAATAAACATACTGAATAATGCATAGTATCAAAAAGAAAGCTAACATGGTTATTTTAATATCAAAGAGCAGGCTTCGGGGAGGACACAGAACCATAAACCCTTTGGCTCTCTGAGAAAACATACAAATCCTTCATGTATACCCACCTATCAGTAGAACTTCAAAAATGCAAGAAAATCTGATAGAACTGTGAGGATTCTAGTTAGACATTTAAAAATTCCTCTGTCAAAAATGGAAACATACAGCAGATAGAAAATCATTGAAGAAATAACTGAGCTCAACAACATCATTAGTCAACCGAATACAGCAGACATCAAGAGTGCTTTATCCAACAACAGATAGACATTCCTACTAAGCTCAGATGAAACGGACTCCAGGGGAGACCACATTCTGGACCATCTTGTATGCATTTCTACATTTAAAACAATAGAACTATGCCATATCTGCCCTTAGACCACAATGGAATTCATAGCAGTGGCAAATGATTAACAGAACAACAGCTAGAAAAATTCCCAAGCATGTAGAGATAGAAAAATATACTTCTATACAATACAAGTCACAGAAAAAAATCAAGAAAAATTATAAAAGATTATGAATTAAATGAAAATAAAATCCTATTGATATTTCATGTAATTTTGAAAAACTATTTCAGAGGGTCAACTAAGAGGAGGAAGATAAATTATGAGACCATAGTAGGTTGGGTTGGCACCATCATTTTAAGGCCTAAAGCAAGGCATAAATACTTTGATAAAGAGGAATAGTGGAGGAAGGTGTTCTCTTCATTGTGGCCATGGAACAGAAAGAAACAGAAAGGGACCAGGGCCAGGCATCCCCTCCAATGATAACGTTCATTCCTCCCTCCAGTCCCCACCTTGTGACCTACATTTCCAAACAGGTCCTACTTTCCACTAAGTAGTTAGATATGAATTCACCTATAGATTAACCGTGGCTGTTTGCATCATCATAAGTGAGTCAGCAGCAGCATCTCTGGGACCAAGCCTTTACATATCAGGCTGTGAGGAAAGCACTTCCTACACGCACCACAGCAAGTCCCAGGAACATGCTGAATTCACGGTAAACTTCTTGGAGAAAATGTCCTTGGCAGCAAATGCATATGTTTAAAAGGAAGGAAGCGCTGAAACCCATAGCCTGAGCTTCCATTTCAGAAAACTGGAAAAAGGAGAGGAAACTGCTCCAGCACAAATGCAGGAAAACAAGTAAAAAGATAAATTAGTGAAATAAAAATAGAAAATGGGAATATGTTCAAAGTACAATATATTATTGTATGAAAATATCCTTACATAAAAATACACCTGAGAATGAATATGTACAAAGGAAAACATTAAATTATACTTAAAAAGTAAAAAGGGAAACCAATAGAATCTATGAATCCAAAAGCTGCTTCAGTCAAAACACAAAGCAAATAAGACTCTAGATAGCTGAGAAAAAATAGAACAAAATACAAATTACTAATATCAGAAATTAATGACTTGACAAAACTACAGATGCCATGGGGATTAAAAAATAATACAGGAATGCCACAACTATTTCTACCCCTAAACCTGACAATCTAGGTTAACGAGACTACTTTCTTAAAAAGCATAAAATGCTAAATTTCACATATGAATCAATAATATAAATACACAATATAAGTAGTCCCATTTCTATTAACTGAATAGATAATTAATAACCTCCAAAATCAAAAGAAATGTATACAAACAATATTAACATTTTATCCCATCAGACATTGATGGGAGAAATTTTAGGCAGCCTTTAAGGAGGTGAAATTATGGGCACTCATTCAATGAGGTCCTTAATGCCAAACACATAAAACAGTATAAGACAACCAAAGCCTAAATTCTCATTAGCCTAGGGGCAACTCCTTGAAAAAAAATCTTAGCAAATTGAATTCAACAGTGAATTAAAGGAATTATTCATCATGACCACGTGAGATGGAAGACAGGTTCAACATCTGAAAATCGCTTGATGTAATCCAGCTAATCAAAAAGCTAAAGAAATGTGTGATCAAACCAACAGATACAGGGAACAACCTGATAGAATCTAACATCCCTTCATGATGAAAAATGGTCAGGAAGCCAGAAAGAGAGAATTTCCCATAGAGAATACAACTCCTAACCCAACCCCAAAACCCCACAGCTGATACTTAATGGCAGGATACTAAAGTAACAACCTAAGTTCCTTTGCTCTTACCACTTCTTGTAACATAAGACATGTTCCCGCTATGAATGATACAATTAAAGGATCTGAAAGATACACAGATTTGGAAAAAAGGAAAACCATCTTTGTTCACATCTGACAGGACTGTCAACAGAAAAACAAAAGAATACACACACACAAAATATGCAAACAAAATAACAACAAAAGCCACCCACACCTAAAAAGCAAATAGACGTTGTAATCAGGCTGCACAATACAAGATTAAAATTAAAAATCACCTTCTATTCAGTAACACTGAAATGAGAAATTGATAATATGATTTATATTGGAGTATATTTAATTAAATAAGATATAATTCCAAAATATGTATTCAACCTTGGACTGGGGGCTTATCTCAGTGGCAAAACACTTGTCTAGCATGCATGAACTCAGAATTGGACCCTTAGCACTGCAAAGTATAGTAACTAGGAGATCTATATGAGGAAAGCCATGATAGTGGAGGAGTTAACAGACCAAGCATGTGCAAAGCTGTCCCAGGTTCATGGGACTGAAATCCAACACTGTCAAGATATCATCTATGCTCAGCCTGTTCTATACATTCAGCACTAGCCCAGTGAAAATACCAGCAAGATAACTACTTCTAAGGTTTAAGTGGAACTAGGAAAAGCCCAGAAAATCTAACACAGTACTGAGGAAAAAGTAATTCTAAGGAATAGCATGACTTCACACAAGGATTATACTTTAAAGCTACATCATTGAGACACTGTAATAGTGCTGGGCACATACACATATCAATGAAACAGAAGTGGATCCCAAAACAGATCCACATAAATGAAACCAACTGGTCACTGACAAGGAAGTATAGGAATTTATAAAGTGGAGCAATGAGTCTTTCCAACAAATGCTTCTGGGACAACTGGATGCTTATACCCACATAGAAACATACATGTTATGGGAATTTTATCCATGGTGGCTAAAACCTGGCCCCGAGAGAGGTGTCCCTCAGTAGGTGAATGGATTGACTGTGACACACTCAACAGTGGAATAATATTCAGCACTAATCAGCTTTCAAACTAGAAAACAAAGACATAGGAACCTTAGGTACACAGTACTAATGCCAGAAGGTAAACTGAAAGGGCTGCCCACTGTAAGATTTCACCTCTGTGGCATTCTGGAGGAGACAGAACTATAGAGACAACAAAAAAGTACAAAGGTTTTCAAGATCTTAGAGAGGAGAGATGGATAACAAGGCACTGTAACTATTTATTCTTATATGATACTACAGTTCTAACTATAATTCATTATGTATTTTTCAAAACTCAAGGAAACTACATGAAAAGCAAACCCTAATGCAAACTATAAACTCTGGGAGACGGTGACATGTCAATCCAAGTCCTCTGATTGTGTAAGTACAGCACTGCAGTGTGGGGTGTTGCTAATGAAGAAGAACGTGCATACATGGGGCAGGAGTCAGTAGAAACATTTCTGCAGCTTTGTTATGAATCTGAAACTGTCCTAAAACCATAAAATCACTAAAAGAGATGACAGACTGACATATGGACAGACAGACGTAGGTGGAACCTCATCGTCAAACTGACTGGATGAAGAATCACCTAGGAGAATGAGGCACATTTCTAGGTGTGTCTGTGAGGACAGGTCAGAGAGGAATGATTAATTGAAGGGAAAGACTGGTGTTGAATGTAGGTGGCAGTGGGCTAGCAATCTGAATGGAGTAAGATGGGGAAAGGGAGAAAGCGAGTGAGCAGAACACGGGCGTTCATTTCTTTCTGCTTCCTTGTCCACCAAGATGAGAGAAATCTCAGCCAAACCTCTAACATCACGAGCATTATAACACACCCCCACAGTGGGCTGCACCTTCAAATGACAATAACCCTTCCAGTCTTAAGTAATCACCAACAGTGATCAGAAAAGTAACAACGCGTGCACAATGGACACAAATGCGGAGCGAGGGCAGGATGCAAGGGCAGGATGCTGGGTGTCTATCTCTAGCACTCTCCATGTTCCCAGGTCTCCCACTGATCCAGACGCTCACCTTTCCAGTGAGATTGGCTGGCTCAAGCTCTTGGGATCTGCTGCCTCTATTCCTGTGATGATTATTCTTGGTCGTCAAACTGACTACAACTAGAATCACCTAAGACCCAAGCAGCTGGGTACACCTGTGAGAAATCTGTCTCATAATTAAGTCATTCAAAGTGAGAAGACCCACTTGTATCTGAGTCTTTTGAGGTGGGGAGATCCACCTTTAACTGGGCCACACCTTCTCCTGGTGGCCCATATAAAGGCCATGGAAGAAAGAAAGAAGCTTGCTGTCTTTGATCTCTCTCTCTCTCTCTCTCTCTCTCTCTCTCTCTCTCTCTCTCTCTCTCTCTCTCTCTCTCTCTCTCTCTCTCTCTCTCTCTGCAACTACATTCCTTCCCTGGTATTAGAGCCTGCTTCTTCAGGATTCCAGAATATAGTGAAGACCACCTGAGACATCCAGCCTTGTGGACTGAACAACTGTTGGATTCTTGGACTTTTTGTTGATAGATAGCCATTTCTGAATCAGCTAACCACGGCCTATAAGCCGTTCTAATAAATCCCACACATATGATAGGACTGACAGAATATATTCATTCTATCAGTCATGTTCCTCTAGAGAACTCTGACTAATACAGTTTTCCAATACTAAAGTTACAGGCACAGGCAACCATACTTAATATTTGAGCTGAAGGATTTAAACTCAGAATCCTCATGCCTGCAGAGTACGAACACTTATCCAATGGGCCATCTCTTCAGCTCTGAAAACTGTGAGACTGCCCGATTCATCATCTTGATGTTACTAATATGTAGGCATTTAAGTACATAAAGCTATCCTTCCATGTTTGAGTAACAAAGAAAGACCTTTACATGTGGTACTTAATTTACAAACAAGAGGAGCAACTACTAAGCATCTAGCCTTAGCCTAGGCACAGAGAACAAAGCAAAACAGCTGTTTTAGTAGAGGTTATGTTCTGACAAAGAAGATGCAGGATGAACATTTAATAAGCAAACAATTCAAGCTTTAAGAATTTGTGGGATGCTTGCAAACAATGTACTACACTATACAGAACATCTACCACACTAAAGCTTGAATCTGAAGGATGAGCCAGCAATGCCAAGGTCTCAGGCAGGGAAAATGACTAGGGTCACGGCCCTGAAATGGAAATGGCTTTGGTGTACTTGAGAAAAAAGGCCAGTTGGCTGTCACATAGTGAGAAAGGCACAGGGAAGTTGGACAGAATTTTAACAGTCTCTGCCAGGCAATGATAAGGATGTAGAGTTTGAGTGTTAAGTGTCCTCCACAGGCTCACATGCTTGAACACTGGTTATGGTGCTAGTTTGGAAAGACAAAGGTCCTCTAGGAGGCAGAGACTTAATAGAGGAAATGGGTCACAGGAAGCAGCCTCTCAGGTTCGACAGTCTGGCCCCACTTCCTAAGTGGGGTCAGCTTCCCATATGGAACCCATGTGATCAGGCACCTCAAGCTCCTGCTGACATGCCATCCTCTAGTGAACTGTATTCTCAAACTGTGGGACAAAATAAACCCTTCTCCCTTAAGTTTCTTCTTGTCTGGTGTGTGTTGCAGCAAGAAGGAAAGTGACTAAGGAGTGACGGGGTGGGAGAGATGACTTGTCAGGGAGGACCTGAGCATGAAGACGTCAGTGTGGATCTCCAGCACCATGTAAAAGCAATGCCGAGCACCACACATCGGGTGCTATGTGGATGGGGACAGGTATATTCTTGGCATTCACAGGCCAGCTAGCCATCAACTGTTGTGTTCCTATAATCTCAAAAACTACCAGGAGGAGAGAGATTGAGGAAGACACCCAACACCAATCTCTGGCCTTCACACATACCCACACATACATGCACACAGCCACACAGAGGAAAGTTAACCACTGCCGTTTCAGTTTAGACACTCAGGAAAGTACTCAGAAAAATCACGTGGTCTAAGTATTCTTAAATAACTCGAGCAGCTGTACAGAAACAAGAGAAGAGACTGTGGTTTGGATATGGCCCGAGTTCCCTCTTGACTCTGAGTATTGAAAGTTAATGTCTACTGAGAGGTATTAAGAGAGTACAAAGTTAATCTTACTACAGTACTTACAGGCCAAGGTCTTTGGGGAAGTGATCAGAATTAGGGTGGAGCTCCACGATTGAATTCTGGTAACATTATAGGAGAAAAACAAGGCACAAGCCACAACTCACACACACACACACACACACACACACACACACTCACACACACACACTAGCATGAACGGGGGTGGGGTGTGCTCTGTCACTTTACCATGTAGTACTTGGTACCAGCTCAGGACTCCACCAACAAGACCATTACCAGATATGATCCCCTGAGCTTGGACTGGAAGTTAGAGATAAAAAACATAACTTCATAAGGTTAGCCTGCCTTGAGTGATTCATTATAGCAATGAAAACTAATAAAGAAGCCTGGAAGTAAGCAAGAGTGGACACTGGGAAACTAGTGAGGAGACTTGTAGGTCATATGGAAGTTAACAGTAAGAGAGATGAGGAAGAGTGACTGGATTCGGGCTTCCGGGAAAGACTATAGAACCTTTCGTCGCATTGAGTGGGAAGACCTTAACATGGGAAGAACAACAGGATTAAGATCAGCTCTTGGGGCTTCAAGGAAAAACTGACTGAAGGTGAGAAAATCACAAAGCATTAGAATATGATACAAACAACAGTAAAAAATACTGATAAGTTGAACAAAACATTTGTGTTATGTCTGGACCTTTAAGTAATGACAAACGTGGCAACACAGAAGACTTGGTGCTCAATCTGACACAAGAAAGGCCAAATGAACATTCACTCCTCGGTGTCATCTTTGAGGACTAAGGACACACTAAGACATCTATGGAAGCCCTCTGGAGAGTGTCATCCTCATCATTTGCCTAAATGAGTTTCAGAATCAAGCAAAGTAACGAAAAGCAGGAGTAAGAGGGGGGCCCATGCGCAGACAAGACTTCTGGGAAGAAATGTAGCAGGTCTAGGCCATGTGTCCACTCAAGGGTCTTGTTACGGCCACACTATCAACATCAGGACCCACAGACATCATTAAGGAAAGATCATTTTAAAGGATGTATTTGGCAAGTAGCAATGAATATGACTAGAGCCAATTGGCAAATACCCTACAGAGCAATTCCTTCATGTGTGAACCTTTATATCTTTGCAACTCTCTAATCAAATGATTCTTTTGAAAATGCTTCCAAATGCCCAAAATACTTTGTGACTTGTGGGGGGAAGGGGCTTGGATTTTCATTTTAGAACTAATTCTCTAAAACTCCCAAGTCTCTAAAAGTGGTTCAGTCTTCATGGATTGAAGATCTCAAAGGACATACTAAGGTATTCCCACTTTCAAAATCTACTCTTAATAAATTTTAGAAAGAAAACACTGAAAGCATGTGGCTTTGTTGGCACTATCTGAGAATACAGTTAAAAACTACCTCCAACCACAACTAGAATCAGGGCTTACAGATCATTCAACAAAAGAGCAATGTAAAAAGCACCGTGGCTGTCGGTAAGGAGGGCCCTGGGTGTCCACTGGAGCGTGAAATCTCATCTCATATATAAAAGCCACGGATGCAGAAGTTTAATGGCACACCAGGGTAACCAATCTGGGTTTTAGCACAAACAACTCTGCCACCTGAGACCCCTTTGCCCATGGATAAACCAAGACAGGTGGTCACCCTAAATCTGCCCCGACCCTGACTCTCTTGGTTTTGTCATTCAGAGAGTCAAGGGAGGTGACTTCACCCAAATTTCTTAAAGTAACAATCAGGAGCTTGGCTCACAGCACTCGTGAAGTAAATAGGTTGGATAGTGAAATCCAATCTCCTTGAACTCCCACAGTCACTGAAGCTCTTCATTCTCGCTCACCTGTCCATTCTCGTCTCTCAATCTTCATATTTATGGCCTGCTTTTTTCCTAGATGTTGGGACACCCTCCAGTGAGAACATTTTCAGAACTGAATAGCTGATAAGAGGGGGAAGGGAAACCTCTGGCAAGGTGTCAGACCAGACAAAGACACTGACTTCCTCGTTCTCAGAGAAACTTCACCAGAAGACAAAAACATCAAAAGCTCTTAGAGCACCATGCATTAGAAAAAGGGGCTCAGTACTCTGGAAGCTGGTATCTAGAACTAGATTAAAGAAGGGCAAAGGAAGTAGACACATGGCTTCCTCGCAAAGAGCACCCTGCCTGATAAATGTGCAGCTGGATCCCAGGAGGAGTGCTCACCCTTTGCCACAGAACCTGGACAAGGTACAGGTGCTCAGAGGCCAGGGCTATTGTCACTGAGGGACATCACTGCATGGACATAACCAACTGTGTTCTGATGCTACAATGCGGCTGCTGCTGCCAGCTGAGCTCTGAGAAGGGAACCAGGTGGGTCTGAAGTGAGGACTTGCAACAAAAGACAATGCTACCATGAGCCACATCTACTCATGCTGCAAGCATCCCTGTCATATGAAGACACACAAGTTGTGACACATGATCCAGTTTACCAAGCTACCATCTTGGCTGTTAGAACACATTTGGCCAAAATTTCATCTCAGCCTCCCACAGACGAATCACAAGGAGCCAATAGTCAGCCTCTTAATATAAGGATAAACAGACAAGAAGGAATCACAGGTTACAGTTCAAAGAAACAGAAACACTTTGACTGACAGAGCCTCTGAAAGGGGTTCAAACTGAGAAAACACGGTAGAAAATTCTCAGTTTTTTTAGAAGACACTTGATTGTAGTGTCTTCTAAGTCTTCATGCTACAGCTGTTGGAAGGCCAAAGCTGATGTGACAATGGAATCCTAAGAGATCAGTGAGGATTGCTGGAGTTTGTTTTTAACTAGAACTGTTATACTTAGAGGCAGTATCTGGCATGAATGGCAGATAGCTTGCTCAAAAGAAAAAGAAAAGAAATCAACCTACTGAAGTGGATGAAGAAAAACCACTGGAACACAGAAAGAAATGAAAAGGCAGTCATAGGAGAGACAGGACACCAAAATACCTATCACTGAACCCTGAGGAAGCAAGCAAGTAAGCAAGAAAGAAATGAGACACCTGCTTCCAAAATTGTGAAAAGGCCTGAGTTTGTGCTTGACCAAGTATATAAATACATTCTGACAAAAATTAAATATAAAACATCGTGGTCGCCTCCAAAACAATACAGAGAAACCCTGTCTCGTAAAAACCAAAACCAAAAAAAAAAAACAAAAAAAACAAAAAAAAAACCAAAAACATCGTGGTCAGGTTTGGTGGTGCCCAACTTTAATCCCAGAACTCAGGAGGCAGAGGAGGGTGGCTCTCTGAGTTTGAGGCCAGCCAAGCCTACATAGTGTGACCTTGTCTCAAAAAATAAACAATGAAACAA